>NW_022145604.1:23770592-24370592 GCF_000002235.5 Strongylocentrotus purpuratus
CCCCCCCCCCCCCCCCCCCCCCCCCCCCCCCCCAACACTGAGCGAATTTTTGGCCGGCGCGTTTTTCAAATTTTCGGGAGCAAAAAAAAAAAAAAAAAAAAAAAAAAAAAAATTGTGCTCTGTATGACACCAACCCACCCACCCCCCCCCCCCACTGAGCGACTTTTCGGCCGGCGCAATTTTCAAATTTTCGGGAGCAAAAAAAAAAAAAGTTGGGGCCCCTCCCCTAAGAAATCCTGGATCCGCGCCTGGAAGGCACTAGGGAGGAAAACAGGGAGTAATCCGTCATTACGTCGTAATCAATATGCTTTCCATAATACCTAAGGTAACTGTTTACGATTCGATTCGATTCGATTTTTATTTGCTCCTGAAAATTTGAAAATCGTGCCGGCCGATAATTCGCTCAGCCCCCCCCCCCCGGAAACACCACTGGTGTCCAACAATTTTTCACAAAATAACTAAACTTTCTATTGTGCAAAATGTTTGACTCCGTAGAGTCTTTGCATTTAATATGCTTTCCATAATACCTAAGGTAACCTGTTTACGATTCGATTCCATATGGTGTTTTAATTATTATGATAATCAGAAAGGTTTGATTGTCGTGCACTAATCCAGAAGCTAAGGTTACCTGCTTACAACTCTATTCCGTATGGTGTTTTAATTATTATGATAATCAGAAAGGTTTGATTGTCATGCACATAATCAAGAACCCAACGTAACCTGTTTCTAATTTATTTATTTTTGCTCCCGAAAATTTGAAAATCGTGCCGGCCGATAATTCGCTCAGGCCACCCCCCCCCCCTGGATCCACCACTGGTGTCTAACAATTTTTCACAAAATAACTAAACTTTCTATCGTGCAAAATGTTTGACTCCGGAGAGCCTTTGTATTTTAGAGTACCTAGATAAAATGCTTTCCATAATACCTAAGGTAACCTGTTTACGATTCGATTCCATGTGGTGTTTTAATTATTATGATAATCAGAAAGGTTTGATTGTCGTGCACTAATCAAGAACCTAAGGTTACCTGCTTACAACTCTATTCCAAATGGTGTTTTAATTATTTTGATAATCAGAAAGGTTTGATTGTCGTGCACTAATCAAGAACCTAAGGTTACCTGCTTACAACTCTATTCCAAATGGTGTTTTAATTATTACGATAATCAGAAAGGCTCGACTGAAAAATTGCCATTTGGAGATTCGCATAGATGTAGTGATTCATCTTCTTTTTCTTCATCGGTAAATGCTACTTAATACAACGAAGATTACGCACTGCTGTGTGGTGTGTGCCATGTCCAAAATGTAGGCCTCAATCGAGGTGCAAAATATATATATATACAGTGATGTGCTGTTAAAAACGTGGACAGCGATGTGCTGCCATCTTTAGTTGGACGCTTCCTTCAATGCCCTTTTAAAGGCATCCAGAGAGAAAGGAAGTTCGCAGGGTCCTTCTTGAGGTTGTTCCACTCTCTACTAGTACGAGGGAAGAAGGATGAGAGGAAAGTCTGGTTGTTGCACTAAGGTGTCCAATAGCGAGAGCTGTGTCCCCTGGTGCGTGATGATGATTCTGTTAAGAACTGGTTCCAGTTAACGTAAACCATGTCATATCTGATCCTGCAGAGCATTGACAGTCGTTGCTGTTGACGCTACTTTCTAGAGAATGCCATTGGTGGTCTCTCAGTAACGACGTTACACTGGATCTTCGACCATAGGTACTGGTGACAAAGCGGGCACTGCTTCTCCGGACCTGCTCAATTTTCTTGATGTTCCGTTGAATGTGGGGATCCCATGCTGCAGCAGCGTATTCAACAATCGGTCTCACATAGGTCTTGTAGGTGGTAGTTTGGTCAATGAATTGTGACGTAGTACGTCGATGACTCTCCCATTTGCCGAACAAAAATATCACTAATTTCCTTTTTTGTTCTTGTAGTTCCTTCTCCCTTATGGCACTACTTCAAATATATTAAAGACAGTATATTATTATGGGTCCTCTAAAAAGTATAGACCCTCCTGAGCCATGATTTTTTGAAGGAAAACAAAAATTAGTCATTTTATTCGTTGGAACAGATGGGAGAGTAGTCCGGCACTATCACATTGACATTACCGCTTCAGCCAATTTAGTGCCCATACGTAAAGCGATTAGTACTTTCGAAAATCCATACCTTTCTCATATTTAGTCAGATTTAATTGAAACTTTCATCAGTTTGCTTCTCTGATTTATTTGCTTTCTTTTAGAGTAGTTGACTATTTGGGTAGGATTTTCCTGTAAATAAAGCAAACATCGATCGTGCAGCTGGCTAACATGCACATGTGCTGTGCGCTATTAGCCTGCACATAATACTACTAAAATAGGCCCATATAGCGAGACAAGATGTCGAAAGCTCTGACTGGTGTTCCGACATGTTGTATGCATGTGTCAGCTTTTTGTTTAAAGGTAAAGACCAGTATTGGAAACGCCCCAATTTCAAAAAATGAAATGGAAGCTCTCATTACCAATCATGTGAAAGAATATGTTTTTGACTAATACATGATGATAAAAAATTTGCCGGGAAACCGCCTACTAATTCATATATTTGGTAAATTTGTTTCTCTCATGGTCTGTGAGAAATATAGGGTAGTCCCATATACATCTTTCTGTGTATAGTGCTTGTAAATTTACGAAGAATGGGCTAAATTTATTATCATTTTGATGATTCCAGAACCTTGCAGATGCTAGATGCTAGATGATCAACCTTTTCTGATCGATTCCACAACGTTTCTTTCACAATGCAATCGCATGACCATAACTGGTCTTTACCTTTAATTGTACATGGTAGTTTCTGTCTTCATTAAACCAATTGTAATGTGTACATGTAGGTTGCAGACAGATACGTTACCTTGCACATGGTTACATTCAGGTCTTTTCTTCAAACAAATGTTCATGATAACATAATCATAATTAATACGATAAGAAAGAAAACATATACACTCTTTGGATACAGATATAGTTTGTCTTTAATCGTTTCTAAAACTGTTTGCAATATATATTTTGTAGAAAGTTTTATTTAACAGGCCCTATACATTTATTACTGCATCACCATCCATGTACTTGGTTACATATCATGTCAAGATATTAAAGGCTCTCTTCACGTGAAGAGAATAAAACAAAAGCACATATGAAGTTTAAAATTAAAAAAACCCTGCTTGTTTTGTGTATTCTTTATAATGTTGTGAACTTGTGTTTTTATTTGCATAATTTTGCATGTGGTATGAGGGGACAGCTTTGGAAACTTGAATTTAAGTTATGCTGTTATTTTCTTATTGCTTTTATTTATTTCATGCAATAATGAACAATTACTGAAGGAGATGTAACATGTGCAACAGCTACGTTGTATATCAACTCTAGTGGAAATAATTATCTTTATTTATTGAATCATTTTTGTATAAATGTAAAATATATCAAAGATGACAGGACAACTCTGGGAAATTTTAATTGAAGCTATACTGTTATTATTTCCTCCCCTATCTCATTCATTTGATATACTAATGAACAATTGGACCTACCACAAGGGAATGTAATACGTACAACAGCTTTGATTTAACTCTCATGTAAATAATAACCTTCATTGCTTTGTATATACATTATACAGAGCAACTGCGAACAATTATCATTTTCAAGGGTATGCTGATGAATCATAAAACTATGTGTGGAACTGAACAGTGAAAATTTAGTCCATCGAATAATAAGGAACAGTTTGCTTTACGTGACACTGATTCTTGGGGTTAGCAAATACTATGAAGTATGGTGGCTCCTAAGGGAAACGCAAACGCAAAATTTGACGTATACCTATGCAACAAATTTTTAGTTTTGTACATCCAAGACGTGAAAATCCACAAAATTGACGTATACCTTTGCTTGGTAACTTTTCGTTTTTCTGTACTCAATGGCCCTGAAGGGACACGCAGACTTGAAAATCTGCGTCCGATATTCACGTCTGCGTCTCCCAAAAGGGACACGCAGACATGAATATTGGACGCAGATTTTTTTTCTTCACGTCTTGGACGTAAAAAGACAATAAAGCCTTTAATAACGTCAATTTTGTGATTCACGTCTTGACGTGAAAATCCACAAATTTGTTGCATAGGTAAACGTCACATATATACGTCTGCGTCGGCCCAAAAGGGACACGAATATTGGACGCGAATTTTTTTCCAGTAAGTTGAGCACCATGAAGATAAGCGCACAAGGATTTGTCTGCCCCTAGTTACTGATAAAGGGATTACCAACTGGTTTCTCATACTCAGTCCAGATTCACAGTCTTCTAATTGCAGATCCTACATCTATACTTATTCAGTGTAATAACCATGTAAATAAGCCTTTTAGGCATATCCAGTATATGCAATGTATCCCTTAGGCTATTACATGGCATAAATGTCAAGTAAATATGATACATTATAATAATGATAATAATAATAATAATAATAATAATAATAATAATAATAATAATAATAATAATAATGATAATAATAATAATAATAATAAATAAAACCGTTACTTATAAAGCGCTTACCACCGAAGTCTCTAAGCGCTATACACACAAAATAGACTGATATACAATTACATCTTATACAAAACTAAAAATGCAAACAAACATACAAATTACAATACATATGGAATACACGTCAAAGTGAACAGAGTTAAAGGGATCCGGTAACTTTGTCTCAGATTCTGAAAACATATTCTGGATTTAGCTCATGATGCAATGATAATTATAAACCTTTAGGTCAGTCAGGAACCCCGTGACTTTTACAAGCCGATCGCCCGTCTGATTATCAAGATATTTATGATTGGAATTACAAATTTTGAAAACCGTTCGCCTGACGGTTTTCATAACACTACAGTCTATTGGGGAAAACGAGTATGGTAAAACCGGTCACTCAAAGATTTTTATTTTTTTGAGGCACTTCTTGATCATTTTGAAGCGCAATTTTTTTAGGGCTTCAATATTACATCATATATCAGACACTGATAACACGTAAGGCCGTGTATCTCAGATTTAACATTGTTAAACGATCCCTTTAATTAATCATTGAACGCAATTTGGAATAAATGTGTCTTGAGACTAGTTTTGAATAGGTTAACGGTTTGACAGTTTTTTACATTTAAAGGTAATCTGTTCCAAAGTTCAGCAGAAGCTTTGCGAAAGGAGCGATTACCATAAGAAAGAGTTGACACAGAAGTAGGTACGAGGTTTAATTGTGAAGATGAGCGTAAACTGCGTGAGGGTTTGTATTCCTCGATTAATTCTTGCAGATAAATTGGTGCCAATTCATGAATGCATTTATAAGCTAAAACTAAGATTTTGTACATAATGCGGTACGTCAATACAGATGAATTATAAAAGTAAAATGACGAATAGAGCGGAAAATCTGTGCCAGGTAAAACGAAGTATAGTGGTAAGAATATCTGAGGTAAAAGTGCTGGAGCTGAGGTAACAATGTCAGTGGTAAAAATATCAGGAGTAAATAGCCTTTGACAATTTTACATCTGACATTTTTTTACATCTGATATTTTTGTCCCTGACATGTTTCCTTGTAACTCCGCATTCCATCTCCGACACTTTTACGTTGAACACTTTTACCTCACCCCCAAAGAATCAATATAGGTACTCTGAAAAATTAGATGTATTCATGCACTTTGATGTACAATATTCCTTACGAAAGTGTACAAGAGATATATATATATATATATATATATATATAAATCAGGATATTCTTGGCATGATGTAATGGCTTTAGCATGACATGGGAGCAGCAATTTTCTTGAAAATGTGACGTACCAGGGGTAGTTGTACGGCTCGGTGTAAAAATGTCAGTGGAAAAAATGTCAGAGGTAAAAATGTCAGAGGTAAAAATGTCAGAGGTAAAAATGTCAGAGGAAAAAATGTCAGAGGTAAAAATGTCAGAGGTAAAAATGTCAGAGGTAAAAATGTCAGAGGTAAAAATGTCAGAGGTAAAAATGTCAGAGGAAAAAATGTCAGAGGTAAAAATGTCAGAGGAAAAAATGTCAGAGGTAAAAATGTCAGAGTTTAAAATGTCAGAGGTAAAAATGTCAGAGGAAAAAATGTCAGAGGTAAAAATGTCAGAGGAAAAAATGTCAGAGGTAAAAATGTCAGAGTTTAAAATGTCAGAGGTAAAAATGTCAGAGGTAAAAATGTCAGAGGTAAAAATGTCAGAGGAAAAAATGTCAGAGGTAAAAATGTCAGAGGTAAAAATGTCAGAGGTAAAAATGTCAGAGGTAAAAATGTCAGAGGTAAAAATGTCAGAGGTAAAAATGTCAAAGGAAAAAATGTCAGAGGTAAAAATGTCAGAGGAAAAAATGTCAGAGGTAAAAATGTCAGAGTTTAAAATGGCAGAGGTAAAAATGTCAGAGGTAAAAATGTCAGAGGTAAAAATGTCAGAGGAAAAAATGTCAGAAGTAAAAATGTCAGAGGTAAAAAAAAAAATTTTCCTCTGACATTTTTACCTCTGACATTTTTTCCTCTGACATTTTTACCTCTGACATTTTAAACTCTGACATTTTTACCTCTGACATTTTTCCTCTGACATTTTTACCTCTGACATTTTTTCCTCTGACATTTTTACCTCTGACATTTTTACCTCTGACATTTTTACCTCTGACATTTTTACCTCTGACATTTTTTCCTCTGACATTTTTTCCTCTGACATTTTTACCTCTGATATTTTTTCCTCTGACATTTTTACCTCTGACATTTTTACCTCTGACATTTTTACCTCTGACATTTTTTCCTCTGACATTTTTACCTCTGACATTTTTTCCTCTGACATTTTTACCTGGCACCAGTTGTACATGTATCATGTACCAAGCTTTAGTAGCAAAGACTTTCTAATTCAATGAAAAAACCTTTACTTTTCAATCAGGGAAAATCATAGCTAAGAAGGAAAACATTATATTTGGTGAAAAATATATAACAGGGGAAAATTGTAACTACACGTAATTAATTTAACAATACTAAAATATAGCAGTTGACAAGTCAATTTCACTTAGGCGAAACCTTTACCCCAGAAAAGCATCAACTTATTTACGCAATTTGGGGTTCTGGTAATTGAAGTACAAAGGATAATATCATGTGAAGGATATGCTTCATCACCACAAACAACTGGGAAGGAAGCATCTATACATTTGATACTACTTGATAATCGACGTCACATAGTACGTAACGTCATCAAGAAAATAGCGATGCCCGTGCTGAGAAGCTGTACATCATTCTTGCATCAAGCCTTTCCTCCACCCTTTGGTAGGGAATCTTGTAGATTAATGAGTACAACAAATCTCTCAGAATAACTAAATTTATTTCTGTGGATGAGGTCTCCTTGAACTTTTACATTTTTACCGAGTTGCCATACACTTCGGGATGTGACTTTATGAAGCTTCTTCCTTCGCAGTCTTGTTGTGGTATTTGAGGAACGTTCGAACTCCACGACGGCCTTGCTGTTTGCGTGAATAGGAAAGGGGAATATATATAGAGAGACATACAGACAGACAGAAAGAATGAGAGGGGGAGATAGAGAGAATGAGAGAAAGAGAGAGAGAGAGAATGAATGCAACATGTTGTCAAAGGAGAGATAACGACCAAAGACAGAAAATTGCAAAACATCTTCAGAGTATTCCCTTTCAATGCGTCCCGTACGATATCTGACTTTTATCCAGTTACAGACAAAAACAAAATCTCTTCATTTGACAATATTATTGTAACGATATTAATTATTTAAAAATAATATCCAAACAAACAAAAAACTCAGGAATATTAAATCAAATTGTTATTAAATGGTATTACAGATTTGATACCTTCATACGCGTTCGTGAATATTCCCAGGGTACATGCTTTGCGAGTAAAAATTATTTTATATTAGACTATTTTGGATAAAACATGGGAAATACCTAATTTAATCAAACCCTCAATTATAATCTTTTCAGCTTTTACTACACAGTAATTACCGGAACATATTGATTACATAGAGATTCACAAGTGTACTCTGGTTCAATATCAAACGCCTAAACCTACTAAAGCTATGAATCAATTCAACCAATTACTCCTGACGTAGGTGGACGAATAATACAAGCAGTAAACAGCAAACCAACAGAAGATTATGATACCGTGGGGCGATGGTCCATAGTTGTACATTCAATTTGCAATGGGCACCAACCCCAACTCCACCCACCCCCAAATGGATAATTATGTGATTCAAAGTAGAATTATAGAAGTGTGAAATGAGGACTGGAAAAATTGTGAGGCAGTCCAACAATTGGTGTATTTCAAATGGTAGCCGCAGGTATGTTCACAATGAAATTTTCTTTTAAGTTTTCGATATTGTATGAAAGTACAATTTAGATATGTACCATCTTTATTTTGTTCAGTATTCATAACAAATTTAGTACAAGAAGAGTAAGTACCTCTACTAAGAAATCCAGGTCCTCTGTCTCTGGGCTGAAGTCCATGGATTTCACATAGACAGTGTTGATGAGTACCGTACGCTCAATGTCATGGCCCTGTAGTCCCAAGGTTCAATAAGTGGAAGAAAAGTGCAGAAAAAGATCGCATAGACCTTCGATAAATCAACTTAATGGCTGTTTTGTTTTTGTTTATAGTCCCGAAGAAATCATATTCAGATTACGTTCTACACTGCCAACAATATATTTCAACATTTGGTGGACAAGGTTGTTGAAAACAAAAGTCTTTGCGATCGGCTTTAGGGGAAAAAGACTGATCAAGCTCTTATAAGAGATGAGTGGGATGAAGATTAAAAGGGGAAACATACAAACGGATACAACACGTACTTCAGAATCCACCTCCCCAACGCAGCCTCGAATAATCGTCAAACTTTGGCTTTGTTCATACTAACTAATAAAAAAATATGATTTTTTGAAAAAATGTTAAATTGAAGTCACAACCATTTTTTCTATTTTTCCCAAGGAAAGTTCTCACTGCTATAAAGTGTCATATGGAAAATGTTGTCCAACCCCCGCATATGTTCTTTCATACCTCATGAGATAATGCTGGTCAGTCATACTGAAAAATTAACTGCAGATCGGCTGATTCTTGTTCATTTGGGGGTAATGTAATATTTTGTTCGGTAGGTCTCTGGTGGTGACCTCGTCGATGTGACTTAAGCATCAAGCACAAGTAGACATTTAGTTATACCTCAGTGAGTCATTTCGCCAGACGGAATCCACATCGACCTATTCTTAGCTGTTAAGGGTAATGATAATATGTTCCTTGTGTCGGTCTTATTGGTTGGACTGAGGTTTTGTTCACACTGCCAAAGCGACTCTACACCCTTGGCCTCTCGAGCTGGGCAATGTTATTTTGTGTTCGGTCTGATGTCGGCGTGGGTTCTAGGACACCTACCCCCTGGACATCCAACCTCCGGATAACTACCCCCAGACAACTACCCCCTAGGACAACAACCCCCTAGGGCGAATACCCTCTAGGATAACTACCCCCAGCCAACTACCCCCTTAGACACCTACCCTAGAACAACTACCTCCTGATATCTACCCCGCGGACAACTTCCACCCAGGCAACTACCCCCTACGACAACCATCCTCTAGGATAACTACCCCGGACTGTGGGGTAGTTGTCCTGGGGTAGTTGTCCGGGGGTACTTGTCCTAGGGATAGTTTTCTGGGGGTAGTTGTCCGGGTGTAGTCGTCCTAGAGGGTCGTTGCCATAGGGGGTAGTTGTCCTAGGGGGGTAGTTGACTGGGGGTGGTTATCTGGGATGGACGTCCAGGGGGTAGGTGTCCGGATACGGTCGGGGCGACCTCTGTCTCTTTGTGTGACCAAGGTATTTCATCTCAGTCCCACCACCACCAATCCGAACAATGTTGACCATTGCAGGTAATGTTATTGTCCGTTCGGTTTGAAATCGGTTTCAATATTAGTTTGTAACAAAACAACTGACCTCTAGGAAAGCTCTTTTGACGTTCAGCAGTAGCATGCTGAAGATTCCAGTTAGATAATCTGCTACGTTCTTGATATCAAGCCGCCCCGTTCCAATATGATGAGTCTGGATTCCTACTCCCTCATTCTGCGCTAAGGACATTAGCTCATTGAAGTCAATCTACATGTCAAACAAAATGACATAAATCAGTAGTTCTTTTTTCTCTTTTGCATTATATACCTCACTTAAGCTGCGATAAACAAATGCGCTTTTTTAACGATGTAAATTGCAATATGCTATATGTTTCCTAGTTTTAAGTGAAAACGTACAGGGACCTACTTGCCATTCATTACACATAAGAGAACAATAATAAGCAGCAGCCCTTTTTTGTTTTTTGCGTTTTACCGTGTCATATCTAAAAAAGCTATTAAACCGTCAAACCAACTCCTTTCCGACCGACCTACACAAATAAGGGCTAATGTAAATGATTGTTCGGTTTCGTATAGGTGTAACCGAGATTTTACTCCGGCCATCACGAGCTGCCCTATTTTTTAATTTCATTTAACAGATATTTCTTTCACCTTCTAAGGAGGGACTTTCCTGGTAACTACCCAATAAGATTTCAAATCTTTTAGATTTTACATTAAAATTTTGAGTAAATGTTGCATTACTGTAAGAAGGTACTGGAAAACTACAAATCTAAACATTATTTTTTTTGTCCTGCATAGCAATTGAAAGAAATTTGAGAGTAGGTCTAAAATGAAACGCAGTACGATGAGGAAAATGTGAAGAGAGCGGGACACTGGTATACAATTTGATGTTAAAGAGAGTATCAATTACAAATTATTCTAAGTTAACCCATCGGTTATGGAAACCGAGTGATCACGGTATTCAGGTTATGTGAATGAGATCATTCTGAAGTCAAAGGGGTTAAGAAAAGGATGTACCTCTCCGTCGGAGTTGGCATCAAGGCTGTCAAATATTTCATCGACAGTCATATCTTCTCCGAACAGAATGCGAGCTTGGTCAGGTGTAAACTCCTCATTCTATCATGAGAAGAAAAGAGAAGAAAATATCAAAATCGAAACTAAACGGAAACAGAATTACATGCGGCTTAGAACAAAGGATTTAGAAATTAGCTTATGAAAGGGTAAGCTGTCAGAAAGATGATAATTTTATCATTGTACAAAAAATATCTGGTTAAAATTACACTAACAATTGGCCTATCGAGTGAGAGCACTATAAAAAAAGGTGGTTACGACAGTAAATGCGCTTACATCATATAGAGGTATATAATTCCAGTGTCAGACTTTATATATAAGTGGGAGTATGAATCTCTGTAATATATATATGGTTTAAGAATAAAGACGTGGTTTATTTGAATAGTTTCCAATGTAATCTCTCCTTCACTTTTACAATTTTTTAGTCGGTCCTTGATTAGACGATTAGATATTTTAAAGTTAAAGACGATACGTACATTTTATAAATGTAATGCTTCCTGGGAGAAATTTCAATTATGAGCCGTGAAGATCATGCAGCTCTCACTAAGGAGCTACTCTGTTGATATGAAACAAAGACCACTTATCATTCTGTGGTGAACATTTTTAATTTTCCTCAAGCACTTTGGTATATCGTGTGATGTATCGTGATACGTACATTGTTGAAGACTTGCTTGAACGCGTTGATATTAATCGTAGTATCTCCGATACTATTTTGATCCAGAACCTTCAGAAATTGGGTCATGGCGTCTGTCACCAGGCGATGCTGTTTACAGTTCAAATCTCGCTTCTGTTTTATTTTTTCGTGAGCTCTAGATGAGGCCAATTAAAGGCGATACGAATGGTTAGATACATATCAAATAATCATACAAGAAACAAAAAAGTCATACTCGTTTGACATGCGTTGGACAGAAATCAATAATAATAATATAGAAGTCTTTTAGCGCTTTACAGATTAGCTCTCTGTAATAAGAAAAATGACTTGATATCTGATACCTATAGCCTGCCGAGAGTAATTTAAAATTTCTCTATACGCTCCCATTAAAGGTAATACAAAGTTTTGGTATGGGGTCATGAATTTGGTCAAATGAAAATATTGGAAGCAAATGCGATCCTACAATATTCAGTGATCGTTGTCGCGGTTGAAATCAAGTCTTAAGTTATGAAATTGTAAATAATACACTCTTTAAGTTGTATAGCTCCCTCTCAAGGTCAAGATATTAATTAAGCTATAAAACAATGTTTCTTGACTAAAATCGATCGACTAGCTATTCCCGTTTAGAAGTTATGTATCACAACTACATATTCCGAGATTTTCATGGTCGCAGCTACCATTGTACAGCCATAGGCGCGATTTGAAATTCATCAAAATTTACCGGGAGCACCGGTAAATTTTAATATTCAATTTTTCTCGAAAGCAAAAGCGTTTTAGGGGCTAAAATTTTAGTGGTTATAATACATTCACTGGGGCATCCAAATATATCAAAATTGTAAAGAATTACTATCCACCCGATTTTGAAAATTTCCCAAAACTTTGTATTACCTTTAAAGTATAAGTCATGTAGGCATGCTAAAAACGAGGAGAGAGATATATCGTATGTAAACAAATAAATGTTCATTGTTATCCATTTTACAAGGTTTTAGACAATTCGAGTTCTTTAACAATAACAACATTCATATAACACTTAATACTAGAGTCACCAGGCGTTGTAATGTTACTAACCAAAATGTTACTAGCCAAACTGCAAGAGAAGGCGCTCTGGCATTCGAGGAATTTTTCCCTACCGGATTCTCATTTACATCACCCGGGTAGAGGGTGACACATAGAGATCATGTATATATTGCCAAAGGACATTGGTGCCGCGGTGGGACTCGAACCTCGAACCATGTAATCCACAGTCCGATGAAAATTCGCAATGGACACGATAATATCCTACGTATACTGTCCGTCAACTTACCTGGCAAGTTTTGTATCTGGTATAGGTGCAATGGGGGCTTCTAAATCTGGATTGGTAGCCAGTACATGGGAGTCGTAATCACTGTACTGTTGGAAGAAGAGCAAAATACAATTTAGTTAGTTACACAGTTAGTTTGATCTCAAGCTAGGTCGGGACAACTTGCGAAGGCAACCTAAATGTAATTGAGAGGGCCTGACTCCAAAGATTAGAAACATTAAAAGTATCTGATCGAAAATATCCCCTATTTTAACAAGCATCGCATCCCTTCCGTTGTTCAACTTAAAAAATCGCCTCTGTCATTATATTTCAACCCTGGCGTGCGGCCTCGGTTAAATCTTACATAACTCTTGAAATTGTAAATGTGTCAGTTGAAATTATTTGTTATATTGAATGCCGGAGCATGAACTTATGAACTTATCATGCCAAAGGTTTTGTCGTTGAACATTCCAAACCTCTCCTTCTTTGTGAGGAGTTTGGCTGCATCCTCCAAAGGTTGCATCTTCTTCAGGAGAGCATCTTCAGGTTTCATAGAAAGCCACCACCCTATCAAAGCAGACAAAGAAGAGGTTCTTGTTTCATGAAACTTGTTATGAATAACAACTTACAATACATTCTATAATCGAATTATATGAAGCAATGTATATGTACAAGTAAATATACATTTGAGCATCTAGCGGTTTCTGATACTTTGTATTTATGATATTGACGTTATTCAAATCTCCTTTTATTATATCACGTTCTTTTTCCTCTTCCTTCACGCTCTCCCTTCTCTCCCACCTCTCTTTTTTGCCATTCGATTTTTGGAGCACATGCCCCCGTGCTCCCACCCCGCCCCCATAGCTACGCCACTGTTCGTTGCTACTCTTCGATATTCAACATTATTAATGATTATTAAAGCAGACAAAGAAGAGGTTCTTGTTTCATGAAACTTGTTATGAATAACAACTTACAATACATTCTATAATCGAATTATATGAAGCAATGTATATGTACAAGTAAATATACATTTGAGCATCTAGCGGTTTCTGATACTTTGTATTTATGATATTGACGTTATTCAAATCTCCTTTTATTATATCACGTTCTTTTTCCTCTTCCTTCACGCTCTCCCTTCTCTCCCACCTCTCTTTTTTGCCATTCGATTTTTGGAGCACATGCCCCCGTGCTCCCACCCCGCCCCCATAGCTACGCCACTGTTCGTTGCTACTCTTCGATATTCAACATTATTAATGATTATACTTACCATCGAAACAGTGAACTGGATAGTTGCACAAAACACCGCCGTCGATATAGAGATCGGTACGACCCAAGTATTGCCGCTTTACAGGAACGAAAACAACTGCGCAATAATAAGGTAAGAAACAACAACAACAACAAAACAAAACAATAGGGTGATGCAAATTTATTCATCTACTTTCACCATGTTCATGAGATATAAGGCTCGTTTAGATATGACACGTTGAATTATAACATATGGAAATAAGAAGCGTTTTACACGTTACTTCATCATTAAAAATATACGGTTTACCGCATCATACTTGAACGAGACTTTTAACGAATGAGGTTTATATAGGTCAATTACTAGACGTTGGTATAAACATGATCAACTGGAGTATTAAATATAATTACATCCCTCATACAGGAGACACGAAAACGTAGCATATAAGAGAGATTCACAATTGTACATTACTGTGAAACAATAGCACAGGGTATTTTGATAATAAGATTTACAGTTTGGAGCCCCCCCCCCTACATAACAAAAAAAAAAAACAATTGATGGCAAAATTTCACTTTAACTGTATCGTAATGTGAAAGATGATGTCCTTCAAGAGACATTTCTGCAAGGTTGTTCAAAACAAATGTGTTTGAAGTCGAATATTGATGCAAGAATGCAAAACTTAGGTTTTCTGCGTTCATGTTGATATTGTATTTCTTGAAAAATAAATCAGTGGATATATTTATTTGGTTTTGCATATCAACAGTTTTTAGAAGTTGTCGCGTAAATTCAAATGGTTTAGTTCTCACCTGGAGCAGACATAGACATCCTGACAGCTGTCCTTATTGGCATGTTGGGAGTGGTTTTGACGTGACAATATTCCTCCATCATCGTGGTAAGATTGGTAACCACCACGCATAGTTCTCTCCCCGTCTTAACATAAAGGTCCTATTAAAGGAAGCAAGGGACGAAAGAGTTGTTCGATTTTATAGCCGAGAAATTATTATAACTATCATTATAGAAACCAGAGATTTTTGTTTTTCTTGATCCTGAAAACAAAGTCTTGAATTCGTATTCTACAAAAAATTGACCCACTGCTGGGTTCAAGAAATGGATAAACTAGCGTCCCATAGTATAAACATGAAAATACAAATCACTCATGTTTGCGAGTGCATTAGTGATTATACACTGCAGTTAGGTTATGTCACAGTCAGATAATGAAGAAGACTTGTCGAGCTCATTGTCCGTCTCGTTGTGGCTTAACCAGTGCACTACATAAAACATGTACTATCTGTTTTTGTAAGACGGGTCAACAATATGAGTATTACATCGAGAAATTGACTACAAACCCGATCCAAAATATAAGAAGAGAAAAACAGAGTCGCGCAATCATGCAGGACGCCATTTGCTTTATTGGATGACGTCAAATCATGCAGTGCAATCAGCCAAACAGTACAATTGTATAATGTGCGTCTCGGTGTGCGCATCACCATTGTAATGTCCTTGCCACATAATATAAGGGAGTTTTCGCAGGCTCAACGCAGACGGAGAATCTGCGGTTCGTGTGCAAAATCTAGAAGCTACTATAGTAACAGCGGGGTGACCGCGGAGTTACTAGCGAGTTTTCGCTCAGAGACGGCCAGACCTTCCACGACGCAGGGGCACTGAGGGTTACGGTCGTCGCACACAGACCGCCATCGTTACGGTATATTAGCGGTTTCGCTTTTCGGTAAACGCGTACGCATAGTACAGTGGTATTGCAATGCAATGCCAATAGGCAATTTTCGTAATGTAACCAAATATAATGCATAGTTCTTTGTGAAGTGCCTCGATACAAACTTTTTCATTCACCTGATAAGAATAATAGTATTTCAATACACATAATCCAAACTTCTGTTATTGCCACCTTTGACAAACATTAGGGAATTTTCGTTCTGGATTTCAGTACTCATCGGTCACCCCGCTGTTACTATAGTAGCTTCTCGATTTTGCACACGAACCGCAGATTCCCCGTCCGCGTTGAGCTTGCGAAAACCTACTACTGAAATCCAGAACAGTTTTTGGCCAAATTTACGGGCGTTCTCAATGACGTCCCAAGTGAATCAACAGTCAATCAGCAAGCTTGTACCAAAGATGTTTTATTACATGCGATGAGAACATCAGGGGATGAATTTCAACGCCAACGGCACTTCGGTGAGTTTTTATTTCGATCATTGCTTTATAACTATAACGACAAGAATATGGATTAACATAAACTGTTTTAAAACTGAATAATGAATTGTTGAAATATGATGAAAAGCCGTTTTGTGGCTTGATCGAGTGAAGTCGTGTAGTCCCGTCTGTACTGTATTGCGTGGCAGGGCATTGGGGTTGTTGCGCGTTGCCGGTGACGTCAGCTCCTTCATACTATACGTACGCGTTCACCGAAAAGCGAAATCGCAGATTGTAACGAGGGCGGTCTGTGTGCGACGGCCGTTTTATTGAATGCTCCCGCGGCGTAGAAGGTCTTTCCGTCGCTGAGCTAGAACTCGCTATTAAATTAGGCCTACGCGTGCACAACTGCTTCTTTTAATACACCATGGTTGCCCCTCCGGTGACTTTATTTTGTCAAAAGTTTATGGTAAGGGCTTGGGTTTGCTTTTAGGTTTTTTGGGGTTAAATTTATAGTAGGGTACGGTTTCTTGTTGAACCCAGTTAAGCCCACCGCAAATTATACGATCTTCATGCGATCCTATTTTTCGAAGAAATGGCACCAACATTAGATATATAGATTTACAAAAAATACACACAACAGCAATCACCTTCTTGATTCAGGTTCTAAAACTGAATTGGCATCAAATTGAGCCGAAGTAGCCTTTTCTCCTCCAAGCAAGCTTGAAATCCGTTTAAATTTAAATATAAATCATATGAACATTCAGATCATCAATAATTAGGATCTTAGAATTTGAATGCTCTAATCAAATGCAACTGCAAATTCTTCAAAAATCGGATCATAGTCAGATCGGATAGTATGTGGTGGACTTTTAAGGAATTTAGAAATGATCATAGATCAATTGTCGAAGGAACACGTATCGTACAACGGCCGATTTACCTTGAATGTGGCGTTTGGGTCTCCTAGCTTCTCAGCAATGTTCTCACCGAAAGACTGATAGGCGGTTCTTCCGGGATGCCATCCCATGTACCTAAACAGGTTGGGCACCAGGCTGCATTTTCCACAAGGTGCGTCTTCAATAAGAGAAACCACGTGAGGAGGAATACAAAATGAGTATATTGTGATTGTTTATTTTGTCGTTGTCACTTATTATGACGTGATGTGTTTAAATTATCTTGCGGATCACGCACATCGACCACTCATTAACCAACTCAGAAAATTCTAGAAAACGAAAAATACATGCAGTGCTGCACTTATAGGAAAAGATCGTAGTGTCTTTTGGTCATGTTTCCCTTCCGGTCCCCCACTTCTCTTTTCCCCTTGTGTCTTGCTGTTTCTACTTCCATTTGATGGTGGGGGGGGGGGGGGGGCATAATCCCATGTGCCCCTGTAGCTATACCACTGCCTATTTTATCACTATTATATATTTCCCTAGAATCGATTCGATTTTATTTTATATTTGTTTATCTTACACGACCGCAAATACGTTCGGGGTGTTAAAGGGAAAGTCCACCCTGAAATTAAGTTAGTTTTAATAGGAGTAGAAAAATGAGAGAAACAAGTCAGTGAAAGTTTGAGCAAATTCCGATTAAAAATAAGGAAGTTAGGATTTTTGAAGTTGTGATCAATCAAACACAAATTGGCAACTCTATGACGTATCATGCGAGCTCAACTTCCATTTGCTCAGTACTAAAAAAATCTAAAATTTTCATTTTCCCTCAAGAAAAATTTCAACCATACATGCACCCTAAATATAATAATTGCAAATATGTTTCTATACTCCCCCTGCAAGGAACAAATATATATTCCGTCATCAATAACGAAGAAAACATGATTTTATGGAATATTATGCACAAAGCAAATGAAGGAGAGCTCGTATAAGTCACAGAGTTGCCAATTTGTATTTGATTGATCACAACTTCAATAATTCATAACTTTCTTATTTTCATTCAGAATTTGCTCAAACTTTCACTCACCTGATTTTCTTATTATTCTGCCTCTATCGAAACAAAATTATTTTTGGGGTGGACTTTCCCTTTAACAGGGGGGGGGGCAATGTTGGAACAACGCAACACGTCACTGTAATGTTCCCAAACATCCTCCGGAAAATGCCGGACTAGGCTATTGAAACTGCTTGAAGTTGATTTCTCGAAAGTCTTTGCGATCGCACGTGTAGATACTCTAATTTGTTTCTCACCTAAGAGGTCGTTGAATTGAGGTCCATCTTTTATCATGGAGAGAAATTTGCTGGTCCCGTGGCCTACGGCGAGATAAGCAGCTGTCAGCGAACCAACGCTGGAACCAGCGAAACGACGAATCTTGCTCAAGAAGTTAAGTCGCTCCAACTCCTATTTGATACAAAGAATTAAAGAGCGTGCAGGAAATCTGATAACATTAGCAATAGTTTGTCGGCATTTATGGGTCATTTTAAAAGAATTTCAACACTTGTCCAATTTTCGTCAAATTTCGTTCGAATTCGTCTCACCCGGAGATCCGCTGCAGAATGTAACAGTCGAATTCGTCTTTGTAAGATCAATACCAAGGAAGTTTCATTAAAATCCATCGCATAGACAAGACGAATGACGAATTCGAATGACGCTTTGACGACGTCGATTGCAAAATGACGCAATTTTCCGTTGGCAGCCGGGGATGACGAGATCAATTTGACTTTAACGAAATTGGATACGAAATTATGAAATTGATTAGAAAATGAATTATCAATGACGAAATAGACTATGAGACGTGCAAAATTTGGAAGCTTTCGGACGAAATAAAATTACAAGAGTACTGATTGAAACAAAGTGTTAAAATGGACAGGAAAACCTAATAGTAGTAGTACTAGTAGTATAGTACTGGTAGAGATAGTTCTATAGTAGCAGGAATATTTAATCGCTTCTCACCATTATGGCGCCAATATAAGCATTTCCCTGGCTGCCACCGCCTTCCAAAACGAGGTTCTCATACGGGAAATCAACATCGTCAATGTCTTCAGCAATACTCGACGACGCAATTTCCTGAAATCCGTTCACAGATTGTTTTGGTTGATCGGTCGTAGTTGATGCGTCAACTTCGTCTAATTCTTTTAGAGCAGTGAGTCTCCTCTTGGATCTGGCAGTGAATTAGGATGAGAACAGATTTTTGTAAAGCCCTAGAAGAGTTTTAATCTGTCGTGGTTTGAAAAAAAAACACAGCAGCAGCAGCAACAACAACAGCAACAACAACAACAACAGCAACAATAGGGCAACAAATATTGATAACATGATAGCTGAACAAATGTATTTTTTTGTTATCTCAAGATTAATATTAAAAAACTTTCAATTTTCGAGACATGTTAAGATTGCAATCGACATATAGTTAAACCATAGCTATAGAGTCAGGATAGTTATGTCACCGGAATGACCTGGCTGGAATGCTCCCCAGGGAGTGGAGTATGTGCATACACTATGTGCGTGCGGGCAAGCCTAAATCCGATGACCGGGATAATAATACATCTGTAAAGCGCTTAGAGACATCGTGTATGTACAAATAAACGAACAAATGAACAAACAAAGAGAGAATAGATCATTATTTGTCTATCTAAAGGGAAAGGATACATTTGTGATATTATTAGCCCATGCAAATTATCATAGCGTTTTAAAACCAAGCATCTACCTACTTTGATGTTTGGACTATAGTGTTTTTATGGCAATCCTTTTCAAGTATAGTTTTCTTACTTATCAAATTCTGCCATATAGTTGCCATACCAACATAATGTTCTCGCACAAATAAATCTTTAAAATACCACGGTTTTGATTATAATCAAAGTTTTAGCATCATTTTACTTTAGTAATATATCAAATATCAAATTCCGCCATATAGTTGCCATACCAACATAATGTTCTTGCACAAATAAAACTTTAAAAGACCATGGTTTTGATCATAATCAAACTTTTAGCATCATTTTACTTTAGTAATATATGTTTTTTTCAGTTTCTAATTTGAAATATTTGTTATTTTCTTAAATTCTCTGTAACCATTGCAACCACCAAAAAGGTGAGCATAACCCTAACTGAGAAGCAGGCGCGGATCCAGGGGGGGGGAGCCGAGCGGGCCTTGCCCCCCCCCCCCGCAACAAAAAAAAGAAAAAAAAGGAGAAAGAGAGAAGGAAAGAAGGGAAAGGGAAAGAGGAGAGAAAGGGAAAAAAAGAAGAGGAAGAAGAAAAGAAAAGAGGGAAGAAGTAAATCGGGGGGGGGGGGGGGCAAAAGGACTTGCCTTCCAGGCTGTTGCCCACCCCCCCCCCAATCAAAAAATAAAAGAGAAGGAAGGAAAGGGAAAGAAAAAAGGAAAAGAGGAGATACAAGAAAGGAAAAAAGAGGAAGAAGAAAAGAAAAAAAGGGGATAACGACACAACAAATCGTCTTCTTTCTCTAATGATTTAATGAAACGTAAGCTTCCGCTTAGCGCGGGAGGGGGAAAACTCAATTCAGACGAGGATTATTTTTTGGGAACGGTACAACAGATCGTCTTCTTTCTCTAATAATTTATTGAAATGTCAAAGCTTCCGCGTTTCGCGGAGGAGGGAGGGGGAAACTCGCCCCTCCCTGCACCCACCCACCCCCAATTACGTCACTGCTGGTCACCATTACGAACCAATATTTGGCTCACATGATTTCAAATGTTGCCCCCCCCCCCCCCTAAGAAATCCTGGATCCGCGCCTGATGTATATTTAATTTTAACCAGCGCAGAGGAAGTTAAAATAATCCGATAGTGCAAGACGGCGGCGTCAACGGTGAGTCATGGCCAGAAATGGCAATTGACGATTTTGATACAAATCCCAGCATGTTTACCAATGAAGTCTACGACCATACCATGCTGAATATACTGGTTCTCGTCCGATCACCGAAGTCAAGCAGGGAAAAAATTTGGCGGGGGGAGTTCATTGACTTAAGCGCTTTATTATCGCCATCCATGTCCGATCCTTCCGTCGACGAGGGGTTAACTCTAACTTTTTCCCCTGCGAGCGCTAATTTTCAGCTGCGGGCGCCAAACCGAAAAACAGCCATTACAGGCATACCACAGTGGACTAGTGCCATGCTAGTTTTTGTTTCGGTTTATGCCGAACGACACACACGTCGGGTACGGGAACTGTTAAAGTATATCAGTATTGTGCGCACTGCCGCTAGCTGCGGCTATAATTGGTGCGACTACGATCTACAGTTCCGCCTGCGGCAAGCGCGGCAGCCGGAGCGTTCATGGGCCGTAGTAGACGCGGAGCTGTGGCTACTAGTCGCCACTGCCTACGCGCGGCCGGACAGCAGGGAGAATTTTCGTCCCTCCAGCGGGAGGCAATCTCAATTTCGCGGAGCTCAACGGCCAAGACAGCAACTATCAGGCCCGCGCCGCAATGGGCGCTCAGCCCTTAATCGGGACGGATACGGTAGCGCAACCGCGAGTCCGCGGGCCCAAGTTTGTTTCGCATTCAACGCCTCCGGCCGGTGCGGTAGGGGGCGAGGCTGCAGATATGCGCACAAATGCGATAGATGCGGAAATACATCCCATGGCTCCTTTGCCTGCAACCGCCCCCAACTTGCGGCTACCAAACCGAGCCCTAGCCCCAACCCCAATTAAGCTAAAGCCCATGCTACCCTTTCATCATTCTTACACCAATCAGTCTGACGCAAAACGTCTAATTTCGGGATTTACGTACGGCTTTTCTCTGAGTTTTAAAGGCACCCGTGTACAAATGAGTTGTAAGAATCTCAAGTCTGCAATTCTTCATCATCAAATCATTATGCAAAAGATAGAAAAAGAGGTGCTACTTGGCAGAATCGTAGGCCCCTTTACTTCAATTCCATTTCCGAATTTTCGTTGTTCCCCCATCGGGGTTGTTCCAAAACGAACACCAGGCGAATTTCGATTAATACAACACTTATCCTCCCCTCGCGGCTCTTCTGTAAATGATAGCATAGATAAGGAGGAGTGCAACGTTTCTTACACTAGTTTCGACGAAGCGGTGTACATGATTGTTAAACTTGGTCTTAAGTCTTTTATGGGGAAAGCTGACATCAAGTCTGCCTTTAGATTACTGCCCGTGCATCCAGTTGATTTTGATTTGCTCGGTATGTGCATTGATGGAAAATTCTATTATGATAGGTGCATGCCCATGGGTTGCGCGATTTCGTGTGCAATGTTTGAGCGCTTTAGTTCCTTTCTCGAGGATTGTTGTCGGCGCATAGCTGTTACTGAACAAGTGCTGCATTACTTAGATGATTTCTTCTTTGCTGCTTCCTCATTCGAGGAATGCCAGCGCATCATGCTCTGCTTCCAAAATATGTGCAATGATTTCGGTGTGCCCTTAGCGCTGGAGAAAACCGAAGGCCCTACGAGAGTAATTACATATTTGGGTCTAGAGATTGATACAAGGCTATGTCAGGTAAAAGTTCCAGCTGATAAATTAGAAGCGCTACGTTGCATGATTCGCAGCTTTTCCACGAAGTCTAAGCTGACACTGCGCCAGCTACAATCGCTAATTGGGTCACTCAATTTCGTATGTAAGGCGGTTGGCCCAGGTAGGGCCTTTCTCAGGCGGCTGATAGACATGACTAGAGGGGTAAGTCTGCCCCATCATCGCATAAGGCTTACCAGTGGGGCTAAGGCTGACCTGGCAGCATGGGAAGCATTCTTAGAGCATTTTAATGGGACTGTTATGTTTGCTGACAATGTTTGGCGGGATAATAATTGCCTTCAATTCTATACAGACGCAGCGGCAAGCATTGGGCTAGGCATTTATTTCGAGGGATGCTGGGCTCAAGCTAAGTGGCCGGAATACGTCAGGGAGGCTAATTTCTCCATTGCCGTTCTAGAACTGCTTCCCATAGTTGTAGGCGTTCACTTATGGGGAGATCGGTTAAATGGGAAGAGAGTAACTTTCTGGTCTGATAATCAATCGGTAGTTGCCGTCATTAACAAGCAATCGTCTAATTGCAAGATAATTATGCGGCTCATTCGCCACTTTGTAGTACTGTGTTTAAGGTGGAACATTTGGTTTAAGGCAATGTACGTTCCAGGCCATACCAATGAAATTGCCGATTCTCTGTCCCGCTTTCAGATGACCCGTTTTCGACATCTGGCCCCCAATGCCGAGCAACAAGGGACCCCATTCCTACCCCTCTCTGGAGCAGCTTAGTCGGGAGCGTGCCGTCTTGTTAAGCTCTTCCAGAGCTCAGAACACTATGCGCACTTATCACACGGCATGGCAAACTTTTCAGCTGTTTCGGAGTAATTATAATTGTAATGCCTCTACTCCACCAACTATCGAGCAGGTTGCTCTTTTCATTTCTTACATGAGCTGGTCCAATTATTCAGCAAACACTATCGCTACATATATTTCAGCTCAGTCATTTCATGAGCGCAGTCATAATAGGGAAGATATAACTCAGAATTTTCCGATAAAGCGATTAGTTGAAGGCTGCCGTAGGCGTCATGCTCGCCTTGACGTGCGCTGCCCCATTACTATGCCCTTATTACATAAATTAATCGCAACACTGCCATTAGTATGCCAAACGTCCTATCATACTAAACTTTTCACTGCAACCTTTTTATTAGCGTTTTTCGGGTTTTTACGCATTGGTGAATTCACTTCTCAGGGTAGATCCATCCCCCTGTTGGAGGCGGACGTAATCGTCCGGGGGAATCCCCCACAGCGCAAAGTTAGTGTTAGAATTCGGTCTTCAAAAACGGATCAGCGGGGTGCGAATTTTTTTTCCGTACTCGAGAGGGCAAATACCCCATGTGCGCATGCGCGTGGACTTGTGATTTCTCTGCTACTTCCCATACGAAATGTACATGTATTCGCATCTACTGTGCACGATTCGCGTTCTACGAGTAAACGATGGCATAGTAGTCTTCAAACACAGACTCTGATTTGCCAGTTTGACAAAACAATTACGCATATATCGTGCGTAGCAATAGTACTAGTATTCAAGTCTGAGTAGTTGTATGATTCAGACATTTTAGTGCTTACAGAAATGCATCCCAAATTGAATAGCATGGTATAGTAGTCTGCAAGCACAGACGCTAATCGGACAGTTTGACAACATAGTGTCTTGAGTAGTGCTTTATATTCAAATATGTGTAGTTTTATGATTCAGACCCTACTGGTGCGTGTATTGGAAAGGCATCTCAACTTGCAGAGTGGCATAGTAGTCTGCAAGCACAGACGCTAATCTGACAGTTTGACAAAATAGTGTTATTCAAGTCTGAGTAGTTTTATGATTCAGACCCTACTGGTGCGTGTATTGGAAATGCACCTCAACTTATAGAGTGGCATAGTAGTATGCAAGCACAGACTCTCCTTTGACAGTTTGACAGAATAATATAGGCCTATTGTGTATTGAGTAGTGCTTTTATTCAAGTTTTCGTAGTTTTCTGTGTTGTGCCACTGCTCTCTCACTCTCTCTCTCTCTCTCTCTCTCTCTCTTTCTCTCTCTCTCTAGCTCTCCCTCCAGTATGCTCGCACTCTCTGTATTACTTTTATTTATAATCATGGTCTGCTGAGAGCCAGAAGGATGTTAACTCTTAACACAACGAATGCCCTTCTGGCTCTGAACAAACGATAGTAGGCCTATATATGATAAACCCACACACCATAAGGTCATTTATTGGCCTTCTCAAAACCGTCATTCTGTAATAATATTTCTAACTTTGGTCTAATAACTCTTTTGTCAGTGCAATGTTGTCAAACTGTCAGATTAGCGTCTGTGCTTGCAGACTACTATACCATTCTATACAAGTTGGCGACTTGAATAAAGTACTTCTCAGCACACTACTAGTATGTTGTCAAACTGTCAGATTAGCGTCTGTGCTTGCAGACTACTATACCATTCTATACAAGTTGCAATGTATTTCCATATGCACTACTGGGTCTGAATCATACAACTACACAGACGCGAATAAGCACATCGCGACACATACGCATATTGATTTGTCAAACTGGCAAATCAGAGTCTGTGTTTGAAGACTACTATGCCATCGTTTACTCGTAGAACGCGAATCGTGCACAGTACATGCGAATACATGTACATTTCGTATGGGAAGTAGCAGAGAAATCATAAGTCCACGCGCATGCGCACATGGGATTTTTGCTCTCTCGAGTACGGAAAAAAAATTCGCCAGCGGGGTAGGGGGTGCGTCATCCTGCTTCCGGAAAGTAGGTCATTGTGCCCCGTTAAAGCAATTGTTGGGTATTTGGAAGCCCGTCCTCAACCCGTTCCCACTCCCGGTATTGACCAGGGGTTTGCATTTTTTAGGCAATTTGATGGTTCTCCCCTAACCCGGCAAGCTTTCAACAGGGTGCTACATAGGAGTATTTCATTCTTAGGTTTACCAGCTCACTATTACACGGCCCATTCATTCCGAATAGGAGCTGCTACGTCCGCTGCTATGGCGGGCTTTTCAGACTCCCACATTCAAAAAATGGGGAGATGGGTATCTGGGGCATACCGGGGTTATATCAGACTACCGGCAGGTGAAGTTTGAAAACTTCGGGGTGTTATAATTAGTCAGTACGTTGTTTTTTCAGCTTAATGTTGTTACGTTTTGATTTAGACTGGTAGGGTGATGGGCGTCAGACCAAATCCAATGCATAATATACTAATAGTAACTAAATTTTGATTGCACTGAATTGGGGTGGTTTATTCCGAAGAATAACACACATTGCAAAAGTAATTTTGTTTATGGTAATGTTATGTAGAACATGTTACTGTCCGCGGGTTCTCCCTTTTCTCCATTATTTGAATCTGCAGAGTCTACAGATTTATCGAGCCAGACAAGGGATTCTACATCCATACGAGGCACCATCTGGGCCCTGGGGGATTTCATGGTGCAAGCGGCCGGTATCCATCTACCCGCCGACAGACATGAATTACCAGACAGAGACAGCGGGGTTAATAACAAGTTGCGCGGTCTTTACTTCGCTGATTTGGAGGACTGGTTGTTTCGCACCGTATGCACCTTTCTGGCAAGGGTACTTACTTCATTATTCATTTCGAACTTTTACGACGTGCTTTCTTGGGAATACAGACGTTCAATTCCTCCCTACTGATCTTCGAACATTCGTCAGTACAAGTTAATTTCGGATCTGTATTGATCTGAAGTAGGAATGATTGTACATAATGTTGTCTGTTACGTTTATAGTACCTTTCGCAATTATGCAAAGGATGAGAATTTTTCATACCATCCGATTTCGGTGTGGCGGCGATCCATGTCTGAGCAGCCACGTCTCGTGTGGCAGAAAATTTTATAATTTTGACCGCCAAACCGCGGAATTATCTTTAATTTGCACATGTCGAACATACCAGTTTGCAAGAGAACAGGCTTCGAGCCAATGATGGGAAATCTTAATGCAATTAGTATTGTTTGCACCCCGTTTACACTTGGTTTGTAGGCTGAGGAGGACCATTAAGGCCTTTGATTTAGTTATCCTCAGTGTAGGCAATAAAGTGTTTATGTGAACGCTACGTGTCTCAGGCCAGAGAACTGCGTTGATTTGGGATTATTTTATTATGTGAACGCTACGTGTCTCAGGGCAGAGAACTGCGTTGATTTGTTTTTATTATGTAACGCTACGTGTCTCAGGCCAGAGAACTGCGTTGATTTGTTTTTATTATGTGAACGCTACGTGTCTCAGGCCAGAGAACTGCGTTGATTTGGTTTTATTTTATTATGTGAACGCTACGTGTCTCAGCCCAGAGAACTGCGTTGATTTGGTTTTATTTTATTAGGTGAACGCTACGTGTCTCAGGCCAGAGAACTGCGTTGATTTGTTTGATCTAAATTGGGGGCATTTTAATGCAATTAGTATTTACACCCCGTTTACACTTTGCTTGTAGCGGAGGATGACCATTAAGGCATTTGCTTAGTTATCCTCAGTTTTAGGCAATAAAGTGTTTATGCGAACGCTACGTGTCTCAGGCCAGAGAACTGCGTCGATTTGTTTGTATTAGGGAACGCTACGTGTCTCAAGCCAGAGAACTGCGTTGATTTGTTTTTATTATTTGAACGCTATGTGTCTCAGGCCAGAGAACGGCTGTTCATTGTGAAGTTAACACACTATTTTAATTTGAATTATTTGTTATACCACAAGTCTAATGACGATGGAAAGTTTCTATATTACAACTAATAAATACCATGGCCAATTGCAAAACTAGTTGTCTATGTCCTTATTCTTTGTTCCAGGTGGATAGAACAATAATTAATTTTAACCAGCGCAGAGGAACTTAAAATAGTTTATTGACAGCTACCTGGTACAAAGTTTATTTATGGGGGAGAGGAGGCTATGAATGTAATCCGATGACGCAATAAACCTTGGGCGGGGAAGAAACCAGTCGCCGTAATGTAAACATGCGGTCAGCTCTCAACTTTCCTCCTCTTTCCTCTCCCCAATTTGGACGATAATACCTCATTCAGTCCATGGTATTTCGAAGTTGTCACACTTAACAAATTTTCCCCACCATCCATCCCCATACTCCACCAAAAGGGGTCAGTGACTTTTCATGTTTACGATTATCATTACACAGTTAGTAGTGGGAATTTGACGACAATCCACTCTCTCAAGGGCTATGCCTGGTCGCGTTCAAAATGATTACACGGGCCTTGCGGGGCTTTTTCCCGATCTTATTTCCCAGAACTCGAACTTTTCATTCGGTCTAATTTTGGTTATAACATCCTTTATTAAGAGTCTGGTTTTCGAGAGATCGGGTTTCACCCGCATTTGAGTTTTTAGTTGACAATGTCGTCAAATTCCTGCCTTCATGTATTTGTTTCTTCAAATGGAATTTTATGATGTACATCACTTTCTATAATTCATTTTGTTGTTACTTATACGTAATCACTTCTACAATTCATTTTGTTGTTACTTATACGTAATTGGTAAATTCACACCTCTTTGGGTGCTTCCGTGACTGGACTTGTCATGAGGCAGAAAATTTTATAATTTTGACCGCCAAACCGCGGAATTATCTTTAATTTGCACATGTCGAACATACCAGTTTGCAAGAGAACAGGCTTCGAGCCAATGATGGGAAATCTTAATGCAATTAGTATTGTTTGCACCCCGTTTACACTTGGTTTGTAGGCTGAGGAGGACCATTAAGGCCTTTGATTTAGTTATCCTCAGTGTAGGCAATAAAGTGTTTATGTGAACGCTACGTGTCTCAGGCCAGAGAACTGCGTTGATTTGGGATTATTTTATTATGTGAACGCTACGTGTCTCAGGGCAGAGAACTGCGTTGATTTGTTTTTATTATGTAACGCTACGTGTCTCAGGCCAGAGAACTGCGTTGATTTGTTTTTATTATGTGAACGCTACGTGTCTCAGGCCAGAGAACTGCGTTGATTTGGTTTTATTTTATTATGTGAACGCTACGTGTCTCAGCCCAGAGAACTGCGTTGATTTGGTTTTATTTTATTAGGTGAACGCTACGTGTCTCAGGCCAGAGAACTGCGTTGATTTGTTTGATCTAAATTGGGGGCATTTTAATGCAATTAGTATTTACACCCCGTTTACACTTTGCTTGTAGCGGAGGATGACCATTAAGGCATTTGCTTAGTTATCCTCAGTTTTAGGCAATAAAGTGTTTATGCGAACGCTACGTGTCTCAGGCCAGAGAACTGCGTCGATTTGTTTGTATTAGGGAACGCTACGTGTCTCAAGCCAGAGAACTGCGTTGATTTGTTTTTATTATTTGAACGCTATGTGTCTCAGGCCAGAGAACGGCTGTTCATTGTGAAGTTAACACACTATTTTAATTTGAATTATTTGTTATACCACAAGTCTAATGACGATGGAAAGTTTCTATATTACAACTAATAAATACCATGGCCAATTGCAAAACTAGTTGTCTATGTCCTTATTCTTTGTTCCAGGTGGATAGAACAATAAACAACGGCAACAGTTTCAATATAAAATGTAATTTCTTCTTACTTAAAGGGAAAGTCCACCCTGAAATTAAGTTAGTTTTAATAGGAGTAGAAAAATGAGAGAAACAAGTCAGTGAAAGTTTGAGCAAATTCCGATTAAAAATAAGGAAGTTAGAATTTTTGAAGTTGTGATCAATCAAACACAAATTGGCAACTCTATGACGTATCATGCGAGCTCAACTTCCATTTGCTCAGTACTAAAAAAATCTAAAATTTTCATTTTCCCTCAAGAAAAATTTCAACCATACATGCACCCTAAATATAATAATTGCAAATATGTTTCTATACTCCCCCTGCAAGGAACAAATATATATTCCGTCATCAATAACGAAGAAAACATGATTTTATGGAATATTATGCACAAAGCAAATGAAGGAGAGCTCGTATAATAAGTCACAGAGTTGCCAATTTGTATCTGATTGATCACAACTTCAATAATCCATAACTTTCTTATTTTCATTCAGAATTTGCTCAAACTTTCACTCACCTGATTTTCTTATTATTCTGCCTCTATCGAAACAAACTTATTTTGGGGGTGGACTTTCCCTTTAAATCATTGGTCTGGAAACAATTATTTGCCCATTGTTGTGTATTGTATTACATTTTCACTGACAATGAATTCACATTGTAATGCAATTTTCAAGTTTCACAGGAGGGGAACAGAAGATTGATATTGTTTAGTTGTACGATAACATCACTCAGTTTGATTTGATTTGATTGGAGATATATCTCATTAAAAACAGAGTAAAGGCTATACAGTTTCAAAAAAACCTACACCATTAAACATCAAGCTCACTCACACATGATTTATTGCGACACTTTCAAGGCTACTTATTATTTCAAGTTCATGTATATACAAAGGGCAACAGCTTTAATATTAAACGTTATGAAATCAATGGTCTGGAAAATGTTAATGCCCATCGTTGTATATTATACAATATTTTCCATAACGATGAATATACATTGTATAATGCAATTTTCAGGAAAACCATACTTGTCATTACTGTTATATGTGTTATATGATACTAAAGCAAATCGTTTCGCTTATCGATAAGATAAATCAATGTGAAGTACGTGTCAAATAATGAAACCATTACGTGCTATTTTTAACCGGACTAGACATTTGAAACGTATAAAAAATATATACGCTATTGACAGCAAGCAAGTTTTTTAAACAAAGAATTCAGATATTTAACAACATTGCACATTTTAGTCTACACGGCATGCTCTACACCCTTAGTTGGACTGTAAACAGTTGTCTTCTTTTCACCCTTTTCTTTTCTTCTTCCTCTTTTTTGTTCCCTTTTAGCTCTCCTATTTCCCTTTTCCTTCTTTCTCTCTTTGTTATACCGGGAGCGGGGGGAGGTAAGGGCCCTTTGCCTCTCCTCGATCCACCGGCGGGAAAATTGCAAATGATATCCCCTTTCTTTTCTTTTCTTCTTTTTCCTTCCCTTTATCTCTTCTTTCCCTTTCCTTCCTTCTCTCTTATTTTTTTATTGGAGGGGGGGGGGGGGGTGCAACAGCCTGGGAGGCAAGGCCCTTTCGCCCCCCCCCCGATCTCTTTCTTCACCCGTTTCTTTTCTTCTTCCTCTTCTTTCTTCTGGCGCTACACCTTTTACAAAAACAAAATGCAAAAATATCCAAAAAGAGAGGACTGCAATGGGGAACTTTGATTTAAGCTACGCGACCATTATTCTCTCATTTTCTTTCACATTGTATCTCATAACCATGAGAATTGCCAAGCTATTCTATACGTTATTTCGTTACACGAACACACACAAACACACGCACACACGCACACACACACACACACATAACCTGCACGAGTCTTCAAGGTGTGAGAAAACTCTGATTCAGGAAAGAATGCAAGGGTGAAAGTAAAAGCGAAAAAGGTGGACACTCTCACATGGCTTCCATGGATGCCGTCTTTGTTCTCTTTTTGCCTTCTTCTTACTCCTTGACCGTTCACGCATATTTTTTTTTAGCCATATATAGTACATGTGCAAGCACGTATACCCAGGGAAGAGAAGGTAATAGAAAAGGGAAAACAAAAAAATACATAAGGAGAGTGCAGAGGATATGGAGAAAGAAAGACAAAGAAATACATAAGAAATACATAACGGAAGGGCTTTTAGGCACCAAATTACGCATCTAGGGACCCGCCTTAGGCCCCTTGGTTGAGTCCAGAGGGCAGAGCCCCCGAAAGCTCAAGGACTTTAGGCATTTAATTATGGCCAGATGAGCAAACAGGGGCCTGCTTAGGGCCCTTGGTGGGTTCCAGGGGGTAGAGCCCCGGGAGCTCATGGAAAAATACTGCTATTTTAGCAATACTTGTAAATCACTGGTATCAAATTAAAAATAACCCATGTTTAAATTGTATTGGGGGGGGGGGGGGGGGGTTACTGCCCCCCCATCAGTACGCCAGTGAAAGAGGCGGAGGTGACGGAAGGGACTACCCCCATAAAGCTGTATGATAAGTCTTATATGTAAACCCCTCACAGGTTTTTGAAGTTTTGTTGTGTTACAAAATTACATTCTTTAGCAAAACTACAGCATAAAAACAAGCAATATACTTTTTTCACGTTTCACTTTTACTTTGCCGATATATAGTGTTTAGTCCGAAGGGTTGTAAATATTTACTAGGTAAATTTTAGTAAGTACTGAGCAGGAAGGGACTTCTTAAAAGAGCAAGCTGAATATTCATTTTTGGAACACTGATCTATTTCTATAACTTTTAATCTTGTTAACATACAGTGTAATTTGTACATACGTGATACAAACAGAAAACATATTTTCTTCAATATTTACTTGTATATTTTTATGGTATTTTGCGAAGGAGCGTAGCGACCGAGCGAGAAGATTTTAGCATATCTATTAGTCTAAACGATGTACTCTTGGGCCTACCAGAGCCTTAAAGCGTGTTGCAGTCTTTAGTCAGTATTTGCTATACATTTTGTTGGTGTGCACTTTTTCAAATTATCCATGGGGGACGATCCCCCTCAGAAAATTGAAGGAAGACGTGTACCCCGTCCTTCCATCTATTTTGTGTTTTGCTAAAAAAACTATCCACAAAAAAGGACTATGTATGCCCCTTTTGTAAAGCGACCTATCAATATTGATGTTCACATATCAGTCCCATTTTGGATTTCCCTCCTCCCGTCCCCCCCCCCAAGAAAAAATAGTATCACATTGTTACATGTCTGCACAATATATATTGATGTGTCAACCTTACGAAAGTGATGTTTTCATAATGATTATTGACCTCCTTTTAATTTATATTTATATGGAAGACTTAAGAAGACAACTGTTTACAGTCCAACTAAGGGTGTAGAGCATGCCGTGTAGACTAAAATGTGCAATGTTGTTCAATTTCTGAATTCTTTGTTTAAAAAACTTGCTTGCTGTCAATAGTGTATATATTTTTTATACGTTTCAAATGTCTAGTCCGGTTAAAAATAGCACGTAATGATTTCATTATTTGACACGTACTTCACATTGATTTATCTTATCGATAAGCGAAACGATTTGCTTTAGTATCATATAACACATATAACAGTAATGACAAGTATGGTTTTCCTGAAAATTGCATTATACAATGTATATTCATCGTTATGGAAAATATTGTATAATATACAACGATGGGCATTAACATTTTCCAGACCATTGATTTCATAACGTTTAATATTAAAGCTGTTGCCCTTTGTATATACATGAACTTGAAATAATAAGTAGCCTTGAAAGTGTCGCAATAAATCATGTGTGAGTGAGCTTGAAGTTTAATGGTGTAGGTTTTTTTGAAACTGTATAGCCTTTACTCTGTTTTTAATGAGATATATACCCAATCAAATCAAATCAAACTGAGTGATGTTATCATACAACTGAACAATATCAATCTTCTGTTCCCCTCCTGGGAAACTTGAAAATTGCATTACAATGTGAATTCATTGTCAGTGAAAATGTAATACAATACACAACAATGGGCAAATAATTGTTTCCAGACCAATGATTTAAGTAAGAAGAACTTACATTTTATATTGAAACTGTTGCCGTTGTATATACATCAGGCGCGGATCCAGGATTTCTTAGGGGGGGGGGGGCAAAATTTGAAATCATGTGAGCCAAATATTGGTTCGTAATGGTGACCAGCAGTGACGTAATTGGGGGTGGGTGGGTGCAGGGAGGGGCGAGTTTCCCCCTCCCTCCTCCGCGAAACGCGGAAGCTTTGACATTTCAATAAATTATTAGAGAAAGAAGACGATTTGTTGTACCGTTCCCAAAAAATAATCCTCGTCTGAATTGAGTTTTCCCCCTCCCGTGCTAAGCGGAAGCTTACGTTTCATTAAATCATTAGAGAAAGAAGACGATTTGTTGTGTCGTTATCCCCTTTTTTTCTTTTCTTCTTCCTCTTTTTTCCTTTCTTGTATCTCCTCTTTTCCTTTTTTCTTTCCCTTTCCTTCCTTCTCTTTTATTTTTTGATTGGGGGGGGGGGGGGGGGGGGGCAACAGCCTGGAAGGCAAGTCCTTTTGCCCCCCCGATCTACTTCTTCCCTCTTTTCTTTTCTTCTTCCTCTTCTTTTTTTCCTTTCTCTCCTCTTTCCCTTTCCCTTCTTTCCCTCTCTCTCTCTCTCCTTTTTTATGGCGCCCCCCCTGGATCCGCGCCTGCTGTCAGTTTCATGGTGTCATAGTCACAAGAAGAAAAAAATCAAAGAATAAAAAGAAGAAAATGGAAATAACAAGAATAATTCCGAATAGAAAAAAATAAAGAAATCTTTTTGAAGTCGGTGTATAGCGTCATTTTTTTTCTCTGTGCAAATAGGGTATTACCAGCAACAGATCAGCCTCCTAAATACATACATGTATATTTATCTATTGACACTGTCTATTAAACGGACCATAACGTTTTTGAATACCATCGTTTTCCCATTGTATTGATGTTGACTTACTTACCTTTAGAGGTTGGCTTAACAATATACTGACATTTTTGTATGGCAAGGCCATTTTATTCATGTAACCTGACATCTACTCTTTAAGGTTCTATTTCATAACAAGCTCATTATGGTGTGCTGTATCATGTTTATGCTATTTTATGACCTTGTTTGAATTCACATTCTCTCAGTTTCATGGTGCCATTTCATGGATCGATAATCGCAAGAAGAAAACATGAAAGAAGAATAAGAGGAAAACGGAGGATAACCCAGAATAGACAAAAATAAAGCAATCTTTTTGAAGTCGTTGTAGGGTCAGTTCTTCGGTGCAACTAGGATATTACCAAAAACAGGTCAGCCCCTATATACATACATATGTACATCCATTGTCTGTGTCTAACGGACCATAACATTTTTGTATACCATCGTTTTCCCATGTTATTAATCTCGACTTACTTTACAATGCCAGCAGGTGCTTCAATACCTGTAGATATTGGCTTGACAATAATAAGAGATTGTATGACAAGGCCAATTTCTCATATCCATCCAACCTGACACCTACTTTTTAAATTTATATTTCATTACAAGCTCATTATGGTGTGCTGTGTCATTTCCATGCCAATCTATGGCATCGTTTTACATTCTTATTCTGTTAATTTTATGGTCCCATGGTTCCACAATCACAGCCCAAGCAAAGTAGCGTAAGAAGGATTGTACGAAGTGAATGACTAAATTACATGGAATTAGAAAGACACGTACATGAGTGATAATACGGCTGACCTACACAATATATATTCCACAATCAATCCTATTCATAGTCCCCTTTACTCACCTTTCATGTAATGGATGCACTTAGCAAGAGTACAAAGTTGTCGTTTATATTGAGTTCTATTAATTAACTAAACTTCATGTTTAAAAAAAAAAATCGCTAATTTGGTCTACTCTTCACTTTCCCAAGGGTATAGCTATAATCATTATAAACAATAATTATAATAATTAAACCTTTTTGTATAGCGCACAACACAGAGAATAGGATACAGATAGAGTGGAAATGGTGCACTGGGTTCATGATTGTGAGATCTTACAAAGTGGTAAATAGATATGTTTCAAATAACTTCTGAGCTTGCCATACGTTTCTAAATGTCTAAATACTGGCGTTCATGTGGGCCCTGCAGTCGTTATAACCCCATTATTGTCATTCATACCTGGATCGAGAGAGACACTGAGGACAAAACACCTCAATAACTGGCAAATACACAACCTATTTCTTCACATATCTAGACTCTCATGTAGCGATTTTTTCATTTTCAATCACTGGACCCAACACGTTATCTAACCCTAACCCTACCCTTAACCTTACACGCGAGTGTACCCTAACCCTACCTCCTGTATCTCTGTATAAAGCCCGGGGCGATTGTACCCAGAGCACATGTCGACCAACAAGAACATATTAACCGTCGTCCACAATATAAATCTGAACCATTTATTTTTCAATACAACATTACTAATAAATTCATTTATTCGATATTGTCGGCAGTGATTCTGACAGTACCTCGAACTTATACAAATAGTGCTTACCTGAAGTTATTTTTCTCGACAATAAGGCAATGGGAAGTCCTACGAACGTGTTTCCCGCCTGGTTTCTTTGGAGGCTCTGCGGGAGGCTTTGCCTCAGTCGATACATCCGATCCCATTTTTTTTTAGAGATTAGGAGAACTTCTGACGCCCACTTTTGCTCTCCGAGATTGAAGTGATAGGCTGTACAAGTAACAAGTCCTTAATTTACACGTGAAACATGGACCTGTAAAGTAAATATGCTTCAAATGTTACGAAGCGCTCCCTATTATACGCGGGAGGTAGAGGTTATCCGAACAAGGCAAATCATGCCTGAGTAATCTTGTAGAATCACAGAGGCAACAACTGCAGGGACCTGCGGGAACTCACAATTGAAGTGGTTACAATTGTTTTCCTATAGAAAAATCACGACCTTGGGATCGTTTGATGAAACCAACTCCATGACCGCCATATCTTTGTCTGCGACTTCCAGAAGCGGACAACCCGTTAAAGAGAAGGTTGAGTTCTGGGAAGAGTTGAAAAATAATTTGTGAGCGTTATCATTCTTATTATGCAAGTGTGGAAGAACATCAGATAAGACATGTTTCCTGAAAAGCATGGCTCTTCAAATGCCTTCATATTCTAAATATGTCATGTAATATCGTAAAACTCGGGGGGTAGGATTTTTACGCCACGTGTTCATGTAGTCCCATATACGTATTTCTGTGTACAGTGTTTGGAACTTTACCAAGACTTGGCCAAATTTCTTATCATTTTGATGATTCCAGAACCTTGCAATACACATAAATTCGTATATGCTAGATGATCAACCTTTTCTGGTCGATTCCACACCGTTTCTTTCACAATGCAATCGCATGACCAGAACTCAACTTCATCTTTAAACAAAACAATGATAAGCGAAAAGTTAAAGAATTTGTTTTCGACGCCGTAGGCTACAAAAATATAGTCTTTGTCCCGATCCATACGATTTGTATAAAGGTGGTAAATCAAGTCTTTATTAGAGATCATGTTCACAAAAAACAGGCCCGTCAACCCAGTGGGTTAGGCGGCAGGTTATAATGAACAATACATACAATAGCAAAGTACATAAACAATAACAATACAAGTTACAGTGTAATAATATATGTGATAACAAGGAGCACCGGGATAAAGAGAGAGGAAAAAGGAAGATGTGAAAAGGAGAAAAGGAGAGGAAAACAGAAGTGGTATAGTACAGAACAGGGTAAAAGGAGAAGATTGTAACATTATGGTGAGGAAGCTAGAAGATCCCCATACATGATACATAAATGAATAGTGTATAATTGAATCGAGATAAATTGCGTATTACGGTAAATATTGTCATTTTGGTACAGAATGGTTACAAGTTCATACGATTTGTATAAAAAAACCTTTCAACACTAAAATATCTGGAATGCTATACAGTGCGTTCCAGAAAAAACGAAACCGAGAAGTATCGATGTTCTATCATAACTTAATCACAACTATAATTAATGAATGATACATATTTGGAAAGCTTAGAGTCTCCTCTTTCATGTGATGCTACTCAGATAATGTAATAATACTTCACGCATGAGTGATTAAAAGCAATTTGAAGGAAGGAAACCAAAAAGAAATTTGGCGGGCGGTATCTGAATTTCGAAGAAAAGTTCACATTTCTAGAAAGTTGAGTTTCTGCCCTTTCATATGACACCTCAATCAGGAAAAATGAGCGAGGAATGACAAAGTTCTGTTTGTTTAAAATAGTGCTTGCATTTCCATAATTTTATTAAACGAATTCGTTTTCACTGGCTGCCTGCCGTATTATTATTATTATTATTATTATTATTATTATTATTATTATTATTATTATTATTATTAATATTATTGCCAGTGGGGGGGGGGGGGGGGGGGGGGGGCGTCGAACACTCTTGTGCACGTCATGTGATTCCTGACTGAATTAAAGGTTTATAATTATGATTGCAGCATCAGCTAAGTCCAGCATTTTGTGTGCCAATATCTTAAATTGAGAGTGCAATCGCCGAAATTTATTGTCATGGTATGTTAATTGATAACGTAGATATTTTAAGTTTTTCTTCGATTTCTGCGATTTTGTTAGAACTATGGTACTTTTGTTTTCAGCGCTCCTAAATAAGCGATAATATGAGTAGTTGCAAATTGTCTAGATTAGTGCAAATATCAAAACACTTCTTTGTTATTCAATAATTATTTTTGATGATTCTTAATTATTAATTTAATGTAATAGATCATTGAGTTTTAAATGGGGCCAAACTTGACTACATAAATTAACATATGTTAAACTTACATAACAATGTAAGAGAGATTGCTTTTCAGGATAATACAGTTTAAGCCGTCTAGACGTTGCTTAATGCATTCGTATTGGTATTATCTTCCATCTGAGAGTGATTATAGACGTTATTTATATGGATAATAAAGATATAGCTGTCCGGGTCTTTGAAGATAATGCTTCAAAACAAATCGACCAAGCTGTTTATTTCTTTATTCATGGTCTGTTTCTACTGTTTATCTATTTTCATTGCCAACCCTCGAAAACGAATTTATTATGCATTTCACAGAGGAAAGTTTGAATAGGAGAAATATCTATATATATATATATATGTATGTATACATATATATACGAATTATTTATTGGGCTTATTTTGCTATCCAATAGATCCGTACAATATGGCACAGCTTTAGGGGCCTGGCAGAGCCCCTGCCGGGGGTTCCGGGGCGGAGCCCCAGGAGGCTCTCGAGTTTATTTCACTCTCAACAGAAAGAGTCTCTAAGATATATAGAGAGGTTAATTCTTAAATGAAATGAAAGGTCTCTTGAAAGTAAAATAGCCCTTTCATTTCAATTATTGAAAATAAACTCTTACCCATACTTGATATTTAAATTGCACGGCTCCTACTGTGTGCTTTTTTGCACTCTCCTTGATCTATAAAGGGTGCTTTCTTTATTTGATCATCAACAAAAGCAAAATGCTAGGCCATGAACTTTTCGAAGCGTGACCAGATTAAAAGTATGCTTAAATGGGGGCTTTGATGTATGTAGAAAAAACAGGATTAAGATCCCATGCAACGCTTCGAAATGTAAAAGAAGAATAAGAAAAATAAAGTTGAGATTCGACCTTTATGTTTAGACGTTGCTTAATGCATTCGTATTGGTATTATCTTCCATCTGAGAGTGATTATAGACGTTATTTATATGGATAATAAAGATACAGCTGTCCGGGTCTTTGAATATAATGCTTCAAAACAAATCGAACAAGCTGTTTATTTCTTAATTCATTGTCTGCTTCTGCTGTTTATCTATTTTCATTGCCAACCCTCGAAAACAAATTTATTATTCATTTTACAGAAGAAGTTTACATAGGAGAACTATATATATATCTATTTATATGTATGTATACATATATATATATATATATATATATATATATACACATTTTTTATTGGGCTGATTTTGCTTTCTAATGGATCCGTATAATATGACACAGCTTTAGGGGCCTGGAAGAGCCCCTACGAGGATGCTCTCGAGGTTATTTGACTTTCAAGAGAAAGTGTCTCTAAGATAATAAAGAGAGGTTATTTCTTAAATGAAGTAAAAGGACTCTTGAAAATGAAATAGCCCTTTCATTCCATTTTATAAATGAACTGTAATCGATCCCTTGATATTTAAATTGCACTGCTCCTACTGTGTGCTTTTTTCACACTCTCCTTGATCTATAAAAGGTGCTTTCTTTCTTTGATCATCAACAGAAGCAAAGTGCTAGGCCACGACCTTTTCGAAGCGTGACCAGATTAAAAGTATGCTTAAATGGGGGCATTGATGTATGTAGAAAAAACAGGATTAAGATCCCATGCAACGCTTCGAAATGTAAAAGAACAATAAGAAAAATAAAGTTGAGATTTGACCTTTATGTCTAGACGTTGCTTAATGCATTTCGTATTGGTATTATCTTCCATCAGAGAGTGATTATAGATGTCATTTATATGGATAATAAAGATATAGCTGTCCGGGTCTTTGAATATAATGCTTCAAAACGAATCGAATAAGCTGTTTATTTCTTTAGTCATGGTCTGTTTCTACTGTTTATCTATTTTCCTTGCCAACCCTCGAAAACGAATTTATTATGCATTCACAGAGGAAAGTTAATAATTAAACATATGGGCGCAGACCAAGATTATACCCACTCAAGTGTGAATTTGGCGCATCTTCCCTAATCTTCTTTAACCAGGAAATGGACTTCATTGTAGCCTTAGGACAGGATGGTGACATAAAATTGATAAAAGAACATCATAATCAGATTATCCGCCCCCGGAAACCCCATGAATTTATCAACTTGTATCATACTGGTCTTTTTCCTTTAGGAACTACGCTTGACCTTTAACACGAATGTCGGCCATTTTTTATTTGGCCAATATGGCCAGCATGACAGCCCCAAGGAGACCTGTAATTGATGAAACAAAATCATGATCAGATTCTCTGACCCAGAAAACCCCATAGATATATACTTTTATCATACTAGCCCATTTCCTTTCGTAACTACACTTGACCTGTAACTCAGATGGCGGCTATTTGGATTTGATCAATATGACCAGTATGACCCGAGGAGATCTCAAATTGATGAAATAACACCATAATCAGATTCTCTGACCCCCAAAATCCCATAAATATATATACTTTTATCATACTAGCCAATTTCCTTTCGTAACTACACTTGACCTGTAACTATCAGGTGGCGGCCATTTTGGATTTGACCAATATGACCAGTATGGCAGCCCCAAAGAGACCCCAAATCGATGAACGAACATCATAATACGATTCTCCGACCCCCAAAACCCCATAAATATATAAACTATTATCATACAAGCATTTTTCCTTTTGGAACTACGCTTGACCTTTAACTCAGATGGCGGCCATTTTGGATTTGCCCAATATGGCATACCCAGAGGGCGCCCTTCTTGGCGTCCGGCAGAAATCGTAAAAGTATGGTATAATCTACCTCTGGGCCAAATTTGGTGCTTTTAAAAGAATCTGCACCAAACAGCCCCTATTTAGCCCTAACAGCCCCCACTATTAGCAGTCACGCAAAACACAATAATATTTGTCAAATTATTATTCAATGAAATCTGAGAATGTGTACTACTATCTAGATCTATTATTTTAAAATTATTTTAAAAATAATTCCATACATTAAGGTAAAATAAAAATATTCCAACCATATGAGCGACAGTGTACATGTTATCAAATTTGTACAGGTAGTAACGTTTCTAAAAGTACGAATTTATCATTGTGATTGACATTAATTAAACGTTCCTCAAATTTTAATATCTATTTAGAAATTTCCTATAATATGGGGTTCAAATCCCACAAACATATCTTTCACCATACTATCAAGCTTATTTTGTCAACCCTCCTGTTTTATGTTTTCGATTAGCTACAGCCAGGCTTACTTTATTCTACATATATTCTTTTGACATGTGTAAATTTGCAATATTTGTTTGTTATATATTTGTAAAAATGCAAAAGAAAAAGAAAATCAAACAGAAATAAATAAATCAAAATCAAATCGAACCATAGGTCCCCTCCTGTATATCACTCTTCTATTTTGTTCAATCTTCTAATTCAATGCTTTCAAACAAATGGATATGAGATACTCACTTGCTGTTGTTTTGTCTCTTACTATTAAATGAATTCAGATTTATTTGTAGCATATATTTTGTGAAATCATAGCAAAATATGAAAAATGTGTAAAGTATGAAACACAAAACTATAATTAAAACTTTTAGGGAGTAGATATCAGCATTCTTCATGATTACTTAAGTTACCAAAAGAATGCAATTTCACATTCCTTACTTGTTATCACTATCAGATTCTTACATTTCTTCATCATTTATTTACTAATCTACTGATTCATTTACAGTTGATTAATCAACGTTCTATATTACACAAAGAGATTTTCCCGTATTAGCGCTATATAAGTATAATTTTAAAATTGATATATTACTGTAATTGTTATTACTATTGTTATCATTAACATTATTACTATTATTATAAATATTATTATCATGATTATTATTGTCATCATTATTGTTATTATTATCATTATCATTATTATTATCATTATCATTATTATTATGGAGTGGAATGACCCTAGAGAAATGAAAAAATAATGAATCACTCAAAGGGATCGGGTAACAATGTCTCAGATTCTGAAACAAAATCCTGGATTTAGCTCATGATGCAAGGATAATTATAAACATTAAGGTCAGTCAGAAACCCCATGACTTTTACAAGCCGATCACCTGTCTGATTATCAAGATATTTATGATTGAAAATCGAAATAAAATCTTGCGTTTTCCTAACGGTTTTCATAACACTAAAGTCTATTGGGGAAAACAAATATGGTAAAACCGGTCACTAAAAGATTTTTTTACTTTTTTTAGGCATTTAATGATCATTTTGAAGCGCAAATTTTTAAGGTTATTCAAGAGCAGCTGGTCTTCATTGGTGACCAGAAAGAAGAGGAAGGAGAAGTTAGTAGCAATAGAAGAAGAAGATGGAGGAAACAAGACAAAACAAAACAAGAATAAAAATAGTATTTAAAAAAATACGGTATTAATCATTATGTATGTATTATGACTCTTATTAGTGGTAATATTCCAGCATTATTGATTAGAATATCAATCCCGCCATGTCCAATCTCTAAATAAGTCCGTAGCTTTCCGATCGTTGACTGATCAGTGACGTCAATAAGATGAAACTTGGGATCGAGTCCCTCTCTCGGCTAGGCCACGACCTTCTTTGCGCGCAGTCAAGTAAACCACGCCATCTTGTCCAAAATGGCGGCAAAGAGCTCGAACAATCTCCAGACCAATACCCTTATTGGCACCTGTTTGCTAAAACAGACATGCGATAATGAAAATGCCCTCTATAAGGTAAGAGGGTAACCATACAAAGGAGATTGATTATTATTAACAAGTCAATGCAAATGACATTTTGTACATCATGGATAACAAGTTCAAGATGTTTGGCAGTTAAGCAAGTAAATTAGAATATTTAAACATAATTATTACCAAAGAAGACTTAAGGCGTTTTGAAAGAATTATTCATATGTTGTCTGATGGTATATTCATGCGTTCGATTTCTTTAAAGAGTTCAAACAATACTATTGAGGACCCCAAAACAGTATAGCTAAATGACCGAGGGTTCACGGTATGAAATAAAAAAACTCATGCTTATGCTCGAAAACTTTATGTACCTATTTCCTCAAAGAAACCGATTTGCATTTAAGGATGCAAGGCTAAATAATTCACATGTCGGATGATCAGTTGGTCCAAACGTATCTGATATTGACCATCATAGTTTGAACACCCTAAATACTTATCCGATGCATTAAGCAAGAGCAATTGGAAAGCCCATAGATCTTACTTCCAGATAGATATTATGAATAACAGTTCTGATAATTTTTCTATGCGATTTGAACTTCTCAAAGGTGGGGAAACAAGGTACATTTAGCTTACCACTGCAACGCGAGGCGACATATTGTTTCCATCTACGAAGAAGCGAACTTCGAAATAGCACACACTCTTCGTACAGCCATTTCGTGAACAAAATCTATACATTTTATAAAATAAACGTCGCTAAGCGGCAGCTTATCAAAAGGACGCCCTCTGAGCGGGGAAAGCAACTATGATAAATTACGTTCTAAAACATACGATGTAAGACAACGTGGAAAAATAAACAGAGTTTATTAGCAAAGAAGAATGAGTAAATGACAAAGGAAGATAAAGAGAGGGACAAAGAGAAAAATAGAGGTAGAAAGTCAGAGAGAAAAAGAGGAAGAGACAAAGACAGAGACAGGCCGAGGGAGAGAGTAGGGCAAGTTTTTTTTTTTTTTTTTTGGGGGGGGGGGGGGGGGGGGACTTTAGTTAAAGACATCATACTGTGGTACTGGCAGGGCGGGGGCCAATGATATTTTGACGAGCAAAAATGATTTAAAAATAAGTGAAAAAGAGTGAAATGATTTTCTGGTATGATCGCTATTTTGGTGACGAAGCAGAACAGATTTATTTATGAGCATTTGTAATATGATTAATACCATACTTCCAATGTAAACAAGTAAGTAGTCGCTATTGACAACTTTGACGCTATATGAAAACGTAAGCAACTATGGGCATGTGCCCCCATACAAAAATATCATCGAATGGCGAAAAAACTCACAGAAGTCACCCATAGGGAGGAGATATAAAAACAGATCGTGATCGAGATTGTAGGAGAGAAAAATGGATCGATGTGCTAACTAGCGATTATAAACGCGCTTTATCAAGAATCATCCTAAAAGTTATTATTATTTTCTCTCTCTCTCTTTCTCTCTCTCTCTCCCTCTCTCTATTTTTTTTTCTCTCTCTATCTCTGTCATTGACTTTGTTCTCTTGTTGTCGCCCTCTCACCTCACCCTGTTTCTCTCTTTTTGGCGAATATTTTTTGTTCAACTTACTATAGCGTTACATCGTAACATCGTAAACTGTTGCCTGTTGTCAACTCATTTACCCTGTACAGATTATTCTAATCCTGCAATGAAAAGTGTCCAATTGTTTAAAAAATGAAATAGGAAGAAAAAGATGATATGAGTATGAACTGAATTTCAACAAAGTCTTTGGTAGATTATCCTTGTCATGAATATTGAAGGAGAAAGATGAAACCTAACATTCCATAGAAGTGTGAACTAAAATTCTTGTTTAGTCTGGACTTAGTCCAGGCTTAGGTTATGAGAATATCACCCTATGTGTATAATATTCTATGTTGAAATTAGCCTTGCTTTAAAGGCACAATGTCCTACTTGTAGCTACTTGCTCCCTCTATATAGAAAACTTCCCAAATTGGTGCCTGTTGGTCCCCCATGATCCTCTTTTTCTTATGTTAAATAAGAGCTGAGTTGGCTCGCTGTGTGGTCTAATCCCTTCTAGCTGCAGTATTAACGCCTACCTTTAAAAAGATATTTTGAACAGTTTCCACCACATCGATTCCTTAAAATCTGGTACATGTCATTAAAGGGTGTTTTTTTTAATAATAAAACGAGATAAACTGAAAAGAATCAATATATTTTCTCTTGCAACTAGTGGGAGCCATTTTTCGCAAAATGACTGTACTTTCTCAAAATAAATACATGTACGTATAGGTCTACATAAACATTGGTTTTATGATAGTCATTGTAATGATCAAAGGCCGGATCGTCAAAGACCTAGTTCGGAATCATTGCAGCAGTCAATAAAAAGTTTCTTTTTCATGTTCAGATGCTACTTTCAGTGATTAACCAAGTGAGAGGTAACTTAGTGGTCAACGATGCCCATATGTGTGCGAAACAGGGGAGGGGGGATGCCCCCCCCCCCGATTAAGATAATTTTGTCTAGTGTATTTTGACGATGAAATCATATATTTTATCTAACGAAAGTGCGTTTTCTCACTCTCGGAACTGGAAAGCTAATCAAATCCACATCACATCACCCCCGCTTAAACGTTGTCGTATATCTATGATGGTGCGTATTATTTTATTGATGTAACTTTTTGTTATTGCTTAAACAGGATGCCTGAAACTCAATCGCAAGAATTAAAACAATAAATAAAGGGCAACCTCATTAGCCTTGTCAGTCACCTTTGAAATGTTCGAACATGAAAATAACGCATTACGTCCTCCAAAAATGCCTTCTGAGGAATACATAGTCATGATAATAGGGTAAACTGGCCACGGATTCAATTTTTCGAAAATATTACCGATCATGTTCTTGTAAAGTGAAATTAATTGAATACCTCGTCGTTGAATTAAGAGAAGAAAGTGCGCATACGTATACACCACAAATTACCTATAGGCGGTGGAGGATAGGTATATAGCTCAGGGCAGTAAGGGCACTGGAATCATGGCGGGGAGGTGTGTGTGTGTGTGGGGGGGGGGAGAGGAAAATATGTGAATAAAATGGATAAAGTGCGAGTTAAGGAAGGGGGTCCAATCTCCCCTCTGGTTTGTTCTCCCCTGCAATTATTATTCCCATAGCCTTGCCAGATACCAATTTTATACACCTGAGTCGAGAGGGACAATATTTGTTAATTACCCTATTCAAGGATGGAAGTTCGGGCAAGGATCGAACCAACAACCTCTTGTACGATACTCAAGCGCCGCTTACAATATAACGCAGTTCTCCCGTTATATTCAGTACAAATTACAAGTACTCTCATTATAACGAACACAAAAACACACAGAACCATCTCGGAAACCACGAGTTAAAGATAAAATTTTATTTGCATGATTCCCAATTTCCACTCCACAAAAATTATCAATGACAAACAAATGATATATTACCCAAGCTATACATCAATGAAATGGCACAGGGATAGACATTGTGGATTTTTTCTTCTTTCAATTTTCTTTCAAGGACAAAAACAAAAATAAGGAACTAACACTTGATATTTTATGAAACTCAGTTTTTTTCATTTATTTGTTCAAGTTATTTTTGACTTTGTCATATAAAGGACACTGCATTTTTAAAAATCATCTTAGGATTTATATTGAAAAAATTAAGTTATTACAAACATGAAACTATACCGATTATAATATACAGGTCCTGCACAGTCCATGTAAAAACTTTATATTTCTATGCACTTTAAGGAAAAAACAGAAGGAAATATGATCTGAAATGAGAAAAACATGACATATGGTTATCATGCAAATATGTAGGGGCATTTCCTTTCTTACACTTATATGCAATATTAGATGTTACTAATGGACATGAAAAACAGAAGAAACGTTTAACACTTGATCTTTACAACACTACGATAACAGAAGTTCATACAATTTATGAATCACTTGCGTACTTATAGATGAGATTTAACATCGCCATTGAAAGTGTGTGTTTTTCTTTCTTTTGAAAAACAACTTGTCGGATATAAATCAGTACAATAACAGCAATCTGTACACAAAGTCAAAACTCTTTCGTTAACACACCAACTGTGCATTTTCACTTTGCTGCCCCCTTGTGGTGAAAATTAAATTTCCACAATTATCCCAATTATGTTAAGGATTCATAAAACGCTCTTTTCTTCACTTTATAACGTAATAATTGGTCTAACATTGAAATATAACAATAATAATTTTTTTAAAAAATCAAGGAATTTTGGTTAGGTAAACAAATGAGCATCCTACCACACGCTTGCAATTCAAAGTAAATTTAGTAAACGGAATTGTACTCTCTCATTTTGGGATAAGTAGAGAGACTTAAAGATATTGTTTTTAGTTTTTGTTAAGGATATTCGTTAAGAGTTTCAATAAGAATGAAATTAGCGCTCAGTGATGAAAATATATATTTTCACGATATTTTCATCTTTTTAACTGTGTAAACTGGTCGCATGTCCTTCCACTGCATCGCAAATTAAGTTACCTTTTTAACGAAGACGATACATTATGATACTTGTAAAGAAAAAACACTCTAAAATAAGTGACGAAAATTATAATTTACATTGTTTCCATGGAGACATGAAGGGAAGTGATACCTTTAAGTATTTTTGATATTAAATTTAAAACACTTGCCTAATGTGACTCCTAATTTCCTCTAAGATAATGAAAAGACAAGGATTAGTTGTTCCCATCTTTTCATGGTGAATTTTGAGACAAAACCTCTTCAGCAACTATGGCATGATAACTTTGAATGTTTCCCACCATGTTTGGCAATTTAAAATTACATGGAAAAGCTCTTAAGGCAATGTGAATTCTATCCAGAGTGCATATTTGCAAACCACTTTTTTGTAAATTGATACAAGGTACTAAGCAAATTGTTTTGGCCTGGGTCATATTAATCTTTGAAGCACATGGCTGTTGTTGATTAGGTATCATGATACCGACTCACAGTAGAATCGTTAATAAGGTGCTGGTTATATAGGCGAGGTTTTGTAATAAACGAAAAACATGATTGCACGATTGCAAATAATAATAATACATGGCACTGTGTAAGAGTTTATTTGCGTTCTTATAATACCTAGCAGTTTAGGAAAAAACACGAAATTAAAGCAACTGAATAAACATGTTTAAGAAAAAACGCTTTGCTAGTAACGACTGGTCAAAGTGATTACAATATTATCATCCTTATTTTTATGATGATGATTAAAGACCCTTTTACATTAATCTAGCTTCTGAACAAATCTGAACGAAAGGTTGATGCAGAACATTTATATGAACAGCAAGCTAATTTTATACTCGCCATTGATTTCAATTGCAAAATTTGTTGTTCTACAAAATGAGCATTTCTTAAAAAGAGGAAAAATACCGAATGATATATACAAACATCTCGACGGGGCATGCAACAAGGAGTATTTAATCTATATCAACCTATATATATAACTATATATAGGTTGATATTAATTTTGTAATTCTAATAAAACACTGCAAGGCTGCGTAGATATTACATGCATACTAGTGATAAAAAGGAATGGTATTATTTTAAATTGATGCATTGGCAAGAATAATGGACAAACGTGGTCTCCGTTACAATTGACTTCTATCTGAAATATGTACAAGGCAGCTAAAAACAGACCGTGTTCAAACAGATGTCACTGTCATTAAAAAGAATGAGCGGTAACTCCTTCCAACCACTTGAAACGTGATTTCTGATTTGAGATCGTTCCGATACAGAAAGCTTTGAACTGCTTTTCTTCTTACTGATATAGCGCCATCATCGGACTCACAAGAGACGAACGCGTTTTTTTCTTTTACCGTGGGTCTTTTACAGCGAAATAACTTATAACGTAACAAATAAAACCGAGTGAAACTGAATGTAAAATTAAAATCGAGTAACACAGATGTAGTCATCACAAAATGAAGTCACCACAACAATGATCCATTATTTTCTGAAAAATTGTTCATGGTGGAATTCCGGGCCATTCTTGTAACTAAACACAGGGGATTGAAAAGAAATTCATGGTGATGAGATGATCCTTTTGTCCGACGTGGCTTGATTGGTGTTTGTTGAATTTAAGAAAACCAGGTTCTTCGTACTGTGAGCGATTAGAAGATCTGGAGAGTAAGAGAAGATAGAATGATTAGTATATTAAGTATATCTTTTTTCAAAATGAACAAATTATTTTGATATTGTGGATGTTGATAAAATGAAATGCACATCATATTTTATATTTTGATTAATATGGTGTCTTTAGATGATGTATCAATACTGTGTCATGATATTGTCGAGGAGTGATGATGATGATAATGATGATGATGATCCACATCACCTGTAATTTGTATGGCTCCATCTATCTGTTTGAAACGTTCAATATAAGCCTTACTGGTATTTATTCTTCTAGTTGTTATTATTATTTATTGTTATTGTTTTTATAATTATAATTATTATTATTGTTATTTTTTAAAATATTATTTTTGTCATTATGATTATGATTATGGTTATCAATATTATGATTATTATATATCAATTGTTTTTATCATCATTTTACCAACAATGTGAATTGAGTAATGCCTTCATTTATTCATTCATAGCACTATTTTTTAGAAAAAAGGTATGCACAATCTGTTGAGTTATTGCAGTATAACTGAGTAAACGCTGCTCTATATATCAAATTGATTTATGCAAAGTATTCAGTATATATTAAATGAACACAATATTAATTTTATAAAATGCTTATAAAGACATAATCTTGAATATCTTTACAGGTATATACATATAAGTAAGAAAGGTAGGGAGCAAAAAAGAGCCACATGTACACAGAGAGTAAGAAATAAAAGAAAGAGACAGAAAGGTAGATAGATAGAGATAGAGATAGAGAGAGAGAGAGAGAAGAGAGAGAGAGAGAGAGAGAGAAAAGAAATAGAGAGAGAGAGAGAGAGAGAGAGAGAGACACACACACACACACACACACACACATACACACACACATACATACAAAGAGACACAGATAAAGAAGAGAAATTATAAAGGATAACGTAGTTTTGCAATGTTGCAGTCTCGCTCTCAAGCACGTGGAATATGTTTAAAGATCTAGTTGACAGTTGGGAGATTATTGAATACAAATTTTGCCCCCTAACAGAATAGATTATATAAATTGAATCTGCAGTATTTTATTTGCTGAAGATGAAGTACAACATTCGAAGGTGCGACGATTGATTGACCGTTTTAGATGTGTCAGGGGCAGGGATTCAATAATTCATTAACCTACATAATTATATTTGTATTACCAACAATAACTTGGGACGATAATGCTGCCTTGATAAACTGCCATTTTTCTTAGATTAACCCTTTATTAAAATTTATCTTCATTACACAGTTTCCCTGGATATTTTCCTAAACAAATGTAGAAAGTTTTTGTTCTTCTTCTAATTTTCATTTTGCCGTTCATCCGTACGTGTCGACAAAGTCCTCGGTGTGTGACGTGTCTTGTGAGAGAGATATCCCACCAAAAGTGAGTGTACGATAATAACTGCTCATAGCGCATGCTCTATTTTAAATTTCGTTCATGCAATAACGCAGCAGACAATGGCGATATACGACCACGTCTTACATCTATAGAAGTTTCTCTCATGAACGAGAGCATAGGTAAGGAAAGGGGCACGACAATTGCAATAAGTTATAGAAATGTATATTGACAAGTTGATAATCATTGTCGTAATGCCAGTATTTAATCACGTTTCCAGACGTAAAACCTGTGTTAATAAAACCCGTGTATCGTTCGCTGTCATCACTAAAGCATGCTTGTATTAATGAAAATCTGTCATAATCAAACGCTTTATTGCTTTATGTCTGTGATGGACTTGCTCTTTGTCTCACACCTACACACCTACTCAAACCGGTTATACGCACCGTCGCGACTCCCACAAATACACACACACACCAACACGCACTCTTTCTTTCTCTGTCTGTGTTTTCGTTCATCACCATCATCATTCTGCACTGCGGTTCTCTCTCTCTCTCTCTGTATGTATATGAAACCACTCACTCTCCTTTGCTCTTTCTTTCTTTCTTTGTTTACCTCTCTATCTTTAACAGAGTCCTCTCTTTTGCTCTCTACTAGACTCCCTCTCCGTGTTTTCTGTCTTAGTTTTTGCATCTTTCTCTGTATTCTATCTCTTCTTAGTTGGATATGATCTCTCATCGGAGATATATTTTCCATTTAGCGTACCTCCTTTATATTCCTCCTTCACGATTGGTCTAAAACTCTTTCACCATTAGACTAAATGAAAACATAGTATCTTACACTTGTCTTTCTGCATCACTTGGTCATTCTCACTCCCTCCCCCTCTCTCTCTGTCACTCCGTCTCTGTGTCTCTCTGTGTCTCTCACTTTTTAATGCTCACATACTTCCATCCTATCCTCCTCCCGTCTAAATGTATGAGATTCATCACATTCTGGTATTATTCCTCCTCTACAGTTCTCACCTATGGCTGTGCTCCCACGCGCCACTCTATCCCCTCTTCTCTCTCTCTCTCTCTCCTTCTCGCCTCTTTCCTCTCCCTTTGCCACCTCTCTTTCTCCCTTGTCTCTTCTCAATTCTGCAAAATCGCAGGATTGCAATAAATATTACATGTAGCTCATACATGCTATGTCACTGTTTAACCTCTATTCGCCATGTCATCCTCTTTTCCTTCCCTTTTATTCCATATCTAGCCCCTTTTAATTTTCTCCCACCATCTCTTTCAGGAATTAGCGAGGCGAACATTGGCAAATTTCCATCGATCTTAGCCTACTTTCCATAAATGATAAGGAAGCTGAGCCAAAGGATGAATGGGCTTTAATGTTTTTTGCCGCCTTCAACCGAAAATGGTTTGGAGGAGGCGTCAGTTCGACACGGATGTTTCTGCGGCCGTATCATATTGCGCGGGTGCACATCAAAGACAGAAATCAGTTTTTTCTTCTTCAATTGTGCTTTCGAATTAGAAAATATCTTGCCCTAATTTTTGTAAAAACCCTACGAGTGAAAATAAGTATTTCTAAAGTATAGTTAATAACTTTGAATAACTGATTTGTAACTGATTTGTAAGGCGCCGAATCCATTTGAAATCAAATGCTCAAGGCGCACTTGTGAAACACTCCCCCCGAAAGTAATAAAATACAAGAATAAATAAACGCATCTGCATTATTGAACAAGAAAACTAGAGTAGGCCTAATATAGAAAATACAGAAATGAAAGAAAAATCAATAATATGGCCAACTTATAAACCAGAAACGATTTTTTTTTGAAACTCGTCAAATGATTATAGACACAACAGAGCATAAAGGGTGAAGGCTTTGCGTGAACACAGGGTTCTCCCCATTCAGTATTGAGCATAGGAAGAACAAGAAATCTTCAGTTTGGAGAACGTAAATATCTGGACGGAATGGAAAGATTTATCAAAGTATAAGTGTACTGTGGAGCAGAGCCATGGACACTAGACATATAAAAAACAAAATATTGATATATACATATATGTATGTATGCATATATATATATATACAGTCTAACGCATGCAATGTGTATTCTCCAAAAATTATCATTCTGTTGCCTAGAAACGCGTAGAGATGAGAGGAGCTTCTAATCCAGACGGATGACAGGGTTTTGATCGAAATATTTTTGAATGATTTCTAGCAGGATGTTTGGATGAAAACAGGACAATAAGAGGAGCTTGGTCGGATTCCAGGCGTAATTCCTGTGGGGCTCCAGATATGCCGCTTTATTAGCAATCCCCCTCTTCATTACTCGCAACAATTACGCGCTTGCAAGTCGTATCAATATCTGAAACGTAATACACGGAGCGGGAAATAGAACATTTATTAACCCCGCACTGTCTGCGGTTGGTTCGAGGCAATGGTCTGTGGCCACATCAGAAGCGAATGCCGGCTATGATTGTCAGTATCCCCCTCTGCCCCCGGGCCACCCACTGCTTGAATTAGTGCAGTGAAGAAGCACCAAGTAGCGGAAAAAACCGCGCGAAAATCCAGTTAGCCCGGGCGATCGAAACAATAATTTGGGCGCGTTATTGGTGCAATTGGAATTTGTCAATGGACGTGAATGCGAAATCACCTTGACAGCACAGTTCTGTATTTTGCGAGGCCTACCGAAGACTCATCATCAAATCATTGTCAAGGTGTATATTAATACTAACCCAGCTTGACGTGTCGTCGCTAAGGTTATTTGGCGGGAGAAAGCCTGTTGGTTTATTAGAGCATGTGCTATTCGGAAAGGTCAACACCACTGACAGATTTTCTGTGGGTGGGTTTTCACATATACACGTGCGAGGGGGAAATGATGTATTCATGTTGAGACGTACATGTGAACTTTACTATTCCCTAATGTTTATACCTCATTAACCTTGATCTTTCCAATATCTACCATTTCCATACATTTCCAATAAAACACGAAAAAAAGGTCGAATATGGCCTTCTCCCTCATCTCAGTACCTAGCGGACTCTGCCCAATTATGATTTAGAAAAACGTCTCTTCTGCACAATGATTCGTGGTGTATTTAGATTCCCAAAGCTAATTGATCTTCAAAAACGTGATAGGTCATGCCTTAAGGACTATTAGTCTACGTCACATGTTTCACACCTCGAGGTTCTCCTCTCAGCAAGTCGTGGGCTGGTGAGGACGTGACTTACAGGGGATTCCCCTTATAACGAAACGTGAAGCCCTCAAACCAAACACCGCTTAATGCGTGCGTTGTTCCCCTTGGTCACCATTTACAATTTTTTTCGTTCCGCTTTAAGCAAGGTTTACAAATCTGTCATAGCTAGTTTGTACGTAGGTTCATCAATCTACAAACGTACCTTAACCTGTTATTGTTGGCATTTTGACTATCGAAACCCATTTCATTTTCGGAAGGACAAACCTTTCAGTGCTATGGCAATTTTTCGGTATACGAAACCATTGGAATAGCTTCATTTTTTGGAATATGTATAACTTAAAGATAAAGATGAGTTCTGGTCATGCGATTGCATTTTCAAAGAAACCGTGTGGAATAGATAAGAAAAAGTTGATCGTGTAGCATATAAGTATTGGTGTGTACTGCAAGGAACTGGAGTTGATTTGGCCTAGTGTTGGTTAAGAAACAAGCACTTGTACACAGAAAAATGTATATGGGATTACAAAAACAATGCATGAAAACAAAAGGATGTTGGAAGTAAAGATACAAACAAGAACAAATATTTCGAGGTATATATTTCATCGATTCACCAACAATTCAAGAGATATATTGGCAGTTTAGTACACATCTCTCAATGTCATCTGTTAAATGTATTTTTGTTGTTGTTGTTTACGTTGATATATTTGTTATTTGATTTCAAGAGCAAGACAGGATATATAACATGAACAAAAAATTGTTTGCAAAATTACAGACGACTATCCAACTATCTACAAAATGACAAAATGGGTGTTTGATGGACTGGGTTCCTCCCGCCCATTCATACCTACATTTTCGCGCCCAAAGTGAAACATTGGTAAGGGTATCCTAGGTATTAAGCTATTTATATATTACCACACACATCTGTTTGTCTGTTTTGTAGCCAGAAGGGCATTAGCAATTATCATGTTGTAAACATATATAGTTAAAGCGCTTCTTGCTCAAAACAGACGCAATACTAAACAATGACGCTCTAGTTTGAACCATAAACAACCTTCTTTTTACTCGACACTGCATTCTGGTAACCTAAATTCATTACGCCTTGGGATGACATGGTTGTGTATAGAAATTGTGTAGAAATTAGGCATCGTGCGTGTGTGCGCCCTTGTGTGTGAGTGTATGTGCAGTATTATACCACATTCATTTGAGTCGAGCTATGCGTATAAATGTCACAGACAATTAGATCATAAAGGGAATGGTGATCTACTTGTATCCTGCCTTTAACAATCAGTGTTAGTATACGACTGTGACTCATTTACTTATTGAAATTTCTTCGCGCAATATAAACCAGGTTATTTCATTGTATACGAGTTTATTGCTAATTTGGGTAATGGAGTGTTCCTTATTACGAATGGTTGCGTTACATACAAATAGTGTTTCAGAAATTATGACTTATTGTGTCTTAGTATCTTTAAAGTGGAGTAATATCCGTTTATAGGCGTTATTCGGGATCATTAGCGGACCTACATGTATGAATACATCTGCAGAAATCGATTTCAATCTTGCTTTTACCACTTTGATGGATATTTAAGGAGCGATGTCACGTAATAAGGATTGCTCTCATTTTCCAATTATAAGCCGAAAATGTTAAAACTCTAGAACAAATTTTGATTTGAAATCGCGTGTTTGTACAGTCCCACGTGCCTAATTGGATGTTTGGTATTTTATTGTTTGGGAATTTAAGCAAAATATAGACGAAATTTGAAAACGTTTTTAGTATTCCAAAATGTCACAAGCCAACAAAAGTGCATTATTTCGTATGCAGTCAATCACTCGGGATAACTTAAGGATAGTATCTCTTGCAATGCAACAATAAACATCATCTTCAAGTCTTTTCCTTTTCTTTACTTGAAATGTTTCTCCGAGCAAATTGTCTGTCATTTGAAGCCGTCATCCGATCACGGTTTTACGAAAACAGAGGAAACGTTTAGCTAACACGTCAACGTATCGATTCCAATCTGGTGGTTACTGATTGGTAACAAAATCGCAAAGATGATAGTGAGCCACTTCAGCCTCGCTCTCTTTCAACCTCTCATATCTAGTGTGTAATCTAACAAAGATGATTCAGGTACTCTGAAAATATTCTATAGAGACACAGTTGCGATTACATTACGAAAGCAACTGTCTCGAAGCACTTGGGAAAGGTTGTTGATGGGCGTTTAGTGTGAGGTTTAGAATGGTAATTTTTTTTTTAATTACTAAATTTATTAAAATTATTTAACCAAAATTTGCCAAAACTCACTTCCACTGCACACAGTGATGCGTATATGGCACTACACGCTTCTACATAGTTCGTATGAAAGTATTGTCCAAGCTTTTCAGCTCTTTCTTGTCATATTTTAAATATGAGGTTCTTAAAAAAAAAAACAAGGGTTTAAAATGAGAAATCCTCTTATAAAATGACACAGGTTTCACAAGAATGAAAGAAATCACAAAATATTGACATCTTTACTACTTATCACAAACGGATATTTGCAGTGTTTTCAAATATATTTTCGCGCTGATTCCGTAAATAAATATTGATTATACTGTGAATTTTGCTCGTAAGAATTACATCTGACGGTATGAAAGTTATCTAAACGACGACTTCGAATTTATTTTGTTAATCCTATACATCAATTTTTAAGGAGGGGGGGGGGGGGGGCATCAGTCGGTCACCGAAAGCTATCACGTATCATCAAATATATATATATAACGCTTAGAGTTACAATGTGTTTGTTTGGATTTTTTTTTAAAAATAAAAATAGGCTGATATCATATGCTTATATCGCATGACGAATCACTTCTTACACTGGAATACATTAAGAATGTAAAATGACATTATACGTTATTATATCAATTTCCCATCTCTCCAGAATCATTACGCAATAATTCCGCTCAAAATTTAACACAAGATCAGGGGGGGGGGGGGGGAGTATCAGTCCGTTAATTGAAAGATACAGTTTTTAAGAATGCCGTGTTACACATATGAGGACGTTTTGTTTTTAACAGGCTGTTGCTTCGGAAATAAGAGGCCTAACTTGATTTAGAAGGACGAAAATACGGCTCTCATTCGATCAATTACTCAGACGTCGAATCTACTTTGAAATGAACCATGAATGGTAACTCAATTTAAGGAGGAGAAGCTCTCCATACGGGAGTTTGTTTCGCGTCTTCAATACTGATTGGCAAATCGTCCCTACCACAAAGGAAATTTAAAGAAGAGAAAGGTAACGGAACCTAAGTAGAATAAGACAGGAATCCCTGTTGTACGACATAGAAGGTGTTCTGTACACATTTCATGGAGCATTGGCAAATCGGGGTAAGAGGGGTGAGGGAGTCGGGGTTGAAGGGGGGGGGGGTAAGCCTTTGTATACTTTTTTCTTGCGCGCTCGAAGCTTGAGTCTCGGTATATTTCACAGCGAACCTTTGTGGCATGCTCATATTTTTCAAATTTTATTTTTATTATTATCAATATCATAACATTATTGTTATAATTATCGTTATTATTTTATCATAAATATATAATTTTTTTTTGCAGGGGTGGGGGGGGGGGGGGGGGAGGGTGTCCCCTTTATTACCAAAAGTTGGATCCAGTATTGGATGTAATAGTTGTTTCTCCATTAAGTCCCTGGCACGTCTTAGCTTTACCGATGGACGATGTGATAAGAACACAAGTTCAATGAACCTCTTATGCAAGCAAAGACGAGGGAAACAGTTTGATAGATGGACTTATTTTACTACCCCCCTACCACATCAAAGTGGTCCCTTTTGGGATTTGAGATATTTATCTTATATTTTCGGATGTGTCAAAATGTATGTGGAAATGCAATAATCCTTTGCGCAAAGGTTTGTTCACATTTATTATTTTGATTTTGTGGAAATCAGATTTATCGCAGAAATGCAGCTTATATAGGCTTTCAATAACTTCTCAGGAGATTTCCTTAATGTTTTTTAAACAATTAGCACGACTATAAATTTGCAAATTAATTTCAATAAGCTGCAGATACTTTTAAAAACAATATGTTACAAAGTGTAGTCAATAGTATACCACGTCAACAGATTTATAGGGGAGGGGGATATTCGCACAGAGTCTAACGATTTTCTACTTAATTTATGATATATTTTGTATCCTAAAATGCTTTGATTACTTGTCGACATTTAAAATTGTATTATTACAAATATGTTTAATTTTCTACGATAAATTGTAAATGTCATTTAATATTCATTTTATGAAAGCATTATTGTTCATGTTTTGATTGACTTTTGGAATTATTGAAAAAGAGGTTGAAAATTGACAGTGCCCATTCGTAGGTTAATGCAATCAGGGTCCCTGACATTTTTTGGTCGAAGAGGGGAAGGGGGGGGGGCACCTTCTTTCTAGGTGGATACATGCGAAATAACGAGGAAAAATAGGTAGAGGACAGATTGTCCTAAAATTGTCCACGTTCGAATCCATTACCTCATTCCTTTCCGATTTTTTCTTCCAAGCTGTCTCCATCATTTGATTTCTATGTGAGCATTCCGTCAATTATTCCAGCGCCATTTGCTAGAGACTTTATTCCGTCGAAGATATAATATTATGGTACGGGTTGAGATTAGGATAAAGGTGAGATTTCTGGTAACGATTAGGGTTAGATTAGGTGAAGGCTGGAAATTAACAGTCGAACAATCGTCGCAGGAGCAACCGTCATAGGGAGGGGCGGGGCATTGTGGAAAAAAGGGGGGGGGTGGTGAGAGATGGGCACGTTTACCCTACTGAAGAAGTGTCTGTAATAATGAACATTAAGTCTTACCGATGTAAAAATAAAGGGATGTACAGAAAGCAAGGTGGATGTACTAGCATTCTATATTCATCTGCCGGCACCAGAGGGCGAACTTGACCATGTCCTCGGCGTAATCAATCGACTTGGATCCTCCTCGCTTCTGTGCTACTGCAGCTGGCTCAAAAAGCCTGTCATCTGTGTTTTTGCGCTGCAAAGAAAAGGATAGAAAAGAAATGGTATCATCAAACATGGAATAAAGAGTGTATGATGATACATATCTGTATTGAGAAGAACTGACCCTCCTATCGAGGAGAACCAAGGACTGGGGTTTCGTAGTCAAGTGGTTTTACCACTGAGCTTGGGGGGGGGGGGGGGGGGGGGGGGGGGAGAGAGAGTTGTTTCACAATGACGAATATCACCCTGAACTATGGAAGGTCGGCAATACCACTGCATTCATACCATTAGTCTCTCAAAGGAAGTGCAAGGCATGCTTGCAATCCAACAAAATATATTTTTTAAATTTCATTGTTGTAAGAAACATAAAATTACTTAAATGTGCACATCACTTTAGGGAATGATTGAGCAACTAGTGGCATCAACTGCACATCATAGTTAAGTGTGCTTTCAGTCAATCCTATTCTTTGTGAACCTCCCCAAGGAGGTACAAAGGTCGCAGGTTTGATCCCCGGCAAAAGCAAGGCATTTTATCTGCATTGCTTATCCCCACCTAGGTGTTAAATATGTACAAAGTAGGATGTGAACGTTTATGTGAAGGGATTGGCATTTGTGCGCCTGTAAAATGGCGCCTGGCTGGAATACCTCCCGAGCGAGTGCTTATTATTGTTATCATAATTATAACATTACAAACACGTAAACGGCGTTCTTATAATGGTTTGACACTTCATGCAATCGAACCTCTCTATTAAAATCATAATGCGATTGGTGTTGCTTATTTGCTGACAACCTTCATAGTGTTCAGTGATAACAGTTCTTGTATGAGTTAATATATTGGCCTACATTCGAAACATCTATTTACCAGAGACCAACAACGTTTATCTCGAGAATTCGAATGAATAAAACCAGAAGATATGCGAGACCAATAATGTCGGTCTGGTCGACTGTATAGCCAATTGCTGCAACATCAAGATTTACAGATTGAACTAACCATCTTCCTTCATGACAAGGAGTAATTATAATATCTACACATTATGAAGACCCATTTCTTACTTCGTTCTACTATGTGATGTACATGTTTGTGATCTGTATTTGGACTATTGTTGAAACTTCGTGTCAACATCACCAATTCAGTTTATTGATCGCACTTTTATTTGTCTTTATCATATAAATAATACTGCAAATGCAATGATAATATTTGTATCGTTATGCATGTAGACTTACCCTTATATACAACATCGATCATGACTGTCAACTTAAACAAAATCTCCTTCCCCTATGAACCTATTACTATGGTTAACTACATGAGACCAAAGGAACTCGTAAAACAATATGGCGTTCACTTCATTCACTGAGTCTCAACCGACTCAATATGAACACCCTTTTCCTTTCTTATAGGCCTCTCAGTGACTATTTATCTTATTATGCTGGAAATGCTTCATCAATCAATCCTTAAACAAACCTAACGCATTCTAACTAAATATTTCAGAAGTAATTGGAGGATGTGCAGTCAGGAAGTACACTATTAAATCAGGATAATTTTCCATCCACAAAATGTTCAAAATAATAAACACGCATATTGTCAGTGCATGACGTTGATATAGGAAAATGCTTTTTTTGGCGGACCATCTAATGACCGGTCGTGTTTCCCCGGTAACTAACATGACGATAACGATATAAAACCAAATGAGGAGCTATAGGGGGCCTATTTAATGGAGAAAATAGAAAATATAGAAAGGAGAAGGGAAAGGGAAAGTAAGAGTGTAAGGGGACATAGATTGTAAAAACAGGTAATACGCCCACAATCTCTCCTCATCCTATGATTTTTCGTTTCATTCCCCTGCAAATGCCCCCTGAAACCCAGTATGAAACTGATTCATTACGAAATGCAATGTCCTGTATCCATTGAGAAAACAAATTTGGGAGAATTTTTCTGCATTGCCCCCTCTTCCCCTCTCCCCTCGCTATGTCTATTGTGCCTTTAGGCATGGCGGAAGACGCTGTTTAATTATCAAACTCACCTCACAGACCATCACTCACCCATTCTTTGGAAAACGGTTATATATATTATGATAAGAGTTTAGGGGAAGTTGAGATTAATATTGAAGACATGTGATTGAAGACCATTGATAAGGTATAAATGCTTCATGAATTGTCTGGGCGTTAATCATTTATTCAAGATAGATGAAGATAATACTTTCATCAAAGGTGTTTTGCTAGAACGTAGTCAACAGCAACCATTTTTGATAAAATACTATAATGTGATAATTTCACCAAAAATTAAGAATAAAAAAGGGCAGGTGTATAAAAGAGAAGAGAGATTGATGACAGCTGATAAGGACAGGTAGATAGATAGAGATTGATTGCAACTGAGAAAGATATAGAGATACACAGATAGACAGAGAGGGAAAGAGAATAATAGAGATTGGAGAGATATGTTGATGGAATCTTATAAGGATAGATAGATAAAAGGAGAAAGGGGTAGGAAGGGATGGAAATATACTAATATAAAGCTAAAAAGTTACCGATGGTAAGCAAACAGCTAAATAAAAATGTTGGGAAAGCGATCTAATCTTATACGCCATGATGAGTAACTAACGCAGGTAAATTAAGTTTATTTCAATAGACTTAAAACTCCCTCTTGAAACCACATCTAATTACTTTACAGACCAACGTCATCGTATTTAAAGAACAGAAACAAGGAACATGATCAATGTAGAAAAGTTTTCTCCAAATTGATATTATAAATCTTCTACTACCATAATATAAATGACCATCAAACCGTTGTTTACTATTCGTCCTCTGCACCATGTGTTGCAGTGAAAACAGTTTCATATTTATTTTAAGAATAGGGGTTTGAATTTACTTGTTTTCCGTAAATGTCCAAAAAGCATTCGTGTTGATATAGTTGTACTTATAAAAATGCATGCATGAGTATTATAGATATTATAAGATACAGATTGGATAAGCAAAATAATAAATAGATAAAAAGTAGCTTCTTAACTGTCAACAAACTGTCCATATCTCCCCCTTACATCAGTAAACATTACACATGTATGTAGTGCTTTTACACTTATATAGCCTTTCTTAATCCTTACGCGCTTTCATTGTATATTTCTCAATTAAATTAGATGAAGTTATCATGAAGTTTGTACACTTAGACCTCAATTTTTTTTAGATATTTAAAAGGTCGTTATCCGATAAGGCATTAATCTACTCTTTGTCACTGCGTACTCAACATAAAAATGGTAGGAAATTTGGCCATTTAAAGCCATAAATATTCCCGAACGATTCACATTATATTCGAGTTTAATCTGAAACCAGAAATGCTTTTGAAGGGCAATAATTTTCATTTCAAACTGGCACTTTCAATACGATTGCCCAGGGCTAAATACACCTGTTCTTCGGTTCAAGAGCTGGGTTGCCATCTTGCAGATCACAATGTAGGCCTCCATCACAATTTTATGAGCATCATGAGCATACCTGTAGCATCACCGAAATGAAACCGATAAAAACAGTGTACCATTACGTTTTCTTTGAGAGCGCTTATTGCTCACTGGAATTGGTCATGTTTGGGATTTGTTCCGCCCGAGGATGGTTAAAATGCTGAACCAGTGCCTTGCAGAGGCATGACTATAGTATTTCCTAACCTGATCTCCCGGCATGGTGTCAGCGGCATTGTAGTCGCATGCCCTCGTACTTCAAGGCCACCATTGAACTTTTATAAATTCTTGCAGAGAGGACTTTTTATGAAGTTCACCAGGGAAATATGCGACATTGATTATAGTAAGAGTGGGCGAAATTGAGGGTAACGGACGACTGGGAGCTTTAAGTGTCGTGGAGTTTCAGAACAATCATTGCAATATTGAACATAAAGTGTGGTCATAAAAAGTGCAATCTAGACACACTCAGGCTGAAACCGAGAATACCAATTAAATCTTGAACATAAAACATACAAACGCGATATACACACATTTTCTACTTTATGATGGAAAAATAGCGCCAAATTTTCCCCCGTTTAATTACTTTGCAGTCTGAGAGAGACAATAGCCAGTATGTTATCAACGACATTCGTTGACACGTCGTATGATTGTTCAAGTTTAATTATTGATGTTTTACAATAATCGTTATGTGGCAAGATCTCATATTAGCTTGTATTTATTTTGGCGCATGCCCATTACCTATAAATGAAAAGTCTGTTCAATGCATTTTCTAATCAAACTGTGTTGTTGTGAACGGGAAGAATAGTTGACTTAACTGACTTAAAGTGGTGGAAGTGGGTAAACATAGACACAAGGAAAAAAACAGAAAATACGCATGCAATGAATAAATTTTACCCATGCGGTTAAAATCGTTATTGTAAAATGAGGCATGAAAATATACTAAAGCATTATTGATGAATGGGCTACGCGTATTGAACGGTGAGTAAATCAGGCATGATTCATTTCTTGCAATTATCGCTCGACCGTTTATACTTTGCAGGAGTGATATATTTCACGATCATATTATCTCGAGTTGGTGTAATACCTGAGCACATTAACAGATTCTGACCAAACAAAAAAACACTTTATCATAAATAGTAGACATTACTGACGTGTGTGCTTGTGAAGAAAAAAATAATTACGCAACCTAAAATCGGGGATTTGGAACCGTCTCTGCTCCCCAAATTTCGATTTTCTAAATCTAAATGCGACCATGAATTACTCGCCAGTCAATAGAGATTCCCCATTAATTATTATCTTGACCTTTAATACAAATTTCAAAGGGAAGATACGGTGGTATTATCAATCTTGGACCCCTTTGAAAAACAGCTTATAGCTGACAAGGGCAATCCATCCCATGAGTGGAGAATAAATAAATAAATAAATAAAATAAAATTACCTTCCATTTTGCAATTAGATAATTTTCGAATTGTTACATCGGGTAATAGGCAAGAGATTACTGAAACCGTTGTGTTTACATTCACCTTGGAAGACTCGTGATATCCGCTATCATCTTTTAATAATATTCATGATAGTTATGAAAATGGAACAAAGCAAAAACAATATCTGATTTGATTTCCGTTGCAATTCGTTAATGAGGTCATACGTTTATTAGATATTCCAAAGCGTACATCAAAGCAAAACATTACAATATCATTTAGCTCCGATAGAAAATATACGTCAACATCAACATAATACGTCAACCTTCAGATTCAATAAGAAAGAAAAGGGAATAATATTTTCTACATAGATTAAATTTGGAAAAAGAAGGAACAGATTATATACACGAAAAAGAAAAAAAATCCTGAAATCATGAATTCTGTACAAATAAAGCTCCTACAATACTTTTCCTACGAACAAGGTCTGTATTCCCTAATTAAACATTAATTCATTATGGCGATATCAGACTTATTTTTGTCTTCTAGTCTCTTCATGCCATATACATTTTTAGTTCTTCCTGATCATTTTAAGCGCAATTCTTTCAGGGCTGCAATATTACACCATATCACAGACACTGATAACACGTAGGGCCGTGCATCTCAGATTTAACATTAGTAAATGATGGCTTCAATGTCATAACTCAGGTTTTCACGAGCTACCATTTATGAACTTTTATGTGAGATCAAGTTATAGAAGAGTTCTTTTTCAAAAGCATGTGAAGATCATGCTCTTGCATGAGATTTCCTCAAATGCAGGGTATTTTTGACAGGCCAAATGAAGGGATATTTCGAAGGTGCGCCCTAAATGCGGCAATATCATATGAATCATTAGACCTACAGGAAACCTCGTATTATTAAAGGACGATGAAATTACCAGGATGTAGTGAGAAAAAGCAGAAGAAATAATAAGTTCGCATGACCACTTTTGAAGGAGTTAAGAGAAATAAAATCTACACAAGTAATGGGGAGTGGAAACGTTGATATGAAGCTTTTTGTACATTTGTAATACTCAAATATCCAATTGATATGGACGCACATGCTATAACAGTGGTCCAAAAAAGAGCATATTTGCTTGATATAACAAATGATGCTATGCCAGCATTAACAGCAGACTTTGGTTAACTATTTTTGTATGTGTGACTAAATTTACCTCGATACAACTATATTGATTTTGCTCGAGCAAACCTAAGTATAATACCCCCTCTAAACCAGCCAGAACTTCAGCCACGTGTACATATAGTCATATTGTGATATTAAGCCAATACATAGCAGATATTTGAAAGAGTAACAATCATATTCTCTGTGTCATCATGTAAGGGTGATGTGAAAGTATACTCATCTTGGTATAAATACATCAATTATTGTACTCGAGCATTAAACTATAATACCCGCTCAAACCAAGGCAGAAATTCGAGCGTATTATACCAGTGGTACTATGCTGCATACAGCGGATATATTAAGAAATGATAATGATATCCACTGTCTCATCATTGTGGGTGATGTGAGACTATTCTGACCCCAATAAAACCCTATTGATTATATTCGAGCAATAAAGTGTAATAACCCCTAAAAACCAATTAATTAGTTCCATGCCCCATTCTATTGGCAGGTTTTTAAATTACGCACCAAAAAACATTAAAAGTTTGTGCATAGAATCCAACGTTTGGATGCTCCAATAGAATACAAACTATCGTTAATAAGCTCATCTGATATTGAACCAAAGAGATGCATGTTTCTTGAATAGTTATTAGAAATTCAACATTTGCAAAACGGTGTATCTTTCTGAAAAAAATGCAGCAATTAGTTAAACACTAAAGAACACAATCTTATGTACAGCGGTTTTACTAAACTTGTCAAACACGGAAGGGGCAAAGACGGGGGAAGATGTGACACATACAGGCACCGAAACGACATAGTTCCGTTGAAAAGCCCTCTTTTTTTTGGGGGGGGGGGGGGGAGGTGTTAGAAGAGGCAAGCGATTGCTTTTGCGGCTTCTATCCATGCATACGCTTTTATACAAGCTTGCAACCAAATAACACTTGAAAAAGCCTACATCTTTGGTAGATGTGGAGTTACTGACAAAGTAGTCATCGATTCAATTTTTTATTTAGAATGTCATTGAGGGTTCTAGGACACCTACCCCTGGACATCTACCCCCGAACAACTACCCCAGACAACTACCCCCAGACAACTACTCCCGGACAACTACTCCCTAGGACAACAACCCAACGGATAACTAGCCCCCAGACAACTACCCCCTAGGACAACTACCCTCGGATAACTACTCCCTAGGACAACTACCCCACGGACAACTACCCCGGAAAACTACCCCCAGACAAAAGCGATTGCTTTTGTGGCTTCTATCCATGTATACGCTTTTATACAAGCTTGCAACCAAATAACACTTGAAAAAGCCTACATCTTTGGTAGATGTGGAGTTACTGACAAAGTAGTCATCGATTCAATTTTTTATTTAGAATGTCATTGAGGGTTCTAGGCCACCTACCCCTGGACATCTACCCCCGAACAACTACCCCAGACAACTACCCCCAGACAACTACTCCCGGACAACTACTCCCTAGGACAACTACCCAACGGATAACTAACCCCGGACAACTACCCCCTTTAACTATACTAGGGGTAGTTTTCTGGGGATAGTTGTCCGGGGGCGTAGTCGTCCTAGAAGATGGTTGCCCTAGGGGCTAGTTTTCCTAGGGGGTACTTGAATGGGGGTGGTTATCCGGGGGTGAATGTCCAGGGGAAGGTGTCCTAGAGGATGGTTGCCCTAGGGGGTAGTTGTCCTAGGGGGTAGTTGAATGGGGGTGGTTATCCGGGGGTGGATGTCCAGGGGTAGGTGTCCTAGAGGATGGTTGCCCTAGGGGGTAGTTGTCCTAGGTGGTAGGTGAATGGGGGTGGTTATCCGGGGGTGGATGTCCATGGGTAGGTGTCCAAGAGGATGGTTGCCCTAGGGGGTAGTTGTCCTAGGGGGTAGTTGAATGGGGGATGGATGTCCAGGGGTAGCTGTCCGGATACGGTCATTGAGATGTTAACCAATTTCAAATACAAGACCTGCAAATCTACAATAAATAGCCTGACATTTGTGCCTTACGAATTTACGTACTTTAACATATTTACTTTAATTTCCAAATGAGTATATACTGTCCAACATCATTGTTTTGCGACAAAATATTGATCTTTCAGACTAAGTCACGAAAAATGAGGAATAATTTAATAAAAGGATTTTAAGAAATCCCATACTATTCTCAAACGTGATATATTTTTGTTTCTAGTTGCATGTCAGAAAGGCCCATCCTTTCCTTAATCTTTGGTTTGGAAATAGCTAAAAATAAATGCAGTTAGGCCTATCTTGCTCTCACATATTTACTTATGATTCAAGGCATGTCTGTGGACGGTCACTTTTTTCCATGACGTTTATGACAAGCCATTCTCCAAGTCTCAACTCCTCACATTTTAGCGCGTTTGTGTAACATGTTTATCTAGCTTAAGCGGGCAATTACGGAATAGAATTCTCCTCCCATCTAAGACAGCTGTGCAAAGCCACTCAAAAGTTTAAGGGGGACATACCGATGCAACCACCACGCTAATGCAGCTTTGTGCCTATTGTTAGCTTTAGGATCGTCTTAAATTTCTCTCACTCCTGTAAACACGTGATCATCATGCCTGAAGCTTCTACCAAGAACATAGAGTTAATGGATTAATAGGCAGTTATGTGATATGTATGACATTTTCCATCTATTCCTGATGATTCGTCATCTACGTTAAGATAAAAATCAACACAATCTGATAAGAAAAGAATGGTTCTTGCCATATCGGATGTAGGTAAACCCTCAAAACCTGTCATCCAAGATGCAATCTCGAGTTTCATCCTACTGTTCAAGGCTGGAGTAGAGCGCCAAAACATTCATATCCTAATCGACTCAAATCAATATTTCAGACAAGCCTCAGTCTGCATGTTTTCAACTTAGGCCTATAAAACGCTGTTTATCCTGCAATTAGATTCCGGCGACTTTTAGTAATGCCTTTCCTACCGGGAGTCGTATAATTGATATCCCGTAATTGTTAAGGCGGTTGCGTCTTCGAGTTTCCCCTCACTCCTCCTACATCTTGTTTTGAAATCGATTTTCTTTTTCTTCAGAATCAAAATATATGTGTATACAAAAACTTATCTTTAGCATGAATAATTGCAAAGAAATACAATCTGGCTTGTTCTCTGACGTCATCAAATGCAGGGTAGGTTCTTTGGGTGTGTTGTTATTTCTTTATAGTATCACTACTCAGAGTTCCCCCCAAACGCTAGTAATGCCCCGTCAATTTTCATTTATTTATGAATAGCTCAATCGATATTTTCAATCAATATACGTCCTCAACAAATATTAGGTTCATTTAGTAACTGACCACACTAATGATTGCCGTCCAATTATCTTGTAAGCATATTTAATAGTGCCACGTACATAAACATATTTACATTTTTCCCGTAAAGGTCTCCTATTTTTAGCTGGATAAATAATGGCATACATTCGTCAAATCTTCGATTTGACACGGTTTTTACGCTGGGTGTAAATAAAAATGTTTTTTCTACCCTCCTTCGATGACCCAGTGTTTGTTTCTCCGGGAGCCGGGGGTGTTTGATTATGCTGGCTCATTTATTAGACGGGTTTGAGTGGCGGGAAAATGCGGTTCGATTTTGCCGTCTGTCACAGAAATTGGGACGGTCAAAAAGGATGTCACTTAACCGCAGTCTTATCAAACAAATTTTTTGTCTAATACTTGTAAGAGAAAGAAGGTTAGGGTGCGAGTTTGAGAAGGAGATAGAGAGAGAGAGAGAGAGAGAGATTGCGAGAAATTAGATACAGTCTGGGCTTAACTAGTATTATAGACCAGTACGACATTCGACCACTGGCCAATCGTTTTGTTTGGGGCGACCCTTTCTATGTAAGTTGTTTGTGCAACATGTATAAGGACATAATCGCAATGACGCGTCCGCATAATTTCCACCCACATCCAAACACACGCACACCCACAAAGAATACGCACACCCATTAACATGTATGAATTATACAGATGAACAAAGACACGCCCGATACACACGCGCATAAAATGTTTAATGAGGCAGTGGTAGTGAGATTATCGGAGATAAATCTTTCAAAAAATGAAGGGGAGGCATTAGAGGAAAACATATTTTTACCCCCCAAAATGAGCACTTTATTTTTCCTGAAGTGACATGTAATCTCCCACTTCAGATTCAAATTAAAATACTCCGGTCGATTTTTTTTTGCTTTACTTACGACCTTCTCACATATCAATATAAATACCCCAATAAAATGTTGTCTTTGCTTTTGAAGACACGCTGTGCTGATTTGTTAAAGAGAAATGTAGTCTCAGACATACCCCCGAAATTGTTCGCTTTACGCTTATCCCATCAATAGAATACCCCAGAAATGTTGGTATGGCTTTCAAACAGGCCTTGTGCTTATTTTTTAGGCAAAAGTAGTCTCTGACTTACCCTGGGTTGTGCGTTTTGGGTTCGCTTATATTAAGGCAAATCTGCTACGGCACTGTCCTCATTAAGGGTTCTGGATACACCCCTCATTACATGCAATGCATTAACTAGACACAGGCTGGCTTCTTATCTTCGCTTGATGTCCTCCGTGCATCGTACCGTGAACGATGTCCTAAGGGAGGAACGGTCGAGACAGACACCAAACCCCTAACTAGCGCCAAATTGATGACCGATTGAGCCGAGCAGCATTAATCAAATCAGAACCCCGTAATTGATCATGTAACGATGAAATCATTAACGTTAGCGGACTAGGCGTGCATTCGTAATAATGGCCTAGCTCCAGCCCCGTGGCGTCGGCGAGCGCGGGGGTCTACACAGCTAGTTACCATGGGTAATGCACCGTTATCGAGTTATCATTAATTGAGCATGTCAAACAGAAAATAAACACAGAGTTTTCATTCCATTATATCAATCAGTGAAAAGTAAATACTTAATTCTAGTCATTGAGATATTAAAACACTAAACAAACCGACTTTTTAGTATATACATATTTATATAAATTATTATAGGCTGCCTAATGCGAATAGAATCGATTGTTCATCCGATCGGTCTATTTTAACATTTCATACATATACGGCTAAATTCTGAGTGAGTGGATGGAAGAGTGTGAGGGGAAAAATATCGACACCCACCTTCTCATATATATAATATATGTTTACCTTGATTATATCCATAAATGAACTGAGATCTGGATGAAACTAATTCTTGATGTTTACCACTCAATTTCATAGTAAAGGTAAAAATAAAGGAAATTCGTCATGGCTAATTCGCTCAAGAAACCTCATTGCTCCTTATTCAATTTCTGAGAAAATGCTTGGCCAAGCTAAAGCTACTTATATTTAGAATTACTTTAGCACTTATCTTGTTTGTTTTTTTAACTCAAAGAATTAGGGAGGTGGGGGGGGGGGAGGGGAAAAGGAAGATGTATTGTGGTTGCATTGCGGATGTTTGTTGGTATTCGTTGATGTTTTGACCATGACATAAAAGCAGACATGTCTTGTCATAAAAGCCGGTTAATTATTCTCACATATATTATAGTGAAATTTGTGAGCAACATTTGAAAAGCTGAATATTTTATCAATAACAATTACCTCTCTTAATTGTCAAACAAGTGTGTTTACGAAGGAGTTGCTCCTGCTTGTTTGTAAACCTGAATGTAAACTAAGTGATCGACCTATTTTGCTACCTGCCTAAATCGTGTTGAATTTAATACCTAGTTATCGTTTCCGGAATCCCTACAGCTCCCATCACTCGCTAAAAACTCCAGGCCTTTCCGATCACCTAATCTTTAGCGATCACATGTTAGCCGATACACACGTTCCGGTATATCGGATGTAGGGGAATCGATAGTGATGTAGAGTGGAGTGTGTTTATAGTCTTGTTTGGGGAAAGAATCGAGTTTCCTTACCGTCCAGACACAAAGAACATCTAAAGAACTCCGAATAAATGTCTGCAGGTATACTGGCGACATGAGGTAAACATAACGACCTTTTACAATGAGTGAGAGCATGGAGAGAGTATGACCAAATCTGGATCTAGATGCATTCGCAGTGCGCAGTTTGTACCACAGGGTGACTAGAGTGTGGCCACAAAGTTACTTCATAGTATTGACGCTAAAAACACTTTTGAATGATATAGGATGGCTAAAACGCAAGATATGGTTAAATCATTTAAATATGTACTACTACACTGTTAGAAAAAAATTAAACAAGTTGTTTAAAATTTTAAACAACCCCGAGTTAACCGGTGAATCGCTCAACGTTGTTTAAAAATTAAACAAATTAAGGTTGTTTATATTTTGAACACTTAGTTGTTTAAAAATTAGGAAACCTTTTAAACAACAGTTGTTTAGTAATAAAATTGCACAACTCGGTTGTTTAAAGCAAGTTGTTTAAATTTTAAACAATAATGTTTAAATTACTAAGCAACTGTTGTTTATTCAGTATTACTGCACAACTGGGTTGTTTAAAAGGAGTTGCTTAAATTTTAAACAGAACTGTTTAATGGTTATTATCTGGTTGTTTGAATTTGTGAAATGACCTACTGGAACCACTCCTGCAATAATCACAACGATTTATACACTGTAACATGGAGAGCTTGTTGCCAATTTACTTCAACATTTGTTCATCATATTCATGGCAGTGACAGACAACATTATTATTTGTCTCTATAACTTCACCTAAACCCCATCGGCGAAGCCGAGAAGAACCAAGTCGTCGCCTTGCCCTTGTTCCGCCATTTTCGTATGCACTTGCACTGCACACTAGCACAGCATGCTTGCATGCATGTATTATGTACGTACTTTGTGCATATCGCATGTGTGTGCGCAAATTGCAATCGCGTATCGAGAAAATATCAGCGACACCCCCGGGACTTTTTAAACAACTCTGTTTAATTAATATTTTTGTCTTTTAATACATGGTTGTTTAAGTCAATCGAGCACTGATTTTTCGATTTTGAACAACGTTGTTTACTTTTTTAAACAACATTCTTTTAAACAGTGATATTTTAAACACCGTTCTAACAGTGTAACAGCATCTAGAAGGATTCCTAAAAGTAAGGTCAAACAATCAAAGATCACCCGCCATTATTAGATTTCCAAGAAAGAGGTCAGGCTTTGATTAACATAAAATTTGTTTTGTAAATACTGTAAATTGAATAAATCGAAGTAAGTTATGAATATATTTGTATGTTATTAAATTCTGTATATTACCTAATCATGTTCATGGAAGTATCCTCGATTAGCGTTATCCTACTGTATTTATAATTCCTTTTACCGCAATAGACTCTTAAAAATTATATTTAGGGTTAAGGTATATATTTAATATTGGCTTAGGGAAAAGTAATCAATTTGACCTTTTTTTTTGTTGGGGGGGGGGGGGGGCGGTAGGACTAATCTAAAGTTCTTCAACAATATCAAAAACTGGTAAATTACTGTAAACTGCATTTCATTTAAGTACACAAGTACACAGTGTATACAGCAGAGAGAATTATGCGGGAAGGTTTTTTAACGTGACGAAACGAAACATGTAAAGATGAGTGTGCTTACCATAATTAAGGATTTAAGTGTGTTTCGGAGTGCTGCGTCTCTCTTTTGGAATGCGCCTTCTGCCGTTTCCCTCTCATCAAGCATGTTCATATCGAAGGCTCGCGCATGCGTACCCCTGCTCTGTAATAGTAAGACCAAGCACGCAGTTGCCAATGTGAGGAGCAATACCGATCCGGACTTCATGATGGATGAATGTGTGAGGTGTGTGTGGGTGTGTGGGTGAGGGAGTGAAGCGAACAGGAAATTTCCCGGCCCTTTCTCTTCCAGTTGTCTTCTTGAGGATCCTGTTTTTCTGAAAGAAATAGTAAAAACAAATACAATTTAAAATTACATTCATCTGATATATCACCAAACTAAGTTTTTAAAAGATTTAAGCGTTCATGTGCAATATTTATAATTATAAACAACCAATCCGTAACATTGTACATGAAATGTCTAGCCCACATGTCCGCACGTACGTCATCAAAGGGACGGATCGAGTAATGACTGAAATATTGGTGTGTTTTTTAAATTTTCCCCACAACATTATTTTCAAAAATCTCACCAGTCCCCCCCCCCCAATTTGTCATCTTGATTTAGGAGCAATTTCTTTCAACATGACTGCCTTAAAAAAGGAGGGAGTAACCCCATTGGCACCTCTGGACCCATCTTACTTTCGTCGATTTGTCTGGATACTCCACACCTTTTAATCACAGCAGAACACCTATCACTGCAGCTTACAACAACCATTATTATCGTTTGTATGCTTCCGAAGATCGTGCTTCTTTGGTTTTAATGAGAAGAATAACTAAATCTCAATTTCCAATCAGCTGGGAATCTAACTCTCTCTGGTGAAACATATATACGGATATGTTTGCTTGGAATAAAGGGGTTTAAAGAATGAGGCGTTATGCAACATGAGAAGATACAAAATGAGGACACGTGGCCTGATTTTCCGTGTAAACTCAATGCGGTTTAGGGAGATGATGAAGGATGATTGATACAGACAAGACTGGCGGGTAAAGCAAGGGTGACAGAGGAAGACTTGGGAGAGAGAGAAAGAGAAAGAGAGAGATAAAGAGAGAGAGAGAGAGAGAGAGAGAGAGAGAGAGAGAGAGGAGTGAGGAGGAGGGAGGAGAAGGGGGAGAAGTTGACATATTTATTTGAAGATACAAACTGTATATGGAAACGGGAGAGATAGAGTGTGGTGTTGTAAACGTGTGTGCGTATGTCGAGGCAGACGAGAGATACGTGTGGCATCGGCAGAAAAACAGAAATAAGAAGCCAATATAAAAGTGTCTTTACGGGGAGTGAAGAGGGGCTTGTCAAGAGAGCAGTAAAGACAGTAGAAACAAAAGAAAGAGAGAGAAAAAGAGAGACAGAGAGAGACAGATGATACCGAGATAAAGAAACGAAACAGGAACAACTTCTCCCTTCATTGACGACCAAGATTTAGGTACAGATAGTACAAAAAGATAGGGTATTTTGGTTTGCCTTCCTTTCTAACTATTTAGGTTACATATGACAATTGATATGGCAAAATATGCCTCAGCCCAATCTCGATTGAGATGAGATATCTCAGAGTGGTCGGTCTTTAATACATTCATTGATAGAAATCTCCCCCAGTCAGAGAAGCCTCTACATTTGAAGTAAACAGGAGCATGGATATACATGTATTTCAAAAATAATCGTCAGTATGCTTTGCGTCACGTAAATGTGCAGATCCATTCTCGCAAAATTTGTTCTCACTGGACTTCTATTCTTACAATGTATACTTATTCGCAAGCTACTCGAAAGAGTGAGTTAGAATGTTACGAAAAGGTGTCATTCTTAACCACTTCTTGCCCCCTTTATTTAACACCTTTTAACACAGAGTGTCATATCGCTTAAGAAATACACATTTTCCATTTGTTTGTCATTCATGCCTCCAAGGAAAAGATTCATTCTAAACAGCAGTAGTTACTCTGTTGCATGTCAATGCGTGAGTGTTATTGAATGAGGAGACATGTGTTTCGAGAATTGCATCACCGAATCAATCTTCTCTCTGCACGTGCTACTAAGACCTTTCTTTTGTAAACATGCTTGAAGCAGAGAGAGGGTAGAGCGTTTCGAGGTTTGAGCTGGGTTAAAAGGTTTCATTCACATACGAATGGAGAAGCAAAACACGAAACAAAAAACATCAACGACTGCAAGCCCAAGTTCAAACGCATCGTATAATACTAGGATACATACAATGGAAGCAGAGTTAATTTTCTGTACTCGATACACAGTCTTCATTGGTGAAGTATTATAAAAAGCAGTCAATATTGTGATTTCTCTATTTGTAACATGTTATTTTATGGCACATCTTTATATACGTAAATATTACATAGGCCTATGTAATCAATATAGAGTTGGTTCGAAGTCTCTCTGCGTTATCTTTTTATTAGATTAAACCATACCTTGTACCTATTATTAGCTCTATAATCAGTTTGAATTATTTCACTCTCTTTTTCGAGATCGATATGCCTAAGGTTTCTATCGTAAAGGAAAGCACAAGACGAAGCGATAACAACCAACAGCAACATGGACACTTCTTCAGCTACACTCATCTTTGACTCTCCGATGACCGCTTGCGTTCAGTTTTTACGGTTGACGTGATTATTTGGTAACGAATACACGCCAATGAAATGATAACCTTGTCCTTTATAAGCTAACGACATTAAGGAACACACAGCATATTACAACTTTAACAAGACTGTACACTCTGAGGTGAAATCACTGAGACTATCTTTAAATAAGAGCAATTGACCAAAATGATAATACACCATTAAATATCGTTAAAAAGATAAGTTATGATGACGTAAAGTCTAATTCCCTTCATATATCTGTATTTACCCTGCTGAAAAGAACACACTCATTCACACTCATTCACAGTGTGAATCATGTTATTCACACTGTGAATGAGTGTGAATGAGTGTGTTCTTTCCTTTTCTGGTTATGCACACTGTGAACCACAGAGTGAAACGCCCAAATTTAACATTGTGGAGCACACTGTGATTCACAGTGTGAAACACAGTGTGATTCACACTGTGAATGAGTGTGAATGAGTGTGTTCTTTCCAGCATGGTAAATACACAGAGCTCAGTGAAATCGCGCATGCGTACTTTGTTACGCACAGTTGCCATTTGTTTACACGTAAAAAAAAACGTGGTGGCTTTTTGCGGCGGTCTATACCTCGCCACATCTGAACAGGAATTAACAATACAAGCCCTTTCCTCTTATCTGGACTCCCTGGTAATGACTGAAAGTAACAAACTCCGAAAAAATCAAACTATTCATACACTGCATGTTCTAGACTTCATCTGAGGAATAATTTCTTCTTTGGAAGTAAAGCAATAGCAAAATGATGAGTACATGTATAACTATTTTGTGTAAGTAAAATGAGCTAATTAAACGTCCAAGCTCTCTGCAGAAGATGAACTCTTATATGAAAAAATAGGAGTTAGGCTTTCCATTGGAAAGGGATTTCAAGCAACTTTTATTTATTTTCTTCTTTTTTCATTCTGCTACCATAATTACCCAAACTCAAAATTAGCTGCAAGTGGATTTTTTTGTCACACTTGTCTCTTTAAAATGTATCTACATGCTAATCATTTTCCTGCTTGTATTATTTTATTTCGCCACGTATGGTCATGATGATGCTTTTTTAAAAATAGGTCATCTCTAAAATATTTGGAGAAGATATATCTCTACATGGTATAAAGGAACTATTCCAGGGCCAAATATCTTGATCATAGCGCAGATCAGTATAAGTACTGGGATTAGGTAGGCTTTTAAATCTATATTCATTCGACTTGGTATTTACTCTTTACTTTATGCCAAATTGACATTTTCGTAGTAACATGTGAAAACGAAACACTATGCGGGTAATTTAAATGTTAATCAGGGGAGATCAAGCGTGATTTAGAAAATGAGAAGAAAAATCATTATTGGTGAGAATTTGGGGGTGTATTAAGACAGCTTCTAAATAATGAGAGATTCATATTCGATGGAAAATTCGCCGATCGATGAAAGGGATGGTTATATATATATATATATGGTAAAAATGAAGTGACTAGAAACTATTTTCATTGAAATAATGTGATATAACAAAATGTCAAGTTTGACACAAGTTTCGCTGCATATAAGTTTTTTTCCCACTGACGAAGTCCGGTGTATTGAAATATGCCGCATCGCAATTGTCGTTAAAAATCATGCTCATTCTTGTAACAAATGGAAGATCTCCTCGACAAAGCATGCAGCCGGATAAAAAGGTTACTTCTACTTTCTAAACAAGGCTTCCAGACCATTGTTCAAAATGGTGTGGATGTGAAAAAAGGGTGCGGAAAGTGGTTCTTTTTCTTCTTCAACCTGTCACCTTTTGATGAACCTATTTCAAATAATTTATCCTTTACCTCTTTCTAACCGCCCTCTTCGAGAGAAAGAGAGAGAGAGAGAGAGAGAGAGAGAGAGGGGGGGGGGGGGAGGGAGAGAGTGACATAGAGGGAGGGACGGAGAGAGAGGGGGAGAGAGAGAGAGAGAGAGAGAGAGAAAGAAATCCGAAGTGAAACCCGAAGGCGAATGCTATCTACCAAGTTCCCCTTATAAACTTCAGTCACACATGCAAACCTACACTATATAACTGTGTATTATGCCTAGGTCACACTGCCAAACTGACTCTACTCCTACTCCACATCGACTTCATACCGACTTCATACCGACTCCACACCGACTTCATACCGACTCCACACCGACTTTATACCGAATCCACACCGACTTCATACCGACTTCATACCGATTCCACACCGACTTCATACCGACTCCACACCGACTTCATACCGACTCCAAATCGACCGGTTCTTGACCATTTGTCGTAATGTAAAATTCTTGTTTTGTGTGTTCTCAGTCTGGTGTCGTTCTGGTTGGTGTGCCTTAGTGTGAATGGGGGTATTCGGAGATTTCACGCTAATCTATTTCATAAATATTACACTCCAGACCATATTTTGTATGCATCGCTTAACAAACACCATAACAAGTTCGGCATGAAAGATTCATCACTGTAATTGTGCATGCATCTCGTAATGGTATTCTTGGAAAAGGTCTTTCATCTCGATGTTTTGCTGCAATGACGTATTTCACACATCTCATCTCAGGATTTAAAAGGGAATCTCATCCTTACAGTAAACTAAGTTCAAAGAAAGTATCGAAGAGATGTAAATGTAAATTTGATATTCAATGTTTCTTTTTACAGGAGATTATTTTGGGAAGTTTTTGAAAATACTTTAAGGCATTATACCTTTGGTGAATATATTCAAGACATCAACCGATCAAGACGACGAAATTAACCTCATTACCTACATTTTTTCTTCACAAAAAATAAGAAATGTATTTTTTTCCTTCTGATATTAGTAAGACATGGGAGTGTATGAAATTCAATCATAGTAACATTAATGCAAACACTTATTTAAGATTTAATATTAAGGTTGATTAATTACTGTGCTAGCAGGGAATCAATCCACCCCCTGAGGGTTTAGTTGTACACAAAATATTTCTACTTATAATTTCATTTACCAGTAAATATAATTAAAAAGTAACTGTAATTAGAATTTGAGTACGCGCTTTGAAAAACGTAGGTGTAACGGTGTATATGTGTGTGTGTGTCTGCGTGTGAACGCGTGTGTGGGTGTGTGTTAGAACCAGAACAAATGTCCCCCACCCCAAAAAAAAAAAAAAAAAAAAGAACACAGAATCCGTGTTGCACCAAGTTACAGATAGTTACGCTTCATACGAAAATCTACTGCTTGAAATATATAAGACCTAACGGCAGGGTGTTTTCCCCCAACTTTATATGACGTGTCAATGCTAGAGTATACCTTCTTTTATAATTCATGGTCTGGTTGTGTTGCTTCTTGATCAACTTTAACTACATGTTTGTATAAAAAACGCCATTCATGGGGCGCCAACGGGGTCGTTACATTATCATCCCCAGTCCAATCACTTTCGCATTTTCACGTCATCGGGGGCGGTTCTGATGATCAAGAAAAGGCTAGTTGGTAATCGTAATCTCCTACAACCTTCTGTTTCTGTTTCACTTCACGCCTGGTTTTAATGCGGGCCCAGTCATCGATCAATTAACCTCCTATCGTAATAAATAAACACTTCCACGGTATCCGTTCTGACCTAAGACAACGTCAGAAGACTTTACCAAATAAACAATGCATCTCGGGTTCTTCATTTATCTTTCCTGCAGCTGACTCATTCACGTTCAAAGTATATGTCGTTGGGATCTCTTTTCCCTTGATACGTCAACCATTCTTACAGTTATTATTGAAATGCTGCTCTTGGTAACGCCATCGAGACTATTATATTCCGAGAATACGGGAACTGTCTGACAAGTTAAGGAGAAAAGATGAATGTCTTAACATTGTGAGGAAAGGAATACACTAATCTACAAATTGAACCTGTCCTGTCCTGTTTTTTTTTTTGAGGGGGGGGGGGGGGGGTTGATATCTGAAATGAATAATTTTTGAAAAAGAAATGTAAGAAAAGTCATCAAGAACATTATCATTATTCCTAGATAACGATTAAGATTCTTGACAGACAGTATAGAATGAAGGAAGCGCACAATGTTGTGGTGGAGGGTAACCATTCCGATGATTTCCTAGTTTCGATATCCGAAAAGAAATACTTTTGAAAAAGAAAGTGAAGATAAGTCATCGAGAATATATTCCAAGGAAACTATTACAATTTCCTGACAAAAGGAGCCGTATTGGCGAATCTCATAATAATTTGAACATGGTGAAGGCCCGATTTCCGTTGATATAATAGTTTATTTGTTAAATCTGAAAAGAAGTACTTTAAAAATGAAATAACTTGAAGAATTAATCTCGAGGACATTACATGCTCTACTAGTTCCTAAGAGCTCCACCCTTGTCACACTCCCACTCCCCTCCCACTCCCACACTTTCACGAATGAACCTCACAACGTTTAGCCTGAAACATCTAAGAGCTCACTTCATGAATCGTCTCCAGACCGCTACTTCTCCGACAACGTAACCATGACAAATGCATGCTTACAAATGTTGGATGTATATAATTTGTGTTTAATATCTAACGTTACGAAAAGCACAAGGCGTATTCATAAGAAGCGTGCAAGAACCGGTACCAGGCGAATTAAGAATTCCATCAACGCTCATTTTCATCCAGCCCACTCTCCATCGTTCATTGCGGACCTGTTCTTTGCCTTTCTTTGGTCATACCCTAGTCACATCAATGATAGCGACACCAGACCGACACTAACCAACCAGTGGCCAAGAATCAGTCCGTTCGTAGTCGGTTGGTTAAGAATCGGGTTTGTGTGTGACTGAGGTATCAGCTATTAAAGCGTGATCTAAACCATTAGGTGACGTCAAACATTATGTCTTACACCCTGCCGAGGCGCCATGTTCTTGTACGATGCACCCTCTTTCTTCTCCTCGCAGGCAATGGAGTCCCTGCTTTACAATCATGTTCAATTAAATTAAATGTATTTGTTAGAGTCGAACCATCAGTAATGTCGATGGTAGGGGGCCACTTAAATAGAGCATTAAACACATTGGGTTACGCAACGGCTGTTTTGCAGACATTGCATTCACAAATCTACAGACGTCTGCTTGTTAGTAGAAAAAGGATTTATAAGTAAGACAATGAAAATAAATTTCTTTACCGTAAACCCCGTAGAAGTCATATCTTTTATAAAGCTAATTCATTTCATTTTTTCACGGCTTGAAGTTCGTAATTTCCCAAATTTAGCATGTTTAGATGAAACCTGTCCGCATTCATGCCAATTGATCTTTCATATAGCTTGCCTCTTTCTTGGGTTCCTTAATTTCGAAAATTCTGACTACTAATAAATACCTTTAGATAAATCTGAGATTAACTCGTGTGGCAGGTTATTCATCATCATATATTTGTGAAAGAGAGGACAAAGGGAATATGTAATTATGCAATTTTGCTTCTTATCCAGAATAATAATTACAAAAAAAAACAAGTGCAAGCTGTGTTTTCCTTTGTAAGCTAGATGTTTCTTATTGGCAAACCAATTTAATTTTTCGCATTATCATAAAAACACAACCTTCGTTAAACGCATTGGTGTAAATGCTAAATCAACTATGTTGACGTTTTCTTTTCTTCCTTCAGACATCGTCACCCTACTTTGCCTGATTTGAAATGAGTGTTTTGTAGAGAGTAGAGACACACGCTTTAAAGTGGTAATAAGTACTTGGATTCATGTTTACAACGCAGGTAATCAGTTTCATGCTTATTCGATTCACTTGAAGAGAAGACGGTTCACTTGAGAATTTACGAATTGGCTTTCCTCGTAATCTGGATACAGATCTTTACATTACATTAATCGCTATAGGCCTAATTATACGTTCGTTAATTTTCTTGAATCATTTGTATATTTTTTTCCTTTTCCATCGCCTCAAGACACTTAGTTAATATCATGTAAAGGTTCTATTAATTGTTAGTATTTTATAATTGATCATATGTTACAGAATACCTTATGTTATTTCGTACACATTTCACGCAATAGAATAAACAGATGACGCATGATATGTTATGTATTTTAGAAATATCTGATTATGGGGATATCATTAAATGGAGATCGTTAATCATCACATCTAAACGAAATAATAATTCGAACATGTTGAATTATTCTTCAAAGCGTCAAATGGCGTCTAGGGGGATTATTATCATAATTATTGCTATTATTACCATTAATATTATTACTATTAGTAGTAGATTTATTAAGTATTTGGCGTCATCTGTGCCTGGGAGGCTAAACCTTGTGAGCACGTCTTATCTTTTCAAAATGCATATCTAACATTGCTTTCCATTTCTTACTGTTCCGCTCAGCTACTATACTGCAATGCATCATAAAAATGACAGTATCGCTCGTTTCAATGGAAAAAAAACCTTTTAATACAGCGACCGTCTTTTCTAAATGGGTCCTTCAATTTCACACTTGCTTTTAGGACATCGATTGGTGGCTATTTTTCAAGTTCATAAGTCTGTCAATCTATATCATGTATGGAGATAACTGGGATGCCGCATTGGAAGGGTTAATATCTGTCGGGTAGGGGTTCAACCAGTAAAGACGTCGATGGGCTAAAATGCATTGTAAGCCGATCGGATTTCGGCTGCAAAGTGGAAAATGCGTAATGGGGGAAATGGGGAGACAGAGAAAGAAAAAAGAGAAATTGTGCTTCCCCAGGTTTTTAATTGGTCTCTTTGGGACTTCATCGGTTTATCAATGCACTCTCCTCTACTCGGTGTCAAAGGCGATTAAAAATCGTCTGAATATAGTAAATTTTTCAATGAAATATTTTTTTCCTTTACCATCTTTTTCCTCGCCTCATTTATCCTACACTATAAAGATGCAGTTATGTTTTCTTCAATAATTTTACTTTCATGTTCTAATATACATGTACATGTTTTTAGCTCAAACATACATCCTGCAGAATAATCAATATGGAAAAGCAATATACCAAACAATATGCAGTGCGCCAAATTTCTCATAGAAGGTTATGTATACAGGTTGTATATATATATATATATATCCCTCCATTTTTGTCGTGTGCGGTGATTTTATATCAAACAGGCCTTGAAATATCTCAACCAAGTGCATTTTTCAAGGAATTTTACGATTTATAAAATCAGTTTTTTGGTTCTCCCGACAATATGGCTATAAGCTAATTTTGCGGGAGATATTTTTTTTTCTTTCAATATTTCACCCAAGGATAATATCATTAGAAACCCTGGGGCAAGATCTGAATATGAGTTTGTTTAGACAAAAATAGATTTTGCATTTCTTGTAAAACATATTAATCTAAAACAGTTTCTCAACTAGTAATATATATATAAATAAATACAAATTGGTAAACATCTTCATTATCGAGTCTATATTGGATATAATAATGTAAATCATACACTTGAGAGTGTCTACCCAGTTAATCAATGAACGGAAAACATTAAGATATGTATACGTGAGCAGCGTATACGTCTTAGAACATGGTTAAATACCCCAAACCCAATCTGCCGCTACGTCTCTGAACATTTCAATTGCTATTGAAAACGTGTAATAATTGTGTGCACTCTTATATAAGACATACTGGAACTTAGCTTTTCGTTTTAGTTTTAAAGGTTTCGTCAACTATGTGTTTTTGAAAGGTATAATTATTTATTCGACTTATAGTATATCATAATGATTATACATTGTATTTGGCATTTGTTAATAATATATATAAAACTAGTTTGTATCTTACTTTTTGTTATGTTGAAAATGCGGAAATAAAATAAAACAAACAATAGAAAGAGGGTTAATGATAGCTGCGGGAAATATGCGGTTTTGTAGTAAACTGTCATTTTCAATTTTTGAGGGTATTTGAATCCAATCGCCAACACCTTCCTCTTCGTATCAATAACATGTTTTGATTACGTGGTTAAATAAATAATTATAAGTGAAGGACACATTGAGTCGAAACATCATGTTGTTATTGAAGAAAGTGATTATCGAGGAGATTTCTTCTCTCTTAGTAATAATAATAATATTGGATATTTATATAGCGCACATATTCGGCGTAAGTGATTGTTAGTGAAACAAATTAGAAGAAAGGAAATTAATTTGTATGAGTTTTATTCCACAGTTTGATATGGAGAGGTTATATTACGCATATGGTATTGTTTATATATGAGGGCTATGTCGCAAGATTACTCAATATTACCAACGATGTGTGTGTTTTCATCCGGAAAAAATATATCCCGGTTTGGAAACATATATATATATATATATATATATATATATATATATATATATAAGGTATATCGTGTCGATTTTGACTAGAAAAATAAAAGACCCTATCCTATGACCTTTTGACACGTTTGTTTTTATGAATATTATTTTGAAATATGATGGAAAACCATTCTATCTGTCCCTCCAGGTTCGAAAACATCGTGTCAAGTCTGAGTCGAAAAATAAATGGTCGCACCCAATGCAATTGCGAACTTCCTTTGTTTTAATTGTCATTATTTAGAAATCTGCTAGGTATCCAATACGTGTTTTCCATCTACTAGAACAAAAATATGAGATTGATTTTTGAAAAACCAAAAACTGCACAAAGTATTAGCCCATTCCCCCGTCCAATGAAATCATGTTGCTAAATAATACCAGGATAGGGGCTTACTAACCAATGTATGGTCCATTCCTTTGCGTTCGTAATATACACAGTCGGAAGCAAAGACAAGACGTCCTGGGCCCGGGGCAATCTTGTGCAACGGGTGCGGAGTCATTCATGACCACCCCGGGTTAGTTTGACCAATTTGAAGGGAGTACCATTGATACATTGAGAACGAGAGAGTTGGAAAAAGAGAGTGAGAGACAGATAGATAGAGAGAAAGAGAGATAAGAAGAAAAAAGAAGGGGAGAGAGAGAGAGAGAGAGAGGCTGGGAAAGAAAGTGAGAGTGACCTAGAGAGAGAGACACACAAAACAGAAAGAGAAGAAGAGAAGAGAGAGAGAGAGAGATAGAGAGAGACACACAAAACAGAAAGAGAAGAAGAAAAGAGAGAGAGAGAGAGAGAGAAAAGAGAGAGAGAGAGAGAGAGAGAGAGAAAGCGGATGAGTAAAAGATAAAGGGAAACAGGAAAACGAGTTAGCTGGAAGATATATAATAAACAAAAAAGAGACGGGTAGATTGACATAGCTGTTCGTCTTAAAGATAGACGAAAGAACCTGAACATAATTTCCATGGCCAAGAGGAACACTTTCATTTTGCGAATGATTTCATTATTTCGTTTGGTTATCAAATCAAACAGCTGTTGGTAATAACGAAGGAATATGATAAAACATAACTGAAAAAAATCAGTGTGTTTCTCGCCCTGGGTCTTCAAAGAGGTTAGCCCCGCAGGAGAAGGTCGGCTCCCTTTGCCTTTGCGGACGGTTACGATCATTGTTTGTTTATTATCAATTGTGTGAATGCCTAAAATAGCGAACTCATCAGCACATACCCTATTGGCTGAAGTAAGATCATGTGACGACTTATAGTCGGGGTATTGCGTTGACGCACGGCGCGCATCTACGCTATACATGTTACATTTATCGTAGTTGCACTGTCATACCTGCGCATGTGACGCAGCAATTATCAAGCATAAAATTCCACGAGGTAGGGGTTTGCAATAGGCAAACTAATACATACTTTGTCAAATACTACATAAATAGTTCCATAAGGTCATCGGGAAAATTAACAATTGCCCTCATGCAAAAGTATTTCGACTTCGGCATCAAGTATCAGAGATAAAGATCAGATCCGACGATATTTAGTTTCAGTATACTAGGAGACTACTCAAAATGTTGGCCTATGTATAAAATTCTAAGAACAAGATTCCAGGGAAACTGTTAAAAAAAGAAATAATTTTCATAAAATCAAAATATATCAATTACTGCATGTATATACAAATGATACAGGTTGTATTCACTTGGAAATCATTCATTTATTGTTGCATATTTGGCAATAGGTAGGTCTACGCTGTAGTTTGTATTGGATATTGACTCACTTTAAATGAATGGCTTTCCTTATGTTGCCTTGTATCGTTCTGGTCGTATATACTATCATAATACAATCCAAACCTTAACGTAGCCGCAGAACTTAAAACAAAAGTAACTTTGAGCCAGATCCTAACAAGCGCACTTTATTTATTGGATTGAAACATTTAAGATGTTACTAAATAATCTTGATATCATTCTATCTTTATCAAAAAAGATAAAAGCCTTGCTGAATCAATATCTCTAAGCTTAATCTCATTATTATACGCGAATTACCAAGGGAGTCTTAATAAGATAGATGGATATATCAAATATATATTAATTGTACTTAATTGCTATAACCGTGTATTGCTACGTCAGTGTGGTATTATCTTTCGATTTCCAACTGCTTACGTGCTTATAATCTCCTGAGATTACTAATTAATATTTGTTCGGTAGGAGTGATGGTGATGGTCACGGTGATGACAAATCGATGAAATCTTTAAGTTACTGTGCTGCACGGATACTGATTATGTCAGTTTGTCCAAGGAGTTAGAGAGAGGCACGGGAGAAAATATAGGCTGTAACCTGATTAATTTCCAGTTCTTATCTTTATATTCATGATATATATATATATATACTGTCGATATTGTTTCAATAACATGATTGGTGGGATTTCATTTTTCCAGAAGGAAAGAGGAATGAATGGGATGAGACGAAGACAAGAAAATGAAGACAAGGCATGTAAACTTATTTTTATTTGTGTATAAAGGAAAAGTATTGTTGAATGTCAGCCAATGTAGCACTGTAGCCTCTCAAGGAACTAAGTACTACTGGTTTTACTTCAGGTGGATGGAGGGGGGCATATGTAGATAAATGTTTTGCCAGGGATTCCAACCTCGTACCTTGTGCTACACAGTCTGGGGATTTATCCACTAGATCACTGCACCTCTAGTATTAGTAGAATGTAAGACTACCTCTATCCCATAAATCTTTTAAAAACAGGTTTATATCATTTGTATGACTCATACAAGATAACAAACACTCTTGTCAATAATTCGTATGGAGGTAAGTAGGGCACTTTCATCCGTCGGCTTCATATGCAAACACATTTTCACAAGATGAAGGCTAAATGATGCAAATGATAAGAGGGGCTAGAATCAGAGGGGGCGGAGCTGGTTACAAAAAATATAGAGCGTTTATTACGTGTCGTTTAATACGTTTCTTTCTTGAAATGTCCTTGAGCCCTCGCTCTTAACCACTATTTTCCAGATTGTTCCACGAGCTTCGTGGCATACATAAGAATGAGTAGGAGTGTAAAGTCATTTCATAACAAAATGAAATTATAAAAGTAAAATATTTCCAAAGAATCGGGAATCCATACGTTTAACACAAGGGTGCATCTTGAGCGATAGACGATGTGAGAACGCGAGAAAATAAGTATTTGACGAGATAAATAAGCACGAACCATAAAACTTCTCTAAAGACGGCTGCTTGTTTTCTTTGTCAAGCCAGCTCAGTGTCTTCGCCTCGCCGAACAAACAAGGTCGAGCAATGAAGATAGAAGCAAGTCGACTGGCTCCTCATCCACGCACATTATCTAGCGCGTGGAAGCCAAGTCTCGGGAGAAAGGCAAATTAGCAATAGCGTACATCAAGTGTTATTCCTTCTCTTGAAGCTATTTGCTTCTCAGAAAAACAAATAAGGATCTGTCTTTTCTCCTTTTCTCCTCAAATCGAGGGTCGAAGATTTGTTTTAAAGAATCCGGTATGCGTCCTGCATCTTTGTTATTGATCCGTTATCTGGGGAATGGGCCAATGATCAGATTATTGATATGTGCTAAGGTGACCAATATATACATGTATAGATACCGTTAACAAATACGATCTATGACAAGGTTCTAGTTGTAGGAAATGCGATGGTTTCTGAGCATCACCAGGTATGAAGCAGTACATTTAATATCCTGGCTTTTAACTCTTATTTCATATATAATGTAGGCTTATTACATACTAGCACAGTCTGTCGAAGGTACATTCTATCACCGCGTAATCTCTCTAGACGTGACTAGATATGAGTCTTTGTTGTTGTTTTTCTTGATTCAATTCCTTTGCACTGTCCACGACGCATTACAATATATTTCAGCGCTGTGAAAACGTGACGATACAAACTCACACATTATGATATACTGACTATACGCGTCAGTCAATTTCTCGCATTAGTTGAAATCCTAGAAAAACCTCGACTTGCCATTTCCCCTAACCCTTAGCCTGGACTTAAACCTTATCTAGCACTTAGTGCCAAAACGTCGATAACTATATTTTAGACGAAACAAAGCTCTTTCCAAATACCGGAGTATAACTACACCTCATGAACGGTATATTACCGATTGTATGGAATCATTTTTTATCATGTTTATACTTTTTCGAACAAGTCGATTGAATTTGATCACCATAGTGAAATAATTTTCTCGTCAATAGCCTGGATGCATCGTGAGTGGGGGTAATCAGCTTACCGTCGGTAAAATGCCGACAGTTAAAACTAATCGGCTTATAACACATTTGTATATTGTGTAGGAGTGAAATAGTATCGTACTATTCCCTTGGCGATTCAGATGGTGATAAATTAAGGCGATTTTCATAGAAAAATAATACGTCACAATTTGCGTGTGTATTATTTGTTACCGTAAGACCGATCATAAACATAATTTCTTACTTCCTCCTTTAGTCGATCAGGTTTTTTCTATCCCCCTATCTCTCTCTTTCTTTTACCCTCTATCTTTCTCTCTGTGTAAATTTCAAGCTGGCCATTTAAAAAGTAATTTCACCATGCTAAACTATTTCAACTATAATACTACTTTATCAAAAACAACAAAAACTACCTACTACTACTACTACTACTACTACAACTACTACTACTACTACTACTACTTCTACTACTACTAATATTGCTACTACTACGATAACGACGACGACCATGATAAATAACACGACGACCATGACTTCTAGTACTACTATTTTTTGCATCACTACAGCTACTTTGTCTGTATTTAATCACAAGTCTTGTGATAAGCTAAGGGTACCACGTTTAACATAGAGGAAAGTGGAACATCGGTTGTAAGAACCAAACTATAATTCTTTAAAGTGCGTTTACACTTCCCGTCCCCCTTAAAAGGTCACATTAAAAAAAATGTACATAGTTTATGTAAATGATCATCTATAATGCACGCCGTTTAGGCCTTGTATAATCTCACTCTACTTTCTACTAATTTATTTAAAGCCCACCTGATGTCTGTCACTAATTTAATTCATTATTAAGAGATACTAACCTTTTCATGGAATAAATGTGAGTCGACAGATTTTTTTTCGAGGGTCTCGTAACATAATTGTTGTCAGGTTTATGTTTAATGATGCATAAAAACTCTCTAAGGCCGTATTTGACAAGTAGCATTTTACAACTTAATATCTTGTTTAAGTAGGCGATAAAAGTGTCCTCCCACCCAATTTAAGTGATATCTAGCTTCACAAAGCAATCTGGAACGATTGCCCATCATGTACAATCGACTCCAGTTTTACTGCTCTCCGATTTTATTCTTCACTCACCCAAATCAAATATTCGCAATACTCTGCTACGCTATACAGGAATGATCCTTTCGTTGTATGTTTTCATTGCATTAAAATAATCTTGAACAAAAGATGGACTTAATGGTCAGACTGTCTACTCCTTTCTGTAGCGTTGATATTCTTCGAGACCCCGTTCAAATTATGGATTTTCAATGGAGGTTGGAAATGTCAGGGCCGTTTAATTGCATTAGAGAGTGTTTGAACAGTTTGGAAATACGACAAAGAATCTGTAATTGAAATTATTCGTTAAAATATGATTGAAGAACGCAAAGAGGAGAGGGAAAGAGAGAGATAGAGACATTGAAAAAAGGGTACTTTGGAAAAGATACATTTGATTCATAAGGAAATGTATTCAAGATGGGTAGAGAAAGAGAGGGTAAGTAAGATAGAGTGTGTGTAGAAGAACATTGTGTGGGTGACAGGGGGTTAAGAAGTATGAGCACTTGATATTGAAAACGTTTATTTATTTTATTCAACTGTATGTTGTCGTTGTTTGTATTACATTTGGAGGAATAAAAAACAAAATTACTATTAAAAAATCCCCAACAAATAGAGAGATAGAAAGAGAGAAATAGGATGGCGCGAAAGTGGAGAAAGAGAAAGAAACTAAGTAGGGTGAAAATCCATTAAATTCAATACATTAAAGTAAGCTTTAATATAAAAAAAAGACATTCCTATTCAGTATATTACCACGATTAAAGCTTTTTATTCATCTCCATGCAATAGCATAAAATGTTTATACTTCCAATATCTCATATACAAAATAATGTTTTTACGCATCAAAAACATGTTATAAGCCTGGCTAAAATCATAAGAATACCTATAGTCTGAAATATAAAACAAGAAGTGAGCTGGCCTAGAGGTACGGCCAGTTGTCCGTGTTCGACTACAAATCCCGGTTCGAAACGTATTTTGGATGGTGACGTTTAAGGTCAATACCCACAAGCAAATAAATTATACCACAGACAATTCCGAACCCAATCTCTCTCTTTTTCTCTGTCTCTCCCTCTTTCTGTCTCTCTTTCTATATATATATATATATATCTCTCTCTATCATTTTCTCTTCGCTCCTATCTCACTCTCTCGCACAAAAAAACATCCAATCACGCTGAATATTTATTCAATATTTATGGTTATGAAACTTAAATAAAAAAAAACACCACGTGACAGGATAGGATGAGAAGAAAAAATATCGAGGAAAAACAAATCGACCACTGATGCGGAAATACATTGGGTTACATTTATCATATATTGATGCATCCTGATTTGGCACTGAAAAATATTGTGATTGAAAATTGAATAAACTGAGAGTCTTTAGGTGTTTTCCCTTTGCCATTATACCTTAAAGGTATAATGTGATATTATAGGAAAGTCCTACACCGTCATCAATAAATTCATTCTTGCTAGTTCTAAGAATCTATCTTGATAATAAAATATGGGTTTTTTCATTTTAAACAGATAAGGTAAAGTTAATAAATAGGAACACCCACAAATTGTATGACTCTTTGCTTTTGTTGGTTGGTTTATTTGTTGACTTTTGTTGTTGTTATTTGTATTGCTTTTATGTCACATATTTTGCCGCCTCCTGGCAATATAATCCTCGTTTCACCTCTAAAAGTACACATCTTCTCAATATAAACGATCTGGGGGGAAAACGTCGTGTAAAGCACAGATTCCATGTATATTTTTACTTAAACATCCGTTTTTTTGTAGAAACAAAAATCACTTATGTACAATATTTGTTTCATATTCTAACCAGGTTTAGATACATCTGAGTAAATCTGCAGACTCCCGATGCAAACCGTCAATGTTTGAACGGTATTTGATTCCCAAATCGATTACTGACGTCTGTAGTGCCAATATTTCCCTTTCTGCTCTACACATTGTTAGGTGATGCCCCATCAGGCTTTCCGTTCTTGTTACATACGTGAGTTTACATAGTATGTATTAGCTTTCATTTAAAGGCATGGGCTTGAATTTGTCATCGTAAAGAGAAGGGCCAACTTCCCCTTTGCTGTTTGAACTATTTACTATCAGAAAACTACTAGCAATGGTACATGTGAAAGAACCAAGCAATGTGATTCATATTTGTAATCATTATCTTACCCATCTCCTTGCATCTCCCCAGTCATAAGACAAAACACAAACACATGGTATTTATCACTTAAATGTGTACACTACTCTGCAACCGTACATTTGAAGCAAACTCCAAGTTCGACGGCGGGGACAGTTACGCCCTTCGAAATTCGTCTTACATTGCCATAACAATGACCTTGAAATTGTATCAAATATTCACATTAAACGGAAAGATGAGCATATTCACAAAACTTTCCATGATAAACTACAACGTCAACTAATTTGAATACTAGGAAGATAAAAGCAGTTTTGATGGCTTAGAATCTGACGCACACATAGCCAAACATAACCGATCGCCTTTAAACACTGAGTCAAAAATCCAAACAGTGAAGTCTTCTATTCCCTTTCTTTCTTTCTCTCCCTCTCTCTCTCTCTCTCTCTCTCTCTCTCTCTCTCTCTCAATCTCTCTCTCTCTTTCATTGTCCAAGGGTTCTCTATTGTATGCAGCCCGATCATTTTCCAAAGCAAATGTACACTCAAGAATGAAATAAAGCCGAAGCACGCTCTTCAAAGAATGAATGTCGAAATGTCAAGGTACTGTCTAAGCAAATAATGTATCAACGTATTGAATGTGAGATGAATTCCTTCACGCGGAGGCGAGGCTGAGAGAAAGCCTGTAATTGTTCGGGAAAAGAAATGTTTTGCCAGGTCAGCACAATGTTCACTCTGAATTGAATGGCTATTTGTTCTCTGAATACTTCTAAATTGGCAGAGGCATTAAAAGTCGCATTCTTCTGAAATGCCACTCGAAACGACATTCCGAAATGTAAGCATGTGAAAACCTAATTACGTGATGCGAATTCAATGTAATCCAATTTGTTCAACCAATCATTAAAAACAATTTACAATCACACTGTTACTGATGAAATTACAATATAAGGACAGACTATGGACCTCTGAGAAGCAAAGCTTGCAAATGGGGCCCATTACATACAATTGAATAAAAGAAAACATGCTATAAACAAATTATGCTATTACAAAACAGTTTCAAATATCTTGCAAACACACTCAGTAACAATATCATGAACATACAAGAACATGAGAGGTTCCACTACAGACCCTTGCGGTACTCCCCATGATTATGTTAATTTCAAAACAGTTATAACACGAGGAGGATTAGCCATAGTTCAAGTCATTTGAAATAAAGTGCCTTTTTTGGCACTACTGAAAGGTTGTTGAAGAAAAAGAAAACGATTTTTTTTATTTTCATATAATAAGTACCTATAAAGAAATCAATGCCATTGATTAACAATTGTTCAAAATTAAATATTCTAAGTTTTTTGTTAACCAATAGTCAGCCAATTGTCTTATCAATTAAATTCATTATCTTTAACAATATGTGGATGCACCAAAAAAAGTTATACACTGAGTTATCTATGACCTAAAACAACCGGTATGTAAAATCGATAGAATACCTCGATGGTCCTACATACAAATCTCTTTGCCTCGTTCCGTGAGTGTATGTATAACACATGGGATGGGAACTGACAAACTTGGTTAATAGATACGGGTTGAAACCAATATTTCTAGAGAGAAACCATTTAACAAAAACGCATTCTAATTGCTATTTGGTTCTTTTATAGGTTTAAATATGACTATCAAATGCCTGTTTTGGTGAAACGTTTGTGTTTCACAACATATCGTGCCAAACAATCCCTTATCTTTCGGGGTACTTGTAACACATGTCCTGTGACATAGCAGACAGCGTTTCCCAAGAGTTTGGAAGCCCATTTGCAGAGCAAACCTGATCGCATATCGTGCTTAATCTCATCAAACAATCTGAGGTAAAGTCAACACTCACCATTTTCAGGGTTTCGATCTTTTGTTCGTCTTCCTCGCGCCTGGACTATTATTCGAAAGGTTATCTTCACCATGCCTATTCCGATGCATCTAATTGGACAACATGAACGTTCGATACAAGTCTTTCAAGAGCTACCTTAAACTTTAATTACGTATTTTCAGGGGAGAGTGGAAGTATTCCCCAACGTAGGAAACTCCAATCGCCAGAATTCCTGTGTTAAAAGTCAGCATCTTTGGGTTATTTAATCACGCCGAGATAGAAATTCAAATTTTTGCGCTCTGGAAGAGATGTGTCCTTGAGTTTCGTCCATGAAAAAAAGGTTATCAAATTGAAGGAGAACTGTTTCACTCTCGGTTGCACGTTAGGGGGTAAATTGAAAGGAAAATCTGACGGGAAGCTCGAAAAATGGAGAAACCTTATCCAAGTGTTTTCGAACTGCTAAATAATTTGACTTTGAATTACATGTTATATGACTATGCAGCACATTTTTTTTTACAGAAAAAGTATTTCGTATTCTGCATATTAAAATAGTTGACAGTCAGTAAGTAAGCATTGTGAGTACTATATTATGCTAGTTTTATTTGTTAAAGTGTATTTTAAATCAAGATGCGGAAAATTCCGACAAATGTCTCTTCCACAAGAAGGTACGGTATCTTCTTAGCTTTTTGATCCTGAAAAATGACAGCATACTGTCTTCCTCCTTTTTTGCTTTTTCGAACTGAGAACCAAGTTATACACTCAGGTTTGCTAATAGGCTTAAACTTTAATGCGAGATGACCGTGGGGCGTCGTGTTGATTGCGTCAATAGGGACCTTTAGATTCGCACGAAGACAATTGGTCTATACTACGATCGACGTCCTTTTAATGCACTGCCTTGAATGGACGTCACACGTATCAGTCCACGCAAATCTAAAAGTCCCTATTGCCTACCCAACTCAAACGTATAAAGGAAATCAATGTACGAGTCAGTTAGCCAACGCAACATAAATTTACTAACAATTTAAATTGAAAACCCTCCTACATGGTGCGTCAAGAACACTTGCCAATTACTGACGCAGTCATGCGTCAATATAATTACGCCTTGTGTGCAACGTGCATACTCTCGCAAACTGTGTCACAATGCAGCAGTACATAATCCTGGACTGACCTCTAAAAGTCTCTCTTTACCTACAAACCATCTGGTGCATGCATAATTGAAAGTTTGTTGTGATTGTAGTAGGTACTTTTTTTTCCTGTCAATGCAATCGAATCCTTGTCGGTAAAACAACATTCGATTTTAGGTTTGTTTATTTGATTCGTAGATGCAAATTGTCTTCCTCAGAGACTTCTTATTCAATTTGTAGCGCCTCGTGAGAATTCAAAATAAAGCAGAATTGTAACTATAGGAGGGGAGATAGTAACATCAGATAGTATATCTGCAGAATCTTTCTATTGGTTTGAGTCTTTCAACGTGTCCAAAGGGGTTTAGAATCTATATGGAAGAGTATAATTGTGATATGTGTCCATTTACAGATTTGCAGCGCTGTTGTCTTAATTCTGTATTAGTTAAGCCCATGTCCATTTACGCCATTAAAGTCTTATTTAAGACACAGATTTCAATATTTCAGGAGGAAAGACCATGAGTTTATTTATCAATGAGGATTCTATTGGTTTCGGAACAACACACACAGCAACCTAAATAATAGGAATTGAATTTTAATTTTAAGAAATAACACTAAAACCGCGTTTTATCAATACCTTTTGCAATGAAACTCGCGTGCAACTCTCTAGTTTTCTTTTTGTATCACCATAAATGCATGTTTTAGATTCCGTTGAATCATGTTAGGTACTGGTATTTTATGCTGGCCAACACAATAGCGTGATTTGGTAAATGGACCAGTAAGTAATGGATTCCCTTATCAAATATGTACGTAAACTAGTGTGGGCACAACTTGAAGAGAAGCGCGTGATTTAATATCACAAGTCCATATATTTTACAGAAACGCATGGGATAGATTTGGATGAATCATGTTTTAGGTACTGGGATTTAATGCTGTCCATCGAAATATTTTGCCTTTGTGCGTAGACCAGGGGGTAATTAATTTCCTAATCAAATATTTAAGTAAAGACCAGTGTGGACACGCACAACTCGAAGAGAAGTGTGTGATTTAATATCACACGTTCACATAGCTTACAGAAATGCACGTTATAGAATTGGTCGATTCTTTTTAGGTATCGGCATTTCAAGCTGTCCATCAAAATATTTTAACTTGGTGCGTGGACGAATAGGTAATGAATTTTCTAATCAAATATGTAAGTAAAGGCCAGTGTGGACACAACTCGAAGAGAGGTGCGTGATTTAATATCACACGTTCACACAACTTACAGACTCTACTATCTTATTTGCTCTAATGGATGTATCATTGTGCATGTCCAGACTATATATTCTCTCCTAACCACACAATGACAAGCTTATATCCGATCAATGATAGATTACTTCAGAGGGAATGACAGTGCATCCATCATTCGTTCATCAGCGTCCTGTCTTCGTGAAGAAGTCCTATTCATGATATCCATTAAAGAGAAGGCTTAGTTTTGTTAGACACACGGTAAAGGTGAACAAAGATTTACGAGCTTTGATTCTCCTTCCAATTGAGTGTCAGTTTGGAAAAATGTCATAGATGAATAGCTTCCAAATGCCCTCATATTCGAAATATGACGTGAAATAAATGATTTTGTAATCCAAACATATACACCAAATATGTGTTTAGTCCCAAATACCAATTGCTGTGTACGCTTCCTGTGAAATTTAGGAGGTTTGAGTCAATGTATTTGTATTTTGACCATTCAAACCGCCGCCAGTATACTTTAGCTCTAATGTAGTTCTGCATAAATAATCTTTCCAAATCGCTTTCAGATAGTTCTTTTACAATTTCATTCCTTGGCTAGAACTCTACATTATTATGTTTGTCTTTAAGCAAAATTATTCTACCGTTCTGGAGTGGCAATTTTGATGCCACCATGCGATTGCAATCCATCTACCTCTATCGCTTTCCGTTGCTTCATTAAACCGCCGCCATTATATGAGTGTATGTTGTTGATAAATGCATTCACTATGTACTTCCTGATATATACCTTATACGTCAAACCACAAACATCAATCTTAATTAAAGAGGGGAAGGAGGATATTTTTTAAAGAGGTAGATAACAAATTTAAAACATCTTTTAATCCTATCCATGAGTATCTGAAGAAAGTTCCATGTTCTAACTATGACTTGACTTTATTTGTCTAAACATAGCTTTCAAGGTTTCTATTATTCTAGTTTTAAATGTGTTACTAGGCAATAATGTAGGATCTTTGTCAGAAGCAAAAATACATCAAATTGAATGTGAATATCAGCAAGTCCATCATGATAAGCACTTCACTTTGAGCACACACCGAACCCCCCCCCCAAAAAAAAAAAAAATAAATAAATAAATACAAAAAAAAAAAAAAAAAAAAAAAATAATAATAACATTAATAGCCAAAACTATATTTTCGAAAATGTTTGGAACAAAAGTCACTCTGTTACTTGTGCATGACGGATGTTAGATCCCCCCAAAATATCATTTGGTATCAGTTACATCCTTACCAATATATTCATAACTCGAATATTTTTGTTGGGTTAAATATTGAGGTTGATCCTAGACCAATACCCGACAGAGTTGGTTCGAAGACCTATCGAGACCACCTGTTTCGCTGATTTAGCACGAATATAAGTGATCTCTAAAAGGAGAAACATGATCTTTATTACATGGGCTTCTTTGCTAATTGGCTGTCATTATTTTCTTATAAAACTTTGGGCGTTTTAAATTCCAAGTAAACTCTCTTTTTTCAATGCTATGGTCTTCTTCCTATAATTTAATATCTGTGGCCATGGATGATTGGTGACCAGGAGAGGTATCTAGGCTCTTATAGCTAGAGCTAATGCAACCACTTAGCGCAACTTTATATCGTGAATCACAATCGGCGCGTCTCGCCTTACACAAAAACTCGATTCTTCCAGTAACAGAATACTGAAATTGTTCTCTAAAGTGAAAAGGAGACGCGTATGACTCGTAGGTTTTCTTTGTGCTTGGACCATTTTTTTTTTGCGGTTCACTTGTTCTACTTGCTCTTAAAAGCGTTGTTCCCCCACCTCTCTCTCTCTCTTTCTCTTTTGGCACACACTGGCACTCAATTGCCTATTTGTGTGTTCCTTAACCACTTTCACGCATGGTCCACTTGCTCTTGTAATCTTTATTTTCTGTCTGGCTGTCTGTCTAACTCTCTCTCTCTCTCTCTCTTTCACACACACAAACACACTCACACAACACATATACACACACAGGCACGGATTCACCCTATTTCCCTTCGTGATTGAATCGTATTTTAAAGGTTCTCTTAGACCATCCATTCTAAAAAAATAATAATCGTATTTTCACCCTCTTCCTCTCTCTCCAAACGCACACACGCACCCACACCCCACACACATTCACATGCACGGTATTCTGTGCTTCACTGCACATATTTCCCTTTTCCTTACATCTCCTTTTTATCTCATGATGTTTTATTCCCCACTAAGATAGGTAACCTTCACCCTTAATCTTTGGCCATCTATTTGGCTTCTTCCATCGGTGTCAAACACACTAAGTTTAACTGACCTGGGTTTTGATGAGGATCCCATTGGAATACTTCTTTAATCAGGGTCTTCGTCGTCAGTTCACCTTAAAAGCTGTGATAACAACTAAATCAGTTCAGAATAGACTGTGCTCAATGCATCGCCCCCATATATCTAAGAATAAGTTTTGATCAGAGTATACGATCTCTATGGCGGCCTTGAAACATGCATGTGACCCAGCCAATCAAAAGAAACAATATCATGAGCTTATGTTAATTAGTTTGAATTTTAACACGTTTTATAAAACAATGCGTGCACAGGGCTAAGGATTTTTAGGGCGTACATGTATCATGATATATCCAAAGCATAATATTGTTTTACTAGAAAGAAAAAAAAATCGTTTTTAGAGTTTGTAATAATAAACAGACGAAAGATGAAAATCCTGTTTCAAAAAGAATTCAAGTCGGATCCAAATAAAAACCTTGGTCAGTGGTTGCACAGAGGGAGCAAAATCTACAATGATGGCCAGGGATTATGTGGTGAAGGTTACCATATATTATAACGAGAGACAAACCATCATTGAATAAAATGGAAATGAAGATAACGAAATATATATAAAGTTAGACAGACGGCACGCGCACATGTGAGCGTGTGTGGGTCGGTGGGTGCGTGTGTCTGTTAGATAAAGAGAAAGAGAGAGAGAGAGAGAGAGAGAGAGAGAGAAAGAATCTTGTTAACAGGAAGTTAAGCAGGTCTTTGATGTGAATTGAGAGTTTGTTATATCAGAATGAATCTTACTTAGTTCTCCATCACAAAAATTTAAGGTCAATATCCGTAAAATCTTATAATTTAACATAGAACGTGCAAGAAACGTAGGCGACAGAAATTGTAGAACTGATCATGCTTTGTGATATGATCATGTCAATGGAACATGATTATTTTACGTCACATGACATCGATATTAACTGTGACGGTAGGAGTAGCGGATTTCTACAGGGGATGCACCTGGTGCAGGGCTGGGTTTCAAAAGAGTTGAAAAACATGGGCAGGAAGTGATGAGATATCCCTCTCAATGATCTTTTAGAGATGCGAAGAGAACAGATCACGAGAGCTAAAGAATAATAGAATAATTCAGAGCAACTTCGTAAGCAACAATGGGCACTTTGATTATATATATAAAGCGAAGATGCAGAGAGAGAGAGAGAGAGAGACAGACAGAGATAGGGGTGGGAATTAAGAGAAAATAAAGAGAAGATGATAAAAATAGCAGTTAAGAGGTATAATGAGTCAAAACGACTTCATAAAAACGAATGTATAGATGCAGCAACAGAGAGAGAGAGAGAGAGAGAGAGAGAGATGGGATGGGCTGCAGTTAGAGAGAATGGAGAGAAGTTGAAACAGATGCCAAAGAATTATATTAGTACGTAAGTGGTTATTGGAGACAATAATTATCTGCAGTCACCTTCTTACAATAACCGACTTCAATCATGAACCAAAAACAGTTGCGCTATCCCTAACCCAAACCATAGCCCTATAGCCCCGATCCTAAACCTAACCCTTCTTAACCTTATATCTTTAACGAAATTGATTCTGGGGCAAACGTCAAGCAGAAAAATGTTGGGTCACCGTTTCACTATTAAATAATAAATATTGACAAGTATGACGTCGCCTCTGTAATCCGCTAATCAGAAGGCCAGTGTCCTCTGAGACCACCTTGCTTTCCTATGTTTTTATTTTCAACAAGGATGAGAGGAAGAAAACATATCCAGCATTTAGCTTTCAAGACACTTCTTAATCATTTGGCGACGGGAATACTCAAGCGGATTAGGGAAAGTTCAGGGTGCACTGAAAATATGTTTTTAAGTGCGCCCCGTTTGAGATCTTGCTGACGTCACGGTGCAACCGATTAAGGGAGATATATTGTACTGATAGCCCAATATACTTGAGGTATTATCAAGTTATGAATCCACTTGAGGGAACCACTGGAAAAGAGCTTATTTTTTAAAGACAGATACAGAATAAAGACGGGGATAAGAGCCACCTGTGGGTTTTGAGTTACATAGTGGCTTTTTAGCCACTTTGCTGCCATTTTGGAAGAAGTTTTCATCCCAATCGATAGCAGACACCAGGAAGATTGACGGCCGTTGGTTTGCATCACCGTGGGAGGGAACCAGGGAGGAATATAAGAGAACCAGGATTAAAAGGTACTCTTCAATGTTTCTATTGACGCAAATAGAATTCTCATGAAATTCATAATGTTGTAGATTAAGAATAAAATGTTAACAGCCATACAAATTGAACAACAATTATAGCTGATGAAGGGCAAAGAGAGTTGATCAAATCAGATTGGTAATGCCGTTTTTAGAATCTTCTTCCAGCTGCTTAATTCGTCAAGTGCTGAATTGTATCATATTTGTACAATGTGGCTCGATCAGGTGACTCACCTAATACGTGATAAACTTTTCCAAGAGACGAGTTATCTATACTACAGCCGTTCAACTTCCTTTAAAGTGCTACCTAGGTCCATAATACCTTGAATTTGGCATTCATCAAGTTGTGATATCTAATGCCATGTGATATTCAATCATTATTCTTTTCAATTCCAGCCAAATTTGAAGAAAACAGCAAAAACCTTTGTCTAAAAAATCAATGACAACTTGTATGCAAAACACCTTTGGTAAAGGGTCATTCCTGTAAAAGCCTACTTGGTGATATAAATTAGTTTTATGAATACTATCTTGACTGGATGATTGTAAAGAAGAGCATTTAAACACAAGAACCGCTATATACTACAACACTATCTTCAGGAGATGAACCATAATAATGCGATAAACAGAAATGAATATTAATATTTCATCTTTGATCGAATACATCAACGTGATAAAGTATAGTTTAACGGCAAGAACGATTTGAATAGTAGTATCACAACTATGTCATGATTAATAAATGTATGAACGTGTTGAATTGAAGATTCATATCTAACCATATAACAAAGAAATATTATTTTCACAAGAAAGTGACACGACCGAGGTCATATCTGAAGTAGATAAGCGAGAATAATTGTTCTAAAATGAAATTAACCTTACTATTTCATGTCCGATAAATTTGAGGATGCGATATAGTAGTTTCATTTCGTCGGTAGATGAACTATGGAATGTGCTTTAAAAAAAATACTATTCTAAAACTAGTAAATTTACAGACTTGACAAACTGATGTCGTATTTACGTTGATTATTCATTATAGTACGCCTTAGAGAAAAAGCATTAATATTTTATGTAATAAATTCAAAGATGATATAAAGTTCTTTCATATCTTCGGTAGATGAACTATAGAATGTGCTCGAAAACAAAAAGTTACTTTTTTCAAAACTGGTAAACTTACACAGTTGACAAAGTGATGTTCTATTCACGTAGATTATCCATTAGAATACGCCTTAAAGATATTACATTACTATTTGATGACTGATAAACTCGAAGATGGGATAAAGAACTTTCATATCTTCGGTAGATGAACTATGGAATTTCTTTGAAAATAAAAGGTTACTATTTAAAAACTGATAAATTCACAGAGTTGACAAAGTGATGTCGTATTTATGTAGATTATCCTTTGAAATAAGCCTTAGAGAAATAGCATTACTATTTTATGACTGATAAACTCAAAGATGGAATATAGTACGTTTATATCTTCGGTAGATAAAATATGGAATGTGCTTGAAATAGGAATAAGTAACTATTTCACAACTGGTAAATCTACAGACCTGTACAAATAGTCGTTTCTTAGAAAGATTTTATAAACAATGAGAATGAGCTTTTGAAAAAAATATTTTCTATTTCTTAACTCATAATAGTATACACCGATGCTATAAAAGGGATTTCATATTTTGAGTAGACACTTTTATTTAAAGTAAGGACACTTTCCTATGTGACTACTGAAAAAACACAGAATTGAAAATAGTGGCTTCTTATGTAAAGTAGACTAACGTCAAGTTTAAATTATTTAAAACAAGTTAGCCATTTTATTTTTTATAACGCATTGAAATCTTACTCTTTCTTTTACTATCTTAGGAAGATGAATTAGTAATACACAGAATACAATCGTATTTCATCGTTGATAAATGCAAGGTTCTGATATAATGATTTCAAAAGAAGGTTAAATGAATGAAAAAATCAAGCTCGAAGGAAACCTGGAAGTTTCAAAATACTTCAAACAAACAAACATCAACATTTCTACCTCGACCAAATCAAATTACCGAACAGTACGACTCGCTAACATTATTGAGACATCTAAAGATCAGCCGTCATCAAGACTCTAAACGAGCAAAAAAAAAAGGGTACATCAATAAGGAAAACTTCCCCACGAGCGGAGAGCACTTCAAAACCAAGATTAAGGATACCACACCAATAGAGCCTCAAAAACCACTAATCGATATTCATGAGCCACTGTCATGACACTTCCAGTATATCTCTGAGCTATATCTTCATTTGGAGCATGCAGACGGGGATTAGGAAACTTTTACTACGGATTGTGAGATTCGGTTGTCCAATTACTTGATTAGGCACCGAAACCAAGGGCAAGTATCGTATTTCCTTTAAAGGAGAATACATTTTGATTTCCTTCCCATTGTCTGTTGATACACTGAAACTCGGATGAACTATTCAGATATTTTTGATTTAGAAATAATGATGAAGTGCATAACATTGACTTAAATGATATCCTTAAGGGCAAGTCAAACGTCGCACTTAAACAATATGACGTATTCAAAAGGCTTGAGTTTATTAAAAAAAGTTAGTTCGATATTCAACAGAAGAAATGTTACATTTTGTTACCAATCAGAACGAGAAACCTGAAATGTAATTAGGATGATAATTGTATGTCATTTAATGGTTGTTAAGACGAATTTCAACAACCTGAGTGTTGTTCAAATCAGAAAATTGATTGAATTTATAGCTTTCAATTGATATACGGAGTGCAAAGACTTTTAAAGAATCAATTTTTAGGCAGTATCAATAGAATTTCAATCATCTTTAAAATGTGAAATCATTAACATGACAAATTGAATATCAAACAATCACATGTATGCAAAACGATTTGGTATTGAAAGTGAAATGGAATTACTCTCTCGGAGTTTCTGCAATCGCAAACTACATTAAGGTTCTCATTGTGTCCTTTAAAAGACAATAACATTTGGAAGCATTTTCTTTGACTGTGTCATTATTCATTGAATCACATTTGGTCCTTGGAAAGGCAATAGCACTTGAAAGCCTTTGAATATCATTTCGTTTACAGGGTCACTATTCTTTTTTCTGTTCACGATGCCTTGAATCTCTCAGCAAACTGATATTTTGTTGCAAACATTGCAGTTCACATACACATTGAGATATCGTACGATCAGATAGCGAATGTCAGTCTCATACCGCCCGCAGAGACACCCCGGTTGATGCTGGCCAGGTCCCGTACACTCCTCGTAGACTTGGCGCCCCCGGGATTGTATATTTTCATAACGTAAGTGAGGGCATACATTTGGAAATGATCGCCATAGGAGAGTGAACTTTTTGCAAGAGGTTATTCCTCGATTGACAAGGCGGGTATCTTTTGTGTCATTGAGGAGGGGGTGTGCAACGTTATGTCCCCATCTTCTTTTCTCGAAGTGAATACCATTTTTACGGAGGAATGCATGCCCAACTAGGCGTTGTGGCGTGCGCCTGTAATCCAGCTAAAAGTGGAAGTTACAAACTGATTCAGCAGAGGACGCAGGTTCGAAACTGAGTCACGTCTTTCGGATGGTGACGTTTAAAGGTCGGTCCCCAGACGTAAATAATCATATCTGAATGATACACGTCTGCAAAAAACCCAACACACACACATTCCCTGAAACATTTGTTTAAGAATGGTAAATGACGACTGGATGGGTAGCTTAATTCACAACAAGTTCTATGCATTTTCCAGAGCGTAATGCGATGTTAATATGAAATCTCCAACTCAAAACGAAACATGACAAATTATAGGCGGATTCATTAAGTATGGTTGGAAAAATTACCTCATGAATATACAGAATTAGTTGTGTCCACTAAAATATATTCCTTGCACATATGTAAAAGTATTCTGGAAAGCAAGCTTATAATTATATGCAGTGTTGGTAGCTTGGATTCATTTAGAATTATTCCTACATTTATTATTTTTAATGTTAATTGATACTTATTCCTAGCGTACTACAAATACAATTACAGTACAATTATCTTCTCCTTATGGAACCCTGATCGACTTTTCCTAGTACTTTAAGGGACGATTTTCTATACACAGTCTATTTTTCGACAAATCTGTAAACAGTCTTCGGAAGGTACCATTACCAAAAAACTGTTTTCTTTAGGTCGAACTTTCGACGAATATTCTAAATAATAACTAATGAAACGTTTGGCAGATTCTACTTTTCAGGGAGCTCTTTGAAAGCAAATTTGTACGGTTTGTCATAATGAGATATTCAAGCAGGGAATTTAAAAATTATTGTGATATATTATTTCTGAATAAGCGAATTTTGTACGTAACAAATTCAGACTTCGAGTGCATTATAGAGTGCTCCCAGCGTGGTATTGAAAACCACTTTCGCAGAAAAATTGCTTCATCACATGACTTCACAGGGATGTAGCACTAACAATGAGAGAAAAAAGATGTATGCTCACGTTGGCCGACTTTACGATTATTAACTCGCTCATCATTTTCATGTTACATAATCTTCGACCAAGGACTAGAGATTAAATATAATTAAAGCAAATTCTTTTCCCCTACATGTCGCAATAGTCTGCATAGCGCGAAGCTTTCTGTAAATGATAACTTGCTGGTGGGATAGTTTTCCAGTAGTTTTTCCAATCATGTTGTGGGCAAACAGTGTTTAAGGCCAAATAAAATGTTTCGAATTTTAATGTATATTTTACATTCTCCTCATTTAACATGTTCAATTCCAAGTATCATTGCGATAAAACGTCGACGAAATGATAACTAAGATTTCATAGATTTTGCTAGGTATTTGAAAACTGCTATCATGATGATTCTTAACAATAATATATTCGAGATGAATAAAATAGTTTCGTGAGACTTCGAGGGAAAAATGACAAATGACCTAAAAAAAAAAGTTACAAAAGTTGTATGATAACAAATCTAGATCAAATACGTTTTTAGATTTCAAGATATTTATTCGTTATTCTTTACTATGCTTCCAACAACATTTCGTTTTGTCTAGAATGTCATGGCTATGTTTGTTTGAATTCATCTAGACTTGCATTTAGCCCAAATATTTTTTTTGAGACGTTCGTGCATTAGCACTCAACGGTCTTCACCAATTCATAAGCCATTGAGAATACAAACATAGAATTGCAAATGCTCAAGGATAAAGACATATGATGGATATCCTAATGCGTAGAGAGCCGTTTGCCATCTTTTCATTTTCATGTAGAGAAAACACAAATTGTATTCCTAAGAGAGGAAATAGATTGGTTTTCACAATGAAGGCATACGATAGAAGCAAGTCACACACCACCAATAACGATAACGGTAACAATACATATACCTGTAAAGTCGGTCTCTGCAGAAAAAAGTTATTGACATCGATGTTTCTCGCTGAGGATGTTAATGGACCATCATCATAAATTTTCTTCGGATCCAAACCAATACAACCAATCCAGAAGGTACTTAATAGGGCGCATTTTTTTTTTGCATTTACAATGCGCTACAGACCTCGCCCCACATGTTTGAGACACTTAAACAATATTCATTTCTTTAAAAAGACCATGTGAATAAATACAATGGATTGTTTCATAACAAATGAAATGGATATTTCAGATGATTGTTTGTTTCTTTGTTTTGATAGTTTGGTTTTACCTGACTACTTTAAGGAAGCATGTGTCTGGTTGTAAGAAACCATCGGCTTTAGGATCCTTCCGATGGACTTGGTAATGAGGATCAATGTATTTACAAAGGGCAAAAGCCCATCGAATTGGTTTTGAACCCGGGATCTTCTTGTTACAAGACCAATGCACTACATCTGAGCCATTGCACCTCCATTTCTTGATATACCTTACGTCTTTTCTACATATATCAATTTATTTTCCATGTACATATAGCTATGTTATTACTATCGTTATTAGCGACGTGTGGCTGGCTCCCTCAGAAAGTAGGATTAGTGGTCTATGGCATGACACAACTGTCTCAAGAAATACCTCGAGTACTTCCGACTCCTCGAGAAAAGAGGAAAAGATGCGCCCTAGCCGATTATGTCAATCTCTTGCGCATCTATCCTTGTTTTTCTCTCCATTTTGTGCAAATGGATCGCCTATCGGATGACTATGGAAATGTTTGCCCATCTCTACAGACCTGAAAAAGTCAAATACTTAAGCACGCTGATAATTATGCCGGCACTTCGCACGGTGAGGAGTAACTTAAGCCGAATCGCAGGTTTACTTAAGGATCGCGTATCGGTTTGTGGTGAGTACACTCTCGGGCGTAGAGAGCCTTAGGAAATATTAGTAAAGTTTTTCTTTTCCTAAACGAGGAGTTTCTTTTTCTCCTAAGTGTAAGGAAAGTTTTAGGTCAGTATTGCCCCCAAAAAGAGAATCAATCTAACTTTGATGGGATAAAGAACATTTTAAGTGGATGAAATATTTTCTGTGCCAAGATAACAGGGAAATAACTCATGGAAATTATCCTCTGCGACAACATAAGTTGGAGTACGAATATTGGAGACAGCATAGGGGAACCAAAGTGGAACAAACGATAGGCGACATTTTACGACAGGATTGCTTCGTGTAACACAATGAGTGATTTCAAGTTGGGTGTTTAAAGCTGGTGTTAGTGTTTAATTAACACTAACACCAGCCTAAACACCGAAATGGAAATCAGCTGGTGTTAAGGCTTTGACCTCTGAATGTTGTCAACTTCCGGTAGCTAGTGTTATCGATTTTGCAAAATTGTCGTCTGCTGAACCGACCTTTGTGACTGGTGTTAATATTTTACGTACAAATGTCCTATTCATTAACACTAACCTCTAGGGATTAAGCAAATGTTGATTTCCAGTTCGGTGTTACTGTTGTACCCGCACACAGTCAACGCACAAACGACGCCAATTTATTGTCTGGCGATCAAATACAAATAGGTAAAACAGGTAATTCATAAATTCTTTTGAGTAAAATGAGTTATTTTATAAGACCAGAGAAATAGGTGTAAATTTATTCTGTACTTTTCATGATATCTTTAGTTTTGATGTACTATTTTAAAATCATCGTCGTGAAATCAAATATGTGGTGACGTTACAGTTGGTGTTAAGCTATCGATTTTTATATCGGTATCGGGCTCTTAATTTCATCAGCAATTTTTTCGCTCGATTTAAGAGCTCTTGACTGCTCTAAACACTAACACTAACACTAACACCCTACTTGAAATCACTCAATGTCTTTAACGAAATTATCAATTTCCCTTTCTTGATTATCTCCACGACAACCCTTTAAACACCGGTAAAGATCAATCCTGCACTGGACACAGTTAAATATTTCTTGAAGCCTTTTGATAGATATACCCCCATGATGAATAAAATGTGGCAGAAGGAGATAATTGTGTGGTATATACTCATCCCTTTTATGGATTAATAAATATCTAGGACTAATCGCTTACGTTACTATTTAGATTAATTCCCTCTTTCTTGACACATGACGTCATGATTCCATTTGGATTTGAACGGATCTCAGGTGCTTTGGAAGTAAAAATGAATGCGTGTGCAAATAATGAGTGACAAAACCTAATGAACGAACAAATAACCAGGAGCCCTTTAAATGGTCTCTACTCGTAGAAAAAATAGGATGGTGTTGCTGAAATATTAAATTCACGGTAACATGAGCATTTCGCCAATTAGGCTGTAATTTCGAGCGTTGAGTAAAGGGAACATTTCAACAAAAAGGATGAAAAAAACTGACGAAATACATTAGATGACAAAGAATGTAATGTAAACAAACCCGATACACGTCAATGTATAAATTAGTAGAGCGACAAATTTGACATAAGGAAAGTGGGTGGATGTGTAATCATTATGAACAGGAACATGACAAATTCAAAATGTTAGGGGGAGAGGGAAGGAGGGATGGCAGTGAGTATGAGCCGATGGAAGTTACAATGAAAGATAGAACGAGATGCGGCAACAATGAAGGAGAAAGAATGAAAGAATGAGATCGAGCGTGGAAGGAATCTCCAATTGCCCTTCCAGACCAACAGAGGCAGCGAGAGAGTAATAAATAGAAATTTAAAAATAATACATTGTTAATAAAGATTGATAGATAAAGAGAGAGATGATGTTGATGGTTTAAAAGGGTACATCATAAGGATTAGTATACATCTACACCAAAAAAGGGACATCGAGAAAGATATATACATCAAAGAAAGAAGGAGAGCGAGAGACATAGACAGATGGAGATATGGGTGGTGGAGTGGATAGATGCAGATACTAGCACGCAAAGGCAGCTAGAAAGAGGGAGAGATGCGAGGGAAATGGAGATGGAGAGAGGGAGAAAGAAAGAGAGAGAGAGATTAAAAAAAGAGAGAGGGTGATCAATATATATATATCAAGACAGAGAGAGAGAGAGAGAAGAAAAAAAGAAAGAAATGAGAAATAGAGAGATAAAGAAAGAATGGGAGAAGGGGAAAATAAGGAGAGAAATGAGAACGGGATAGAGAGAGAGAGAGAGAGAGATAGAGAGAGAGAGAGAGAGAGAGAGAGAGAGAGAGAGGTTGGGATGGGAGAATGTGAGGGAGAATTAGGATGCAGCCATACCAGTATGCAGAGACCGTGAGAGACAGAGAGATGGGTGGGATGGGGGTAGAGTGTGACTTGTTACTAGCTAGGCGACGATTGGCACTCTAGTGTAACCCAGATTGATGAAGAGTTAAACAAACAGCCAGTGCCCACCCATCCTTTGATGATATGATGTCTTCTACCTACCCTCAAGAATCGCCCAAAGGTTACACCGTGCCATGACCTCAATATCCGTCTTCTTACACTTTTTTCTTGTCGTGTTTGACTTCAAGTCTGACCAGCTCTTGTTCTTTATTCCTCTTCATCTCGTCACTGTATAGTTCACTATTTTGCTGTCAACGTTTAGTATTTCACGATACTCATACGGATATCCGTATTTCCCAAAAAATAATCATGTTTATTCTAGCACTTACTACTAAAAGATTTTTTTTGGGAAAACAAAATCGTATGATGTCTTCTACCTATCCTCAAGCACCGCCAAAGTTGACAAGGTGCCGTGACCTTACGATCTTTTCTTCGGACACTGTATCGATTTACTCGTTATTTCTCTTTTTTTTCTTTGCTTTTTCTTTTCCTCCTCATTTCCCTTCTTCTTCCACTCTTTTCTTCTTCAGCCCATTACTTCTTCTTCTTATACTGTCTTTATTCAATCTCCACAGGTATCGGCATTTGTGCTGATAATCTCTAGCATTTTGAAACTTTTCTTAAACCGAGGTCCGTTTTTCGAATCATTAATTTAACTTTTTCTTATTGTATTTCTGCACCCCTCATGTTTAAGGTCTCACCATTAAAGCCGTTTATAGGCTCTAATTGAACGTAACACTTCTCCCCGTTAAGGCTAATACAGGACTTATTCATATATTTTGACTAAGAATCTTCCAAGAAGCTTAGGAGGAGACCACAGCACAAACTTCTCAACCGATATTATTGTACTTTATCAAGGTGATTGGCAATCAAATGAAATGTAAAGGGCGAAGGATCAGTCATTTAGAAAAAGAAGAAAAAAGGCAACGGATATTTTTTTAATATACCTTTTATGTTGAACTAGAACTATTTATAAGCAAGTTTACAGAGAAAAAAACGAAAAGAAAAAGGATAACGCTTGTAGGGTAAATATACCACAACCACCAATGGTTAATGGAAAATTCGAGGCCACAAACTAAATAACGGAACAGGGAAGTGCCATTATTTCGCATTGCGTATTTGCAAAGGATATCAATTTTTTAGTGGTTAACGTAAGCATACGAGAAATGCATACTTCCGCACCCAATTGCGAGAAAGTTATTCAACTGGCATCGTTCACATTAACACAAAATTGAGAAGAGTGATTAAATGCGTATACCGTTTTTAGATCAAGGATAGCAAGAAGAAAACTGTACCAAACTTAAAACATGGTCAAAAAGAGGAACGAGGACAACACTTTGAATGCCTAGTGAAATATTAAATATTTGTGGGAAAATGTCATGTTTGCGTTTACCCCAATCCACCGAAATAGTTTTGCAAAATAAACCTTGCCTGGAGGCCATCAGTAACTGACACAAAATCACGACAAAACATTGCGCTCATCATTTATTCTTAAGATTTTGGCGATCTAGATTTTCTTTCAATATTTATCCTCCATTTATTTTTCAATACTCTCTTGCGTCCATGTCCTGAGGTAAAATAATACATTTCATCAAACTTGAAGCGTCAAACCTATCATTCAAAAATGTGACATAAAAAACATTTGTTTAAAGATATTGGTGAATATATACATTTGCGAAAAATGTATAATCAATGAAGAGCCCAACCCTAAAGGAAATAGTTTATCGCTGCTGAGTGCCACTGCGTTCATGTAACCTCTAACGCTACTTTATATTTTAATGAAGGAAAAATGTTCGCATTGCAATCGGCAGGCTTACATTGGTGTTTGCAAATCCTTATCCCTCTCCACCAGTTTTCAAGACTCAACTCTTACCTTACCCAGTGCTCATGACTAGTCAAAGTTCTCTTCGATTCCATCTTCGTGCTTACAGTTTAACCTCTTCATAATGATACTTCCCTAAAGAGACCTGTTTACATCCAGCCAGGGGCGACGATCCCGGGGGGACGGGGGGGGGGGAACACGTCCCCCCTCAATTTTTTTAGGGGGGGGGGGATCGTCCCCCCTGGAAATTTGAAAAAGTGCAAAACAAATTGTATAGCATATACTGAATAATGACTGCAACACACTTTTAGGCTCCGGTCATTAACAGAAATCGCCGCCCCTGCATCCAGCCCCTCCCTTCTATCTGTGTCTTTTTGTCTGTATATCTGTTTGTCTGTGTTTTCTCTCTCCCTCTCGCTCTCTCTCTCTCTCTCTCTCTCTCTTGTTCGTTCATAAACTTGAATATGGTACTTTACCTCTCACTTGTTTTTATCTTTCGTATTCAACCCCTTTGTCTTTATTCTTGTAATAAGGTTTGAGACCATGCATATATAAATGGTCCATTGCCAAGTGTCCAATTATATGTCCAGTGGGTGGTCAAGACGCTGACCACTACCACACCCTATCCTTTTAACTGTATACGATTCACTTTAACTTATATTAAAGTTGCTCGTCCACTAAATGCATGCTTGTGAACGCCTCCTCTACAAATTTTACTACTTAACCTCCAGTCTTAGTAGCCATCTTACACTTCTTTTATTCAACTATCTTCTAAACATTTTCCTTAATTTTGTATTATTATTACCATATAACTGTAATAAATTTCAATTAGTATTTGACGAATTTTATAATTTTCTATTAGTGTATATATTTCATGTATTTTAATTGAAATTGTACTGCGTTTCATTCCTAGGAAAGCGAAAGTGTTTTCTATACAATAAATACCTTTTTCAATTTCCTTTTTTTCTGATTCGTTTAAAAAATAGCCATTCTCTTTTCCTTATTCTCTTTGATGCTTTTCTCTCTTTCTATATTGACTCTCCGCCTTTTTTCCCTCACACATTCCATTTCCACATCCGCCTCTCTCTCCCCTCTCCCCCTTCTCCCTCTCTCTCTCTCTCTCTCTTATACACATACCACGCCAATGGTACCGCATCCTGCTTTTCTGCATTTTCTATCTTCCCCCTCCCCTCTCTTCCCTCTCTTTCTCTTCCTTTATCTCGCCCTCTCTCTTTCTCTCTCCTTCATCATCTTTAACTCTCTGTATGACTGGGAGTATGAAAGGAGAAACTATTGATTTCTCCTTGAAACTCGGCCTACCGCTTCAAGTCTTTGTGGAAAACCGACTAAATGTTCATGACGTAATACGATTCTGGTATGATGGTTGTTGAAATTGTTTCACTTAAAGATGTGTCTAACGAACTTTTCACATGACCCAATGGCTACTGGGGAAACTAGAGCATATGGAAGGAAATAACAACCAGTTTTCTAAAGGTATAGACCAGACTTTTTCTTTCGTTTATTGTTGGGAAATTATTATCTGATAAAGATCTCATCAGGGATATGTGAGTTATCCCTGATCTCATTAAACAGGAATAATAGAACGCGAGTGCCCGATTTACCAAAGGGGCCGCAAAATCAATGCTGCATTCATCGTTCTAAAAACATTTACCATTTGCATGGTTCGTTTCTCATAGTTGTTTATAAAACCCCTATGTCCTCTTTGTTTGACAAGTAAGTCTTAAAACCTCCGATGTATATCACCTTGGGGGACATCTAAATTTCCTAAACAGCAATTACCTTTCAGCGGTGAATCGAGGGGGGGGGGGGCACATGTGGCACGTGCCCCCCTTGCAAAATGTATATTTTACTCATAACACGTTATGCCCTTTTTGGCATTTGATATGAAAATTAACATGATAAAGCATTGTGTGTATGGTTACATACATTCTCTGATTTTATACATTTCATCATCACAGAGACGTGGCATATTAAAGTCAGGAAAGAGACAAGGGTCAACAGCAATTTGTCCGTTTTTTTAAAAACAAAATGAACACTGCTAGGTTTCTTTGCTCAATTTATCATTCAATTATAATCCTTTGCCGGGGCCCAGTGAGTTTTGAAATATAGATATACATGTATATTGAAATTCCCCTGCCCCCGACAAAGAAATTAATAAATAACATTAAACAAAAATGTCGGTCAATTGAATCTGTTGTCGCCGAAGCCACGGGCCCGTCTCCGTGGTCTTGTGGTTAAGGAGTTGGCGTTCTAAGCCAATGAACCAGGTTCGAATACCGGCGGAGATGTTTGTATAACCTTTGAAAAAATTCAGAAGGGAGTACAGCAACCATCATTCTCTCATTTTTTCGCATTATATATATATATATATATATATATATATATATCTATATAATTATATTTATTTATATATATCTTCCTATATAAGGGTATGTAGACATATATATACATATATAAATATATATATATATATATATATATATATACATCACGGCTTTTCCCATGGGAATGTTGATAACACTCTTTAAAGCACCACCCGCTGTTGGGTGAATTATTGATCGCTAATCCATCATCTGTGTCTGTTTGACATCTCGTCCGGGGGTAAGATGTTCCCCCCTACGGCTCGATCCTTTCTTATTTCACCCCTCGCTCTCAAGTAAGGGGAGGGATGTATTCCAGTTCGTCGGCGGTAAATCGACTTGGGCAAGATTGCTAGTTCCTCATAACCCAGTAAATGCTGCGTGCTCTTCAAGCAATATACAATTTTGTATAAATTAAACGTCATGAAAGATTAATTCCATGAATCTCTCTCTCTCTCTCTCTCTCTCTCTCTCTCTCTCTCTCTCGCTCTCTCTTGCCCCTCTCTCTATTTCTCTCTGTACGTCCATCTCTCTTTTGCCCCCCTCTAACCCCTCCCTCTCTCTCTCTCTCTCTCTCCCTCTGTATCTCCCTCACTCCCTCACACCCTCACATAACCCTCCCTTTATAGATATTTCCTTACACATTTCTCTTCCTCTCTCTCTCTCTCTCTCTCTTGCTTCCCCTCTCCATCCTTTATTTCTGTCTTTCTCTCGCTGTTTATATCTCCCTCTCCTCTCTCTTCCCTCGTCACTTTATCTTTGTACACATTACATATGGTGTTTATGCTAAAAAACATTAACCCATGCAAATAAGCATTTGAATGATTATGTGTGAATAGGCAAACTATATTCACCTTCATTATTCTGTTATGGAATTACGTGTTGAAATAACTTCAAAAGATGTGAACCTGAAATTATCGTTACAAAGTCATCAGGATTTTAAGTTCTCAATCTATATATGTGATATAATAACCTAGGAATAAGCTTGTTCTTCAGATTGGCATATGTTTTAAGCCTTGTTGTTCTCTTTCTTTCTTTATTGTGCTACTTTGATTCGGGCAATACTCATCATGGCTGCTCCTTTGTCTTCCAAGCATGAGAGGGAGAGGGACTACAAAAGTCCCTACATACATATTTGGTTAATTGCTGTAATTTTTACTTCGGGCCAAAAGTCAACGCTCAATTTCCCCCATGAAAATTCAATCCAAACCATTGGCTTAGGGGCGTGTAGAGTTAATGGGTGTATTTCATTATATGTAAATGAATTAAGATGGCCGCGACAGACGTTGCGAATTGGGCATTTTCATCACGGGAATTCGAGTCTCAATACTATATTCAAATACACTACTCCTGAGACCAAATAAGACCTGATTATTGTACTCCCCCAATCAATTTTACCAGCCCTGCAGTCTCGTTTTAACCCTCGGAGTTGCTATTTAAAGGCATGGGCAATTGTCTGTGGAAAAATATCGAACTCTAAAACGTCATCAGGATCATGATATACAAAATTCCACCTTCAAAACTGGTGTACAATAACCTTATGTCATTTGAAGAAGAATGCAGGGACAAAAAACTTCCTGTTTAAATACAAGGACAATGTTTTTAGAGAGCGAAGCCAACTGAAAATCAAGGGAAGTGGAAGATACCAAAATAGAACAGTAAAAGAGTAGCATATAGATAGATAAAGATGTGTACATAGCTCTCTATGGATTTGGACAAAAGAACTGTTCCGGTTGCTTCAAATGAATACATTGCTGTTGTCAATTTGAGACATTAAAAAGTAAGATTGTGTTTGTGATGTTTATCCTATACTCTGTTAGACAATGGTATATGAACTAAGAATAAATCATGTTCTTTCCATCTCAGCAGAAATAAGGGTATATTTGTGATGAATGAAAGATTGGCAAACATAATTGTCTGCTTCGTATCTTAATTTAGACACGTATCACCAATGACCTTTAGGTAGATGAGCGCATTAATAGAAAAGACTTGTTTATTTTTGGCAGTCATGATTCGATTTCAATACTCTACAAGTACATGTATTTGATAAATTGTTACTTTGTATACATTATGATTATTAAAATATTGAGTAATATAATAACACAAATCTGGAAGAAAATATAAACATTTAACTGAATCATTATATTTCCTATGTCTGATATTCTAAATACTGACATCATTGGCAGTAAACACAACACACAAAAACAACAACAAGGGGGTGGTCTTAAAGGACACTATGACATAATCGAATAAAGGCGTGTGATTAGGTTGTGTATACAAAGAATCAACATACTGTACAGATTGTATAGGTGCATGACAGAGATTGCACGTCGAGTGTTTGTGTTCGGTATTTCATATATTACGGTATTAAACTTGATGATAAATATAGCCTGCTGGTAGAGTAATAATTACTTCAGTGATCACGTTTCAATTAAGTAATCATAAGTGTGATTTCATTTGTTCCTCCCACTCTCATAATCCCCTCATCACGATTCTGTCATCATTATTCTGAAGCAGATCTCGTATCGTTAATGGACTAGATAGATCTAGCGTATCCTTGTACTATCATTGTCACCCAATGGCTCAATGATATATTAGTTATACTTTCTATCGACCTCGTAACAGGTTGTCGGAATATTAATCATTGTCTGCCCGCAAAAAGGGCATAACTGATATTTTTATCAAGGGCACTAAGGGCCTTCTTGCGGTCAACCTACATGATTCGCTAGGCACATGACAAGCCGAAAGCATGTCTCGTGGCCTTACATAATACAAGCAGCCTTCATGCACATTCATCGCTGCTCTAGCTAAAATGATGCCGCTGTCAGGCATGAAATTAATCATTGCACAACTCTTTCGACACCAAGGGCATAAAACAAAATCCTTCTATTTAGAAGCGCCGTGAATAACACATATTTTATTTATATTGCTAGAAATTAGAATACGCTTAATTTGGTTTTGATTAGAGTAGAAACTGTTCACAATACCAAACACCTTGGAAGGGAATATTGACACCAACAGGTCTTCAAACCCCCATATTTAGCCCACGCGGAGTCATTTCGACTGAGTTACTACCTGCTTGTATCTGAACCCTATGAAAATATCTGAATTGACGCCCCATTTGCAATGGGCATAGCAATTTTTAAGCACCAAAGGTCCACCGTTGTACAAGAAGAGCGTATCATTAAAAACAAGTGGTGTCCCTAAAGCGGTGACAAGAGTGCAGCCCCTTGATTTTGTTAATTTATTATCTTTAGAAAATAATAATTTCTATTGTTTTTTGTCCAAGTCCGGCAATATTTCACGTTTACAATTCCGTCTCTGTTATTCGATGCTTATTTTAGCCTAAAACTCGTCAAAAATGTACACTTTTTTTCAAGATCACCGTTACAACTTTCGTTGAAATTGTATGTAGAAAGATAATGGATTTTAACCTCTCAGTATGTAATTGACTGTGTAGGCTTCGTTCAACACTTGTTTCGGTTCACTTATATTCCAACAAGTGGTAACTCGCGACGGAGGGATTTAATAAAATGTGGAGTGTTATGAGTGTAGAATGTATCAAGGTGACCAACAGCACGAATCCAATTAGAGGGGAAGGGGGGGGGGGGGCGCCACAATCTGTTCGGAAAAAGTGGGTGAATTCCAGCCCCTTGAGCCCCCATCACCCATCCCCCTTCTACATCCCCACCTCCCCACTACTCCCCCTCGTTCCGTTCTAGGGGTGTGCATTTAGAGTCTTGTCACGGATCGCTGTTTGGAGAAAAATGGAGTAAGCGCGCCAATCCGTATAAACAATCACTCAAGAATCTTATCGCAATTATACCCCTCCCCCTCCCTCACCCCTTGCTCATTGACCATTTCATTGTGATATCTGGCAATCAAAATCCTGCTCACCGAGAGAAATCACTTCCTTACTTTTCGGCGAAGAGCACGTGATGGGAACTCGGTGGAAGTTCATTGATATATTAATGCGCAGTCAGTAAAAGCATTGGCGGGGAGAGTGGCTCAGTCATCGAATCTTGACAGAAATGAGCTCAATCATTCACATCACGACTTACAATAGCAGACCAACTCGTCACGTACAGCGAACCGTGCCGTCAAAAGACATTTCGCCAAGTCTCCCCCCCCCCCCCACGTGGCAGGTTTTAATGATGGAAGATTCAGACTTCTTTTGTTCGTTTTTCCAAAGGAAATAAGGAAGATGAAAAACAGAATTTGTTGATGCGTCTATCTCCTGTCTATTATCATATCTGTAACTTATTCCGTTCGTCGGAGAGCCAACAAAGCAAGTGCGCTAAAAAGAAGTCGCTGTTTTTAAAGGTACTATGTCCCATTTGCAGGCCAAAAAAATGAAAAAGATAAATTCCAACTGCATTTGAAAGATAATACTTGTTTAGAACTTCCCTAAAAAAGGTGGGGCTTGAAAATGTCTTCAAGTGGGAAAATAATGACTATTAGTTGTCAAATCGACTTTAGGGCTATAGAGCCCAAAAGTAATAGTCTTGATTTTCAGACAATTGTACCGAATGGTCATACGTTTTATGCTGCGCAAAGATTCAATCAGTTTAATCTTGGCCATCACAAAAAGGGGGTTATTGATGTAGACAAATGCTCATGTACCCTTTACAACTCTTTTCATGTATGTTATTACCAAAGAAGAAACAAGCCAGTCAGTCACTCAATAGTGTCTGACAGTGAAGTCTAGCAAGTAAACGGGTTTCCTTGCCTAATTTGAACATGAGGACACTGCTAACGTTTAAATTTCACATACATGACATATTCATAATTCCTGCAAAGTTCTACAGAATTTGAGGTTGGCTGCAAAAGGGACATAGTACCTTTAAATCATGACATCTGCTATTTTGTGAGTCTATTGTATTTGAGTTCAGTCATGTTTGAAGTACCCCAGTAAAAATAGGAAACGTACGAAGAGATCATGTCGCTTTCAGAATTTGAAGCGATAGTTTCCCTGAAATTGGTTTTATTTAGAGGATACATTAAATTCATGAATCAAAGAAATGTAATGAATACATGTAGATATATTGAATAAATCAGTTGCAATTAAAATTAGAAGGACCGGCATACATACAAGCAAATTCGCTATAACGTTCTACTGACTGCCCATCATTGCCAATACAATACAGTTAACTTATATTATTTATAGAATAACGGGGAGAGAAATATAGTCAATTCAATCTCCAAGCCTTGGCTAAGGCCGCGGATTTTAATTGGACTCGTTCGGGTACAGTAATCAAATTATCTATTCTCAATCATACTGCAACACAGAGGTTGCTATCTATATGGGATGGGCTAATTCTTTCCTTATTTACAATCATCCTAACAGTCATCGATCAAACGTCACGAAGCGTAAATATGAAGCTCGTATAAGACTATTAAAAAGAGATCGGTTGTCGGAAGTGGGGGGGGGGGGGGGGGGGGAGGGGGATTTTTTTTTATTCGTGACGTTTATATTAATTGTATATGATTTCTGGACCCCATGGAAGACCAGCAGTGTTGTGCCTGGCACAGCCGAATATGGGCTATCCATTTTTAAAACGGAAAATAAATACTATACTATACTATACTATTGATGAGGTTGGACATATTTATGTTAATGTGAAAGTCATCAAGAGAGAGAGAGAGAGAGAGAGGGGGGGGGGGGAGGGGTAGCAAATATTATATACCCACACCATGTACACACTCACCCGCACATATATATATATATATATATATATATATATATATATATAATATAAATAGCTACCAACACAAACACGACAGACAAGAATATCAAAATGGTTTTAAAATCTTGTTCGAGAAAATAATGTCAGTTAAGTGTGCGGGAAAAATTAAATTGTATACCTGATTTGCCACACTCATCGCGCTGAAAAATACAACATACACCAAAGTAGTATGTTGCTATGACATAAAATAAGTCGTTTATTTCCTCCAAATAAATTTAAAGTAGGGTTTTTTTCTACGAGTCATCCGTGGTGTTACAGTTGGTTGCTTGGTCGATAAACTATATGAAAATGCAAAACTATGAACGGGTAACTTGTTCTAGGTTTTCAAGCCGCCAGTAAAACACGAAATAAACACAAATATGTGAGGAGTATTAATACAGACCCCCCCCCCCTCACCAAGAAAGTAAGAAAATACTTATACATTTTCGAGATCGTTTGATTGAACCCGTTAAACCAATGTTTACATGCATATACGAATAGCATAACACCGACTGAAAGCCTCCGTGACCAGACCAGACTTGAGAATTCAATTTTTGTTCTATCAACGGAACTTAGGTCGATGTAACGAAATAACACTCTAAACAGGGGGCTGTTTACAGTGACGTTATTTAATCTGCATCTGAAGTTATGGAAAATAATCAAGTGCCCTTATCAATGCAATAAATGACAACAATTTATTTATCTGCGAATGTCTCCTAAAGTATTATCAAACTAAAAAACAACTCAAGGGTCTTCTTCTGAAAAGCTTCAATTCCCCCTTGTCTTCTCTTTTGTTTTCTTCTTCAAGTTGTCATCTTATGCTTCCTTATAGATTCACTCTATCCTGGAATTTAGATTGAAATGCATGTATACCTTTGTTTCCTCAAACAATTTTAAAATTCTGATAACATCTAGGGTAAATTTAAACCCAATGGCAGATGATCTGGATGACATTTAGACTATTTTATCTTCTTTTCTAAGCCTTGTCAAGAGTTCATTGTTCTTTAATTACCATACATACTTATTTGCGAAAGTCCGAATAGTATGTGTTATTTTGTGCTCTTTGTGCTGATGACGTATCCTAGTAAGGAATAGTAATATTAGTATACAATAATGATTACGATATTAAATCACTGACGGTCACCCGGTACCCATTTACTATTACGAAGGTCAAGGTGATAGCTTCTTATCTTGACCGATAACCTCCCCATCTTAGCCCTTGTGGGGGCGTACTTGGCGACCCATTCAACAAATGACTTTTTTTGTAAACGTCATTAGACCCAATTTGTATGCGGTTTTGCAGCAGATAAAAAAAGCGAACCTATTGATATAAACAAAATGACAAATATCGGCATTATCATATAAAGCCATAATGCATTACTGATTAGCTCTATTCCCTTCAGAGTTAAGTACTATATGAGAATATCAATCTACTCTGGTTTGGTTTGATGTAGCATGTACTTTTTGATGGATTGATCAAAAAGAGCGCAGAAATTCGGACTATATTGTAATATGGAGTAAAAGCGATTTTCAGGTAGATTACCCTACAAAATGATGATCTGTTATGATTGAATATCCTTTAATTCGTAGTCATATCTGTGTCCATATGGAATGTCGCTTTGTAGCATATACAACCAGTAAAATAAATATATAGAAGTAAAAGTATCGTTATTGGATAACGATTTTGATGCTGATAATTATAGTGGTCGTGATGGTGATGATGGCGGCCATAAAGATGATGATTTTGATGATGATGATGATGATCGTGGTGGTGGTGGTAGTGATGATGATGATGGTGGTGATGATGATTATAATGATGATGATGATGACGATGACGATGATGGTCACGATGATAATAGTGATGATAATGATAAGGGTGATGATGATGATGATGATGACGATAATGATGGCGTTGATGATGACGACGATGATGATAATGGTGATGGTGATGATGATGGCGATGATTTATTTTTACCAGACTTCTAGTATAACCGGCTTTAATTGCAACCGACGTAGTTGGGTACTACCGCCTCACCAAAGGACATTATAGGGCATTGACTTGGTATTGAACCTGGGACCTCCTGAGTAATGGTCCATGGCTTTATCATAATTATAAGATCCCATTGAGTAAATGTATACTCTAAGTTACTTAAATTTTGGCAACTCGTATGTGTGTACATATGACAAAAATAAAATCATATTTGCACACAAGTAATGCAAGTCTCTCTTTAAAATTAAAAAAACCGTCAGGTGCTCTTATGCTGCTAGAAGATCTTTCAAATTTCTGTCAACATTTTTAGGAATTAAACCTACTTTTAGGCATAATTTGCCTATTAGAAATTCCAAGAAGCAAATTTCTTTGCATACTACCATGACTACGTCAGTGCATGGTATATTACGTCAAAAATAAATGCAATAATCAGATGATGTGAGCTTTACAAAGATCTAGTTGGTTTACGATCTTGATATGAGTGTCAAATGCATAGATACACCTCGCCTTGGTTGTTACATATGAAAGAAAAGGTCTGCACGTAAAGGAAAAAAACGTATAACCATGGCAACTGGAAGGAACGGGAATAAATACGGAATGAGATATTTTATGGAAACGCGTATGTGCCTTCAGTTCTGTGTCAAGTCTCTGCTAATCATTGTATTAAATACCTCTATTGGATTCTTTAATAGAACGTTGATCGAGTGAACTCTTCTGGCACACGAGAAGTCGTTATCAAAGTGGAAGCAATGTGGTATACTGTTGAAGGATCTTGAATCATACGAGAGATCCCTTGTTTGACCCTTTCTTGGTGTTTTCATCCTTAGAAAGTTCATTATTATTTCATTTTTTACTCACGTTGATAGGAATATTGGAACAATGAAATAAACATGTAAATTGGGATAACGAAAAAATGAATCTACGGGATTATTGTTTAGAGAAGTATTAATCATAGTTGCTTGCCATGTCAGTTTGTCCACATACGCAATGTAGTCTTTTAATCCTCTATTTATGAAAGGCGAGCTTTGTACGAAGCCCGCAAATAAAAGGTTTACCTACATGTATGAAACCATAGTTTAGCAAGCAATTAGCACATTCTATGAAAAAAAAAGCAAAATATGTTAGAAGAACATTACCCTGAAACTGAAGAGCCAAACACTTTCGACAATGCTTATCTCAGATAATGCTTATTTCACCGTTTATTGGATACTTTTATCCTTTATGTCAATAATTATATAACAAGCGAAGAAAGGTCGCAATATTAAAGAAGAGACATGGAGGTGTATTAAAAGCTCCCGTGCAAGACTCGCAACACTTCATAACACTCCGCTCGCATTGACCGCTCACCCCCAAAAAAAAGATTCTTAAAAATAGTCATGATGTAAAGTCAAGCAAGATAAGTAAATTAATAGGGAGTGGGCGCCTAGTGGAAGAGAAGAGAATACAAAGCATATGAGGGTCACTGAACAAAAGGCCTTGTGGGATTTGACACCGAACCCCGATTTCATATTTCCAATTACGTCTATCCGCTTTGTGACATTTTGTTCAAATAGGCTGGATGATAGGGGATGGTTAAGCCTTGAATTGCATTAAATCTGGCTGGTTATGCCTTTATCGCGTTACGAACAAATTGTTTTTCAGACGAAATGCTTTCCTCTGCTTTTTTACATCTCCGGTGTATGTGCTACATGGACCCAAATTATGTCATGACAAACACCTTTGGCATTCAGCTTTTAATGATTGTTGCCATGGATAATGTAAGTACATGTTTGATTTAAGCGAAAGCAGCAGCACCCCCCCCCCAAGACTTACTCCGTGTCGTCATAAAAAGCGGGAAGAGACGTGGAAGTAAATACATGTGTAGAATAAGCAATTATCCGAAATTTCACTTTTTATCAATTATCTCACTTATGGAGCTCAATGTACCACACTTCAATTTTCTGAAAGTGATACACTTGATTATGAAACGAGAAACTGCCCTGAATCCGTATTAAAAAAAACAAACAGGGGCACCCGCCCCTCCCTCGGCCCTCCCCACTGTCAAGATCAAGACACAATAGGTTATAGGAAACGAAAATGATAATTGTGGATATCATTTTCATATTTCAGATATGTCATTATTATGCGAGAAGAGATAATGTAATATCGTAACATCGTTAAAATATAATATGTTCATAGTCTCTGAATGCGGAGGAGTGGAAATTTACCATATTAGTAGTCGTATTAGAGATAAGAGATCCACTTCAAATCGTGGCGGAATTGACTCCGAATTACCAAGAGTGGACTTTACTGTAATTAGTTTGTAGTCCACTTCGAACGAGTGATCAATGATATGACTAAACGTGGGTTTCCTCTCCTATAAATGAATATTTAGAGTATCTTTGGCACAAATAGAACGCGAGTAAGTACAAAGTGTTAATAACACGCAGCGTCCTCCTTTTCATTTTTTGTCAATAATGTGTTTATTGTTTAGTATTTTGGGTGATATTGTTGAGGCATAGCTTACTCCTCAAGAGAGCAAACAACCGATGGTGACTTTTTAGATTCTATCAATCGTGGACCTGATTAACTGTGGAGTCTCCCCTCCTAGGTTTCCAACTATCATCATTAATCAAGCCGTGATATAGAGAATAAAGACAATGAAGGGTTACTCGCGCCGTTTAGAATATTGGAGGAAATAGGATGGAATCAAATAAAGCATTGATCAAGTTCTTTTTCTTCCAAAAAAATAATTTTGTTTACTAGGGAGATGGGCAGGAGAAGAGGAAAGAATACAATATGTTGACAAATTCTTAACCAGTTTAATTTGATCCTTTCGGGAATGTATAACTTGATTGTTGTGCCATAAGCCATTCTTGCTATCGGAATTCTTTCAAGTCCTTACAAATATATATATAGGAAAGGCCCCTCCCAACGAAAGATATAACGATTAAGCGGAAAGCAATGTCATTTAAAGAGTATGATCAGGTTATGATTAGTTTGGGCATATGAAAAAATAGAGGAGAGATTAATCAGCATTTGTGAGGGAAAGGAGGACAGACAATGTCATCCTTTCTTTCTTCCCACAACTGCCGTGTCTCAAGTTCTTGCTGTGTATATTGATTATTTATGTTTCTAATTGATCTACATCGTTAAATGGGCGGTCTTTCACTAAAGAGTACGACTTACTTTGTATTTTAGGCAATCATGATAGTGAGACGAACAGGTACAGAATTTTGAGTGAAATACTTTTTCTCCGAAGAAAATCAGTTTTTGAAAGCAATTTTTAACCGCATTTTGATGAAAGAGATACCTTGTCTTGTTTGTGCGATTCATATTCAAAGAAACAGAACAAAAAACATATATTATACATATGGATTACATAGGCACAATCAAGAAAAAGGAGAGACAGGAGATTAAAAAAAAGGAAAAAGATATAGTTCTAAAGCCCTTTTAGCTCGCAGCACTTAATTTCATACAATCTCGTATAACTTATGATCTCTCTTAAAAATATCTGCAAGGCTATCATTGTGTTTGTGATGCAAATTAATTTACAGTAAAAATCGAGTACTATAATTATCTCAATTTCCTTGGGGCCTTTACAGAGTGATTTTCGCAACGAATGTGGAGAAACCATCGTACGTGTACGTATAAAAGTATGGATCATCGACATAATTGACAACAGTTGATAATTATTATTTCGATGAGGCGGGCGGAAAAATACCTATAGCACATTTTCAACAAGAAAGAAATCTCTGATTTCCTTCATTTGTGCTAATTTCATGAGAAAAGGGTGAATACGCTTTCATATTTGAAGGACTGTTTTGATGGAATCCCTTCTGGATACACGTCAGAAGCGAACTAAGAAATAATGTTTATATAACAAGATATTTTTCTGAATTTCTTTTAAATCAGTAGCAGTGGTCACAGTAAAATAATTGTATATAGCCCTATAATCAAACGATAATATGTGTCTTTTGTAAGGTTTTTTCTTTTTCTGTTGTTCATGAATATCAGAAATACATTATTGAAAACATGTATGTCTTCTGTTAACTCGACAGTTTAACAAATATTTGTATCTTGAGTAGTCAATTTTATTCATATTATAGATATAAATTACTTTGAATATATGTTTGTTTATTTGTTGCAAATGAAAATCAATAAAATCCGTGTGGAAGGAAAAAGTATGAAAACAAAAGAAGGAATAATACAACCCCCCCCCCAAAAAAAAAAAAACAACCCCCCCCAAAAAAAAAACAAAAAACAAACACACAAACAACTGTCACTATGTGCAATGACATGTACATTCGTTCAAATATTTCATGAATCTGAGTTTCATGTATGACATGAATTAATTCCCCCTTTTTGCCATGCGAGTGATTTTTATCCTGAATGTAGTATACTTTGAATATTCATATTGGTTTTGTGAGTAATGAGGTCGTTAATGACCAAAGAAAATTACGTATTTGAGGTTATCGATTGCCTGCTTTTGTGCTACTGATTTCCACTAATGTATCATGGTTTATGTTGTTAGGGTGGGGAGGGGGCGGGGGAGGGGTAATTAGTGTAATAACCGCCATAACTCTGCTGTTACGGAACAAGAAAAAAAATAACAACATATTATATTGTGAGAGTGGATTTTTAATCTCATGAGAGAAACAATTGTCCTTGCTTAATATGTCTAATCAATAAATCCCTGGTGAGAAGAAACTGTTTCGGGTATCCGCAATATCACCTAAGACTTATGCAATGAAGTAAATTGCAATTTCACTCTGTAAAGGCCCCAAGGAAATTGAAATAATTATAGAACTCGAACCTTGCAATCATTTCAAAATATATTCGTGATAACGATGCCTTTTATAAGGTTTCTTTCGTTAGTGATTGAACAAAAATATTACGTTTATACCTAGATCATGTTTTTGATAAATTAAAGGTAAAACTAAATTGTAATGGATAATATTAATATTGTTATTAGTAGCAGTAGTGGTTGTATATTCTGTGATGATAATAACAATATTCATATTCATATTCATATTTATTTCATTTCCAACAGAAAGGTAAACAAAGATATTACATTTGATTTCATACATAATATTAATAATATTAATAATGATAATTAAAAAGTATTATGATGAAGACATTTTTACGCTTCCACATATGCACTCGAGGTTGCTTACAATAAACAGACGAATGATAAGAATAGTAAACTCTCAAGGAGCTTTACAAAAAAAAAAAAAGATCATGAGAAAAAACCCTCATTAGTTGTGTGTTTTAATTCTTTATTTTTAAAGTCATTATTGAAACGTAGGAAGTTTTACAACGCTATAATAATAATATTGAGGTCATCAATCTTGTAAGTATTCAGGATTTACTATATACACCCAATAAAGTGGGCGTGGTTGTAGAAGAGTAATTTCGGGCTTGGAAAGGGGTTCTGGGGTCCTTTCATGGAATGTATATATAATTTGGAAATAAATATAAAAAGAGTCAAAAGAATGTCCTTGAAAACATTCATGATGATGATGAAAGATAAATCAATAGAAAGTCTAGAATACCTCGGAGAATGTCTAAAAACTTACCTATTTCGGCAAATGTGAAATATCGATTTCGTTGGAGGAAACTGTGCCTTTAAATATATTTTTTGTTAACAGAAATTTGGTTGAGTATAGATGTTGTGAATTATCCAATACATCAAATTAAAATTTGGTAATGTAATCAAACCTGCTTTGGAAATTGTTGGGGATTTAATGATTGTTAGGATCAAATTATCAAATGCGGATACGTCGTCACTTACAGAAAATGATCTTAAAACATTTAGTTCCTTTAGCACTTTTCCAAAAAAAAAAGGGAATACAAAAATCCTAGAAAAATCAGACACAGCTTCTTTCTTTCAATCATTTTCATTATTTTTTTCCTTCAATTGCAGAAAAGATGTTTCTTTATTTTTAACGGAAAAAAACGAACTAAACAATTAAAATATGAAGTTCCTTAAATATTGTTCCCATAAGAAGGAATTAAAATAATAGTTTTCACGAAAATATTTGCGGAAAGAGGGCGAGACGGATACAAAAATACTAATTCAATATATTTTCAAACTGGAGAGGGGGAGAAAAGCATTTGGATCTATCAACAAAAAACCGAGCAGAGATCATTTACTGTCACAATAAAATAGAATTGAAAAATTCAGATATACTTGTTATTTTTAAAGAGTATATTTTATATCTACGTGAAACATTAAAAGTAAAACAATGTCTCTGAACCTTCCCCTTATTTGACAAAGGACAGGTAATGAGCTGTCCCCAAATCGAGAGGAATATCTTGGCCAGTGTTGTTTAACAAAAGATACTTGTAGGAAAGTGTATATCATAATTACAACTCCGTGTGCCATTTCTGCAGGCTTTGGAAGAACAACTTACATATTATGTGTCCAATCACAGATATTGGAAGTTGAATGCCTGAGTCCAGTTTTGACCAAAACGAACTGTCAACCTGGAGTATATAATAATTCATTTTCCTTTAGTAAAAGGACGTGTTTTTAAAAAAGGAAAATGTTATCCCCGTAGAGCATATAAGACACCTGACCTAAGATTTACTACTGGAAAGAGTACAATATTGTTCCTTTTCAAGTGACAACAAAATATAGTTTATGTTCTAGTATATGCTTCATTCATCATTGATCAACAATGAATATTTGGGTTTCAGACGGTCGATAATCTTGTGCATGGATTATAAGTGAAAATAGTATTAAATAATGACAGCGGAACCCGTAATTCATTATGCCTCTTTTCTCCGTTTCTCTTTCTCTCTCTTTATTTCTCTTTCTCTCTCTCTCTCTCTCGCTCTCTCGCTCTCTCCCTCTCTTTCTTTTTCTTTCTCTTTCTTCTCACCCCTTTTGTCAAACTGGAATGACCTTCCTTATATATCTTTCTCCCTTATTCATGACTATTTCTATTTAGCGTATGTCATGTTTAAGTTGTTAATGGTTTCTACAGCACTCTTATTTATTCTAGAGGAATTTTACGACGACCGACTCTGTGCGGAATGATGAAAACCTTTAACTGTTTCAAACTATTTCTTCTGATTTTATAAATAAGTATGATCGTAAAATCAACGCATGATATTTAAAAATATATTTTATTTGAAGTGGAAGTGAACTAAAATTTCAGCTGATGTAATATAATATTGAAGTGATCGCTTCAAATATGTTATCTTTATTGAGATTTTTTTCATCTAAAGTTTTTCTAATTTCCATAGAAGTAAATTAAAATACTTTTGAATAATTAGCTGGTAAATGAAGAGAGTGGAAAACCCACAAATACAAACACTTATATAAAAGAAACCATTCAATTTTAGTGGAAGGCATGCCCCTGACATTTAATGCCATGTACGTTTACGAAGACTACAATATTGTTATTTTTCGTTTGACCTAGAGCTTGGAGACTAGTAGTGAATGAAGACACTATTTGTCTTTTGATAATCTTGTAATACTTTAGAACTCCACGACCGAGCGGAACTGCATCGAATTTAAAACATTTTACTTCTTCACCCAATTCACTCCTATCTTCCAGGCCTTGTCTACCAAGTATTTCTATCTTTCTATCTCGCACTTTGAAATGGGATGATTGGGATGATTGGGATGATAACCAAAAAATAGAGGTATTTATTGGGCAATACTTTATCGGGCAAGAATTGGCCATCAATTCCTGTCCAAGGAAGAACAATATGAATAATTTGAAACAGAAGCGAGTACCATTATTCTAACCTTATTCCAAAGTTAATGGAAATATTTCACATCATATCTTACAACTAATCAAAGATATAAAACCCAAGGTCTGACTCTTGTTAGTTTATGGACGAAAAAAGTTAAGCATCCTAATGTTACAGCGCTAATATGAAGAAGACCGCCCTATTTTCTTGAAAAATACTCAGCAGCGTTCATAATTTATGTCTGATTTTTGGTACACGAACTCACCCGATTCTGTACTATTGATCACAATTCAGGTCATGCGTAACCTAAACCCAAATCAATTCTTAATGTCTTTTTTAAACACTTAGACTTCGCCTGACTGCTAATCGCAGTTTAATTAAACGGAAAATAACGTATTTCAGTCGAGGCACTCTACATATACGAAACAAACACATACATGTAGTTGAACTTACTGTTTGAAACGCCTTTTTTCAAATTCGTGAACGAAATGGATGTATCAGCCTTCGAACCTCTGCTACTCCTGTTTACTCTGCACGTCGGGAAGCTGTTGGCAGCTAGTTAAGGAAAGGAAGATAACGGATTACTTGTTTCACTTGGTGTTAGATCTCTCTCGTATTCTCCAGGGTTTACCTCTTTTCTTTTCTTTTTCGTATTCGTCTCGATTCTGTCTCGCTCGCAAACTGCGACTTGTACGGCGCGCGGCGAACTCTTTTTTATAAGGCTCGCGTGGACGTGTAGTGAAGCGCTCAGTTGGCCCACTGTGCTCCCTGATTGGCTGTTTTGCAGTATGACGTAGCGTACGACACCCACTTGCCAGCAGTAATCATTTACTTGGCGTTCGTAAACTGGCAATGCGGGCTGGTGAGAAAGGAAAGTAGCATACCAAAACCGACCAATCCGCATTGTGTATCAGTGACGTATTTAGGAAACGATATGGGGGGAAGCTGCATTAATACACTCCAGAAATATAAAAGAAGAAAGTCAACAAATATGCAGGATAATTATTGTGAAACTGCATGCGTGGTAATGAAACCATCTAAAAATATACCGGAACCTTTTAATAAACAGACATTTGAATCAACAAATCTATATTTCATCTTCCTTTCTTTGTCAACCCTTTCCTGTTATTCTCCGATGTTATCTACACTGACACAACTCTTATATCAACCTAGCTATACTGTGCATTAATGGATCACCCTAATATTTCCCTTGCAATTGAATGTCCGTTGCCCTTGTTGACATGTCTAATTAGACTTTGTCGGAAGGTAGCATTTTTGAACACTATGAAATGTAAAAGGTCTGTATGAATACGACGATATTTTTAAGAGGCTACGAAGTTCTGAGATTTCTATCCATAGAATTTATCTGGGGATTGTCTTTGTGGGTTTTCTCAAGAGAATGCATAATAAAGAAAAGAAGATTTCTATAACAAATAAATGGCATGTTTGTGTGACAAGAATTTGTTGATATACAGTCACTTTTTGACAGCAAGAAAAACTCTCAGACAATAAATTCATGATTGTTTCGATTCGCAATTGTAAAGATCTTATCTTGTTAGGTTATAAAAACAGAAAACAAATAGTGTGAACTATAATGTCAATATTGAACAGACATGTATTCTGTTGCATAAGTTTAACTTGACAGAAATTCCACTATGGAATCAAGCAGTAAGATAGATATGAATTTGAAAAATTATAATGCAAACTATACAAATCCTTTTTTTTATTATAAAAAGAAACTTATACAGACTGTCAATTTAAATAAAATTGGCAACACCATCTGGTAAATGTTATGTGACAATGTTATATATTTATCATGTTCGTCGGTTTCTTTTCTTCTTCACACATCTGTGCCAAAGTCTATATTGAGGGAAAAAAGTGGAAGGCTTCACGTTATTAAAAAAAAAAAATAATAATTGTCTGTGAATTTACGGCACCAGAGTGAACTTAACAACATTATCTGAATGCATTAATTTCATATTTTCCTTTGAATCACAAGTACCAATTTTGCAATGTTATTTTAGGGAGTAATTGGTCGTATTGAAAACCCCCTTGAGCAAAAATAAAAGGTAAATTTCTGGTCACCAATTTGTTTTCATAACTTTTTTTTTGTTGGGGGGGGGGGGCAAGGGGGAGGCCCCCTTGGCCCCCTGGGTCCGCGCATGCCTGGGCCTACTGACGAACCTCCTCTACTGTTAAACCCTAATAAATACCACGAAATTCGGCAGGGAAATCACGAAATAAATATGTTCATTCCATTCGCTGATAGATATTATATAGCTATATAGAGGTAATAATAATAATAGCTTGAAGAGAATAATGACTATGTTTTCCGTAAGCTCACTTATTACTTAATACAGGGAATTATCGTGAATTCTCCCTTAAAGGTAATACAAAGTTTTGGTATGGGGTCACTAATTTGATGCAAATGAACATATGCGATCCTACAATATTCGTTGCCGCGGTTGAAATCGAGTCGAAAGTGATGAAATTATAAATAATAAACTCTTTATGTTGTAAAGCTCCCCATCAAGATTGATATTACTTTAAAACAATGTTTCTTGACTAGAATCGAACGATTTTCTATTTCCGTTTGGAAATTAAATATCAGAATTGAATATTCCGAGATTTTCATGATCGCAGCTACCATTGTAAGGCCGTAGGCTCTACTTGAAATTTACCGGGAGCACCGATACATTTTGGTATTCAATTTCTCGAAAGCACAAGTGTTTAATGGGCCAAATTGTCTAGTGCTTATAATACATCCACAGAGGCATCCTTAGATATAACAAAAAATAAAGAATCACTTTCCTGCCAACTTTCAAAATTTCCCAAAAATTTGCAATACCTTTAAGATGTGATGGGAGAAAAACCCCAAACGTTACATGTCTGCTGTTGTCCGTGTTTAATGGAATTTAAAGCATTTTATAATTGCACATTCAAAATGTGCTCTTTCAGGCTTATAAAAAAAAGTTTCATGGCTTTAAAAAAAATTGCAACATGGATTGTTATTAATATACTTGTCATTATCATTATCATTATTAATAATAATAATAGTGGCTACTTGTATATCACACATGTCCACCTTTCGGTGCTCATGGCGCTTAGAGAAAAGGACATGTAACAGACATAAGAAAGAAAAACAACAATATGGGTTTTCTCCCATAACATCTTAAAGGTAATGCATCGTCATCATCATTAAATTGATTTTCGATAAATATAAAGTACAAAAAGGTACAAATGAAAAATAATCAACGTGACAAATCAAAATACAGTAAAAAAAAATACAAGAGAAATGTCGTCACCAAATAGTAATGGCATTAAGAATTAGGATGACGGTTTTCATTGTCATTGTTTAGAAGGGGGGGGATCCCAAACTCTCTTTATTGATCATATTCTTCTGTCTTTTCCTAATAAATAGCAATAACTTTTGTATTTGTCTGGAATAACCCTTTGCAGACGGATATTTCTAATGTTAGTTAATTTCCTCAGGTAATCTGTCACATTTTGTCACATACGTGACTTAGATTCTGTTTGGTGAAAAGAAATATCGAGACCGATGTTGGTTCGGACCTGCGTACAGAATGCAGGAATCTTACCATGGATCATCAACAGTGCATGTGGCCTCTCGCGGTGCTAGCTATTGAGGGGGTAAATGGTTGTGGCGGTGTTGGGGGGGGGGGGGTGGAGGTTTATACAAGATAATGAGCAAATGATGAATTACAAAAGGCAGTTTGAAGACTCTTTTCAAGATATCTTAATACAATATAGCGGGGGGGGGGGGGTGGTGTGGAGGTGTACGTCCCCATTACTACACACATTTGTATCATATCTTTGCATTCTGATTAATACGACTACTGGTTATAAATCGTTGATAGCAAGTAATTTTAAAAAAAGAGATTAGATTTAGGACCGGTCATCTCAAATGTCCATTATTGAAAGCTAACTGAATTATAAGAAACCATACTAATATTGCTGGCATGCATACCAATGTTTTGTAAGTAGAGATATGGAGATTGGGGAGGGGTGGGATGGCTCGAGAGGGAAAGAGACAGAAATAGGGAGACAGGGGGAAGGGTGACAGTTACAAATTAATGTTTGATCCTTCCAGCTAATAATTATGCCATACGAATATTCATAGCAACCCCAGTGCCATCAAAGAAGATGCTGTTTAAAGGTCTTCAGTGGAAAACAAATCACAGACAAGAAAAGGGCACGCTGGATGATTATTCGGTCTCTGGTCTTTTGTCAATTAGAAATCAAAGTTTCTGCGTTAAGAAGAAGATTACCCTTTCACTTGCACACGTCTGTCAAAAATATCGAAAAGATTTGCATTATTTTTTATCCTACGCCGCGCTTACACAAAAAGGCAGCGCTGTGGCTGAATGAAATGAATGTTGCACAGCCGACGGTGGTGTAAGAATTTACAACAATGTCGCATTTGTAATTCTTGTATTTATGTTATGAATTCAAAAGATAAATACAAGAATTATAAAGCACGAGATGAAAGTAGAATTTGTTTCAAGTATGTTATCACGAACACTGGAATGTCCCTACGTTTTTCGTCGAAGTTGTTGTAATTGTTAGTTCCGCTAAATTTCACATTCGCTCAATGAGCGAACGTGACAGTGGTTCGGAGACTAATACAACGTGGACACTTTTACATGATGCAACATACATAAAAGAAATAAAAAGCAAGAAATACGAATGCACATTAACCCACCTACAGTAGTGGGTTGACAGATGTTATTAAAGCATACTGTGATTTGAGTGAGTGTAGGATGGCAAGCCGTACTTAGCCGACATCCGTTGGATGGGTATTCTTTACAAGTCATGTGCATGTAATCTATTAATTTTTGAAAGAATTTCCGACAAGATCATTCAATCGAAAAATCGTAATGCAATAATTTGGAGGCCGCTGTGGTTCCTTTCCTTCAATCTCAATCCAAAGTTGGAGGTTGAATGTTGAAGGAGAGCTAGCAGTCAAAACAAGTTTTGCTGATCTATTTATATAAGTATCAATTTTTAACTGTACAATAGGCAAATAAGCGTTCTATAAAAAGAAATGGCTAAAACGCCACAACAGTCTTTGAAAGTCATTGAATCGAACGCAAATACTGATAAAAAAAAATTGAAATCAAAAGCCTATATGTCTAAAAGTGTGGGGATGTTTCTTATTCAGCTCATACATAGAATATCCTTTTATTATACTTGACCTTCTATCTGACTTTGATTGTCGTCGCTTTTTCACGAAGAAGAAAAAAATCCACTGATAGTAAAACATCCATTTGCATTCGGATTCCTATTCAGTGCATTTTTCTGTATTGAGTTCGCGGCAGGTTTTGTCCAATGCAAATTTGTGACGTCATTACGATGAATTAGAGAGTAGAAAACACATTGCGTCTACGGAGCTACATCTAAAGAGAGTGGTAGATCGAGAGGGATATTGAGTAAGAGAGAGAAAGAGAGAGAGAGAGAGAGAGAGAGGGAGTGAGAGAGAGAGAGAGAGAGAGAGAGGAAGCATGACTCATATCTTGGAGATGCCGGATGCAGATTTAACAAATGATAAACAAAGATACCAATTTTACTTCGAGAGGAGTAAGCGTAAACCTACTCACTCTCGACAAGACTCACGTTAGAGGAAAACAAATATGAAATACAGTCTACGTGAAAATATAATATAATTGCTTGTCGATCTCAAATACATGGAAGCAAATGCAATTTTTATTTTCAACAAGTTACAAAAGACAGCCGAATTTATTTCGTGATGAAGATGTAGTTTTAAGCCTATCTTTCACGTGCACGTAACCTCGAACTCATCTTTGAACATGGCCTTAGGATCGATGATTATATACAAAGTATTTGTCGCTCAGCTTCATATGCTTTTTTTAGCACCCCCCCCCCTCCCCCGTGAGCAACAACAAACAAAAAATCTTTTCCCCATTTTCATTTTCATTTTCGTGTTTAAAAAAGGTACAATTAATGTTACCATCTTTGTTTTTACATTTTTTTGGCCAAGCCCCCCCCCCCCACCGTTGATCCGCCCCTGGTCTCGGCTCAGAAAAAGTAGTCAAAAGTTCGCATATGTGGGACTCGCAGGCTACCAGTCTCGTAGGTAATGCAGCCGTTGTTAAGGTTTAATATGGCTATGCTAGATGAAAATTAATCGTAAAGAGAAGAAGGAATTAAGAACTTTATTCTGGTCCTTTGAATTTCATGCGAGCTGAATAGAGATTAAAGAATCCTTTGAAAAAGGTGTTTCTTCTATAAAAAAAGCCCTTTCTTCTGTGATTGTGAATGTCGGATAGTCATGATAGTGGAAGGCATTATCTTTCAAACGATCGTCCCAAATATATCAATCGAAAATGAAGAAAGAAAAACATGTTGAGTTTCTTTTGAAACCAAACGAAAAAGGATATCTTTATAAAAAGAATTACCTTCTTTATTTACCAGAACTCGGTAACTGATTTATTCCTGTTCTGTAGTCTTTGTTGTTGCTAGTGTTAGTATTATTTACTGACTCTTCAATTTAGTATAGCCCGTTGTTAGTAAACAGGGCCTCTGAATACATCGCCGCCCCTATTGATGTAAATGTGTCACCTTTTCTTTTTCCAGCTAATCCTGAAAAAGGTCACACAAATTTTTTACGTCATTTATTTGATTGCGGATGTTGGAGGCTTCCGCCAAGCCAATGCCATTCTCGTTGAGGGCAAATGATGACAGTTAGAGGGCGTAACACGGGATACTCCGAGAGAATGAAGGCCGATATATTCATGCTCTGCGATATAAAAATGCTGCATGACTGGTAATAAATTTTCCCAAACTAAGGTCGGTATTCTATTAATTCGATAAAAAACGACCCTGGGTGTAAGACCACGTTCAACAAAAGACAATTTAGAACTCAGAGCAAAAGCTTAAGCCCAATGTCGGATTTAAGTTTGAGTAGAATACTGGCCAAAGTGTTTTGTTAAAATTTGCAAAGGGTTTGGCGTATGTTTGTTTTCAACGATTTGGTGATTTTTGTGTGTGATCATTTTACAGTACAAATTATCATTAGTCCCCCTATTACCTTCATTTTCACATGCTTAACACTAATAATATTTTAGTCATTAACTTTACAGCCGTAGTGCTTATTGGGTAAACACTTGTATGATTCGTATTTGTTCATAATTCCCAATTTTATTTCATGGCATATTTGGGGTTCAAACTAAAAGCAGGGGAAAAACAACAGTGTGTGAAGGGAATAGGTGGGGGGGGGGGGGGGTGGAGGGGAAGTCCCCCATCCTCCCCTCCGCTAAAACTTGTGAAACGCCGAAACACTCTATTGTGACACCCTTAATCGCTGGATGATCTTCACTGATTGGCAATGTCAACTGCAAAGTAAAGCCAACTATACCATGTCATAATACGGGAGGCTGATTCGTGCATTCAAGGTATTGTGACGTCATCAGTGATCTGGCATACGAAGCATTTGCTTGATCAAAGGCGATGGTTGATTTCCATTAGAGGTGGAATGCGAGCCGTTTCATTTTTTCTTGCCGATGTGAAATGTATTCATTTTATTCGTTTATAAGTGTATAAAAACTGACCAGCAGCAAAGGCTTAAGGGAGCAGTTTGGGACTGAAATTATTCAAAGGGATGTTAACAATAATTATTATATACAAAGAATATACAAAATAAATATAATATAAACAGAAATATAATGCAAAAGAATAAACAATGTATTTTTAAGTCCTGTACACAAGTGATATGAACAATATAACGAAGGATAAATAAAGGTTCAGAGAGACATACCTGAAGAAAGGGAGAGAGAAAGAATAAGAGAGCACAGCCGACAGTGAAAGAATATCATATTAGTGAAGACAGGGAAAGAATATCATATTAGTAAAGTCAGTGGAAATAGACGGCTCTATTTAAAAAAAATCATAATGTTATTGCTTCAATATTAATCCCACTTTGATGATAAGTTTGTCTTAAAAGAAGAAGAAAAATGAGAAGAACAGATCAGCGAAGGTTAGAAAAAATCGGACATTAAATAAGAAAGCTATGGATTTTTACAATCCATAAGTTTTCATGAGTCAAATTGGCAATACGGTCTCTAAATATAATGCCACCCTGGCCCTCACATATTATTTTTTGTTGAGTGCAAGATATTTCATTAAATTCCATTTTGATCAAAATATATATTTTTGTTCATGCCTATCTCGACCATATATCACGGATAACATGGTTTTTCATGCGCTCTTATATTAGATGGATCTACTATTCCATTACTATTCGGAGAACTGAGATTTCGGGTCATTCTGTCATTCAGATCAGTGATGAATTACTAGAGGATGACATCACAATTTCTGGCCGCATTGTCAAATTGTCTCAACGATTCCATGATTTTCATGATTTGGAAACATGCATAATTATATTATTCGTTGTCCGCTTTTTCTCAAACTTTCACTGAATTGTTTCTCTAATTTTCTGCTTTGTTTAAAGCAATTTAATATTAGGGTGGACTTCCAATTTCACTGAGATGATTTATGTTTTGTTTCTTTTCTAGAGGGTTCCTCCGTCCTTAACCACGCAGACAGTGCCCAGTAAATTATGATCGCAATGCAATTAATCGACGATTCACATTGAAATGAAGAACAATAACTAGTAGATACGGATAAATGTAATGTTCATTGAAACCATTTCAATTATTTTCGTTTTATAGAGATTTGTGATGTCGAATACATCTGGAAATATTGTTGAGAAAGCTAACAAATTTGTTGTCTGCCATTACAAAACGTTGTCCTCTTTTTAAGCTTAACTTTTCGAGTATCTCCTTTCCTATAATTCCAAAAATATATTGTACATAAATAATTGAGGGAATCAGGAAGATACTATTAGTATTACACACGCCGAATTGAATGAATAAAAACGAAATTGCGCGTAAGTGATAATTTGTCGTAATAGATTAAATCATAATATCTTCCGAAACTCCCACGGCCGTCTGGTTGTATGTTAGTGAGAATGATTTTTGTGAAAGAACAGCTGCATACTAGATAGAATCATAATTGTGTCACATCATGAAATAAATCATAATCTGTCAAAAAAAACCTTGTATCATCTGTGAGTGAATAGTGCTCTTTTGATCTACATCACATCCGGTCATGTCACAATTTCTGGCCGACATCATATATCACCGAGCCCCAATCATGTTTTATGGGCCAATAATGCGGGCTATCCTCTTTACATGTTCGTTGAGAGAATGAAAAGTGATATCATATGCGTCTATAAAGCTCAATTTATGTGTACCTATTGCCTAGGCATAATCACCACGGAGCCCGTCTGTCTTGATAAAGAGAGTGAAACAAACAAAAGAGCATTCGAAAGCAATTAGGATTGCGATCAGTTCACCTAATTCTTTTAAACTGCACCTTAAAAATTATGTTTTCAAGCTTAGATATGGGTCGCTTTATTTCTTGAAGTTATTATCTGTTGAGAATACTCTGACTTTATTCCTTATTTCTTTGATTTATTGGTTGATATTCTTGTTAAGTCCAATCAGACAATCAATGAATGAATGTGCTTGAAAAGATGATATAGAAATTAATCAAATCAATTTAACTCAAATCATATCTGATCAAATCTCAATCAAGGGGCAACATTAGGGGCGGCTCCACGATTTGTGAAAATTCCGAGAAAAAAAATAAAAATAGATTATCACATTTGTGTGTAGGTGCTAGTTTGCTTTAATAATTATTTAATCAATGACAAACTATGTCCAAACAAAAATACCATCATATTTTGAATCCAACGTTTACAAAGAGCCCAGATCACAGTTGGAGGGGGAGGGGGGGGGGGGGGGGCAGCACACAAAAGTAGTTTGAATCTTAAAAATTGTCCTTGGACACAGGACAGTTTCTCCACAGTGAACAGTCCCCGAAATTCTAATATTCTAATGGTGATCACGAATAAAAATAACAAAATACATTCAATAAATACCTATCATAACTATCGAACAATTTAATTTAAAACTTTTGCATATGTTTTTACCATCACGAATTTGAATGGAATATTAAAAATGACAGTGAAGATCGTAGTGCCATTGAAGCATCACGGCATACTTATGATGCTAAAGTGTAAAAAGTTAATTGTGTTTATGAAAATTGTAACACGTTTGATATATCATTTTGGGGGAATAGATATTAACATAAATGAAAAGACTTTAGTCAGTAGATATGATGTGGTCAAGTCAGATAATTACTTGGTAAACTTTTTGATTAATTTTGATGTTATTTATCAGAACTACGTTACGGATTTGAAAACAAAAAGCAAAATGAACGGTAGAACTCTTTTCTATCTATCTATCTATCAGCCTATAGTTCAGCCAGACGTTGGACAAAGCTCTCCTCATGAAATTTCCATTCTCTTCTGTCTCTAGATGTCCTAGTTCAAGCGGCCGCTCCCATGTAGAACTCTTTTAACTGAGTTTAAGTATGAATTGATTTAACATTTAAAAGCTAAGGCAAAATCAAAGGTTAATGAAAAACGGGTAAAAGCTTTGATTTATATGCTAAAATATTATTTAAATTTGTATACATGTTATTCGGAACGTTGTAGATATGTGAAATAAAGTTCCCTTAAAAGGTAGAGAGAAAAAAAATATCATAAATAGAACAAGAACTTCAATAATTATACCTATTTAACATTGTATTCGTTATGGAAATATTCAAAGCTAGGCAGCATGGAATGTCCGTGTCCCCCACGATTTGCATCTATTTGTTGTTGTTGTTGTTGTTGTTGTTATCTTAATAAGGGGTCTCATTACGCTTAACAAAATAAAGGGAGTGGCTTTCAATTCGCTTTTTCCGCTCCTACGATTATAAAGATGTGACGACAGATTTCACATGAAAGGTATCTTCTTAAACCCTTTTTTCACCCCTTAGATATAGATCCATGAAAATGGTTTTCATAGAAATAAAATGTCAACATCTATCAAGTTTGCATCATCTTTCTCGATGCACTCGTTTTCATCCTCCATAAATCTGGCGTGAAGAGCACGAGGGCGGTAGATCATCACGCATCAATTACGTGTAAGGATCCGGGGCCATTAATGCCGCTCGAGCGAGTGCGCGGGTTAAGTACCGCGCGATCGTTCCCATCAAAGCTTTCCAAACCAAATGCCCGTTCAGACTAGAGAAAAAACTTATGCGTAACTCATAAAAAGAAACATCTTATAAGGAATCGTCGCGTAGCAGATGGGGTATTCGTGTTATCAAGAAACACCGTGAAAAGAAATTAGTGCTCACTCGCTCACGATCAGCCCCGCCCAGTCATACAATACGTCGTGCTCGAAACGATACCCCAACATGATTTTGTACTATACGACAATTCGTTATAAGACGTTCAGACTACAACAGTTTCATTAATTAGCCCTATGGAGTTGCCATACGGTTTTCCTTTAGCTATACGATTAATCTGGCTAGTCTGAAGTTCTATTTCAATTTCGTTCTTATCAACGTTTTGAATTGTGAACTCTATTTTATTTTCGGAAATACAAACATCGAAATATTGAACCTTCGCAATTATGAGCCTTTGGAAAAACGACATACAACTGTGTGAATGGGAGACAAGACATGTTCCAGATGCACGAGTAGAACAGGGACTTGAGTCTATCAAGTCCCTGAGTAGAAGAAGCAAAACTTATCATCCACCTCGATGGCGAACAATAAATCAGACAATGATACATCTACCGATCATTTGAGCTGCTGCGCCAATTTCCGTAATATTATCCCGGTAGATGGTGAATCAGTAAAGTGGAAAGGATGTCCCCAATTAAAAAAGCTATCAAAAAACATTTTTCCCTTTTGGATGTTGGTTTCATGAGGAGACTCATTTATAATGTCATTGTTTTATGAATTACATGGGTGACTTGATTTTCTATAAAGATTAATCATGAAAACGTGGACACTGTCGCCTAGTGGTTCATTCACTTGACTCTCAAATCAAGGGCAAGACATTTATCCACATTTTTATTAGCTGCTGGGGTAGTAATAATAACAGGGCCTTCTGGAACGCCAGCATTGGTTCTGACGAGGCTTCCCTGGGTAACCAAATAATAATCATACCAATCATTATTATCATTTGTTTATTCTGATTGTCGTTTCATTTTTGAGTTTATATCATCATATTGCTCCGGTTGTCTCATTTTCGCTCGCTGGAACATTGCCAGCACAAACCACTGACCTCTACCTCCTGGACGGATCATCGCCAATTCCCGCCCGTGATAACACTTGAAATGGGCTCGCACGCGAGGCAGCCATTTTGCACTTCCAAGAGCGATACGGCTCACTATACCTATGTACTAAAAGGCTGTATTGTCTGACCGTTCATGAATATTCATGTTTTTGCTTACCTCTGCAAAATGCTTGCCTCTACTAAATGGAAAAATATGCGGACGGGGTTGGATGAAATGGACATAATGAACAAATCAGAACCGATCTATGATAAATCATGCTTCTTATCCATCGTGTGTTTGACTTATAACCTTACAATCGCGTGGTAAATTGAGTCCAAAGTTGTACATGTGTTATATAGGCAATGGCGAGCTTGCGACCTATTTTGATGAAATCGCGATGGGTGAACTTTCAAAAGTCAATGAGACATGAGGGTCCCAATGAAAGAGCCAATGATAACGTACGTCGGGATGGATGTGCTTTTCGTTTTAAACAAAAAAATAATTTTTAAAAAATTTTGGGGGGTAAAAGTCCATAGGCTATTATATTAGGCTGCTGACTCTGACGATAGGGGGCGTTGTCAAATGAGATTAAACGGAGCTTTAGGTATCATTATTATTATTATCATAATTATGTTACTATTAGTATTATTCTTCTTATGATTTTTATGTCAGCTTGAAAGGATACCTGCTGAGTAAAAAAAGATATGCTCTCCAAATGGCTTCATGCATCTGAATAGTCGAAATATGAAAAGAAATGGCCGAAAAGGTTGGATCAAACTGTCATGTGACATGCATTTGTAGTCCCATATATACATTTATGTGTACCGTGAAAATGACTTCAGCAGTCCTCATTTACTACATAATCAACATTTGTTGGCTACCAGGCAGTTTCTCTGGCAATGTATTCTCATGACCAGAACTCAACTTCAAGAAGAATGTTTGTTTGTTTGTTTGTTTATTTTATCTTAGCACGGTGGCATACGTAAGCCAATGTGTTTTGGGCAATTCCAAGCGTTACGGAATGACCGTCCAAGAACATGTTCTATTTTGAAGGTAAAAAAGGAATTTTAGACATTGTCATAAAAGGGATAGTTGAGTTCTGTTGCAGAGGGCGCAACACAAAATAATTCTTTGTGAGATAATGAAAAGCTGAGTGTCAAATTTGAAAGAACATAATATTTAAATGACAAAATCATCTTTGTTTGATCAAAATCGGTTCAGAGACGGCTGAAATATAACGATTTCTGATACTTATGTACCACCACAAATATTAGACAATTTGAAAAAACCGTTGAAAAAAACAAAATAACACCTTTTACGTCGTATTTCAGCCAATGCCGATGTTGGCTTTTTTGTTGGCATTTTCGTGTTGCGTATTACGCACAACTAGCCGGCCCATGTATCGTTATTTTTAATTAAATAATTAATTAACGGTCACCGTTTTTTGTTAAAGTGGAGCTGAATTGGTATGCTCGTATTGGCTAAATTTCACACATTTTGGGGTCTAAAATTACCTTCATAGCAATTTTAGGTTCTAAAAGGGCACTAGAAATGCCATAGATAAGAATAAGAGCAATTGCCATGCACTTTAAAGGCATTTGCGGTCTGAAAACAGAACTCAACTATCCCTTTAAAGGAAAACGAGTTAATGATATAACAATACAAATTAATAAAAGGTATACTTTCTTAACAGTTGGGTCTCTTATCAACCATTAAGCAAATCTGATTTCTTATTTAACGTTGTCAATATGGAGTGAGATCGTCTCATAATTACTCAGTAACAAAGGTAGGCTACATAAATTTATTATTTCATCATTTTATTAAATGGTTGATAAGAAACCAAAATGTGGTAAAAGTATTTAATTGTTTCGTATAATGAACCATTGCTTTTTATACTTTCATTGAAAAGCCCATATTATTCTCTTCCTTCAAATTTGAAAATGCTGTAGAAATTTCATCCCGTAACGCTTGGAAATATCCTAAAAGTAAAGCCGTGATTTACACCATGAAAAATCACAAATCACCGTCTCGATTTCATACACGGGAACATCCAAAGTCGCTGTTTAATCCGCCTGTTTGATATTCCTTTCAACATTGAACTCTCAAGGGGCATGAACATACGTTTCGGCTCTAGAACAGAGTTATTAATTCTAATTAAAGAAGCCGCGCATCCATTTTCGGCTACGGCGCTTGAACTTTCTTCAAATGGCTACGTGACAATGTGGCACGGCTGTTTACCACAGAGTACATACACGTTTAATAAATGTCGCCACATCATTTATGGGAAAAGGGATTTTACACCCATCAACGATGATCGCTTTCCATGAACGATTTAAGATATGTTGGTAATCTATTAATTATAAGGAATGTACGTGCCTTACGTGCGGATATCCTTCGTGTCGCTCCGCTTTCTACCAATTTTGCTCGAGAAAACAAGCTAGGCTATTATTAATTCTTCTTTACTAGTGATTTAGGGAGCGGGCCCACTGTTGAGGGAAAAAAACTCCCCCGCCCCCACACCTTTCTAAAAGAATTGTGCGTGTGATTCGTATTATTTCTCGACCCTATATAAGAGGACATTTTTTTTGTCCAACATTTGAAAATTTGGCCGATCGATATTTCGTTTGGTTAGTGCGGGGGGGGGGGGGGTAAGGTCGGCTTTTGGGGGTCACCCATTACCACAATTAAAAAAAAAATAATGTTATCTTTATTATTAATTTTTTTTACAAAGGGGGGAGGGGAGGGGGTCCTCAAAAACACAAACGTAATACAATCTAAGGGGGGGGGGGACGGGGTTCAACCCCAACCCCCCTCCCCCCTGCGTACGCGCCTGCTATTATTATTATTACTAATATAATTATCATCGTCATTATCATTATCATTATTTTAATTTTGATTATTCTTATAATAAGTAATACACCAAAATACTGATTGAAACGTTTCTCAGAATTAACATTCTAATTGTTAACGATTCCTATCGAACGATTCCGAAACCTGCTGTCTATACGTGCGTCTGTAAACACACAGATTATTAAAAATTATATATAGAACAAAAAATAATTGTTTGTATTCTAAGAATATCAAAAGTAGATCACATCAAGATGTTCACCCCTTAAAAAATGTAAGTGCTGTGTATAGCCCTTAGAGGATAGACCTTTTTCACGTGTCCGTATAGTGACTGCAATAGCAGCGCTGCTCTATAGCACCTGTACAGGTGCTACCTGTTTCCCCACCCAAATCTGCTACTATCTTTACACTAAGAGGATCTAGATGAACAGACATAATGGCTATAAATATATAGAGCCCGCTTTACACGGGAGTCATATAAACGTACAATTCGTATTTATTAAAATTAAAAGTGATTTGTAATGATTATTAGGGATTTAATTAAAAAAAACTCATTGATCAATTTCATTTTTGTTTAATGGACAGACATTACATTTTGAGACAACAGATCATTCAATTCATTTGAAGATGGAACCGCATAATCTGGAAAAACGATGTATTTCTTCAAACAGTATGCAAATGATATGCACATTTGCCAAAGCTCTTCAGGAGCTAATTGCTTGGCCTTGTTGATCCTCTTGGCTCAGTACTTTTTTAAGCGCTCAATTCTGCACCGCAAGAGATTTTGTCAGGAATGGCACTTTGGGTGTTTAAAGCCCCACTGTCCTACTTGTAGCTACTTGTTCCCTCTATATCGAAAACTTCCCCAATCGGTGCCTGTTGGTCCCCCATGATCCTCTTTTTCTTATGTTAGTTGAGAGCTGAGTTAACGAGAAAGCCACCTGTCAGTGACCTCACTGTGTAGTCTAATCCCTTGTGGCCCAGTAGTATTGACGGTCTTTAAATCTAACAAGAAAAGTGCACCTCTTTGCGTAGCACCTGTCTTTAGCAATAATCATGACAAATACATTGTAATCGTTGACAAAATTTATTTGATAAACTGTATTATTAAACATTTGTTGTGATAAAACTATTGTACTGAATATCTTGTTTTTATTTCATAGAACGAATTGAATATAAATCATTCTAATCTAAGATTCGAGTTGTGCCTTCTTTTAGTAGATTCCAGGCTTTTGACGTACCTGTATGCTGCATGTATAATTATTTTAAGAAGTGTGAAGTTTCCGTTTATCTCTGTACGTATAGACCTCTTCTGGAAAAGGAGATTTTCCCGTTCATTGTACAAGGAATGATCCATTTTCTGTCAATGTAGACCAAAATCAAAAGTGGTTTCTCGTATCCAGTTGCCAGGCAACCCAAAAATTACTGTTCTGAAAAGATGAAAAACTCGCCAAAATTGCAATTGGCTCTCACTTTACGAATGATGTTCATTACAGGGAAAGTGTTTAGTAAACATTATAACCTATGGAGTGCGGGGTGGAGAGGAGCGACTATTGAGTGGCAATTAAAATAGTGATTACACTTCAATTACGATCACGCTCTCTTCCCCCTCCCATCTGAAGCGTTGTTTGATTTTCTGTTTCCGGAAGACATTAATGATTGTCAAATCAGTCATCTCAATTAATTAAAATTAAACTTTATTATGTGTTTCCCCCCTCTTGACCCATGATATAAAGGCTTGTTCAGGTATGACGCTATACACCGCCGCAAAAAAACGAGGTACTTTGACGTTTAAATGAATGGCAATTGCGCACTTCAAAATGTGACGCGTATAACCCCGTGTTAGTCCGGCAGCCATCTCGATATACCTTGTTTTAGGGTCTATAGTTGTTGTTTTTTTGGATTATAGTTCCTTAGACCATCATTTTGAAGAATCCGATTGCTGACACTCTGTCAGCATTGAACAATTTGAGATATGTGACGTCATACAAAATGGCCGCCAAAATCCCCTTTTTAACCAAGATTAATGATATAAAAAGTGTTAACAGCATTTTACTACATTAAATGGCAGTCAAATATTTTGATTTTTTTCTAGAATCATCACTAAATAAAAATTGTGATGTTGTATGATTACAAATGATATGTAAATTCGCATAATTCGGAATGGCGCCCTCTATAGACACATTAACTTGCATAGTTCAAAATGAAAGAAGAAAAATGATGGCCAAATACAAATTTCTAACATGAGATCATGATAATGTCATGAGTCAGATGCACTGGATACAGTGAGTAAAAAAGTGCTGCACATTTATTTTTATTTTGTAATTTAGTACTCGAAGAAAACACGATTGAATTTCATGCTCTCTGTCCGATAGATATGAGGTGGCATATGGTGATAAATTCCCGTTTTCAGAGACAGCGTTAAGAAACTAGATTTGTATTATAAGGTACAAGATTCTTTTATATGAACCTAAAAATTACGAACTACCAATCAAATACAGGACTATATCCGTTCATAAGTTTGCTTCAAAATCTTGAAATTTGTTTAAAAGCCTTCTAAATGTGTTGGGAACCCTAAAACATTCCATGCGGAAGAGGGTGTCATTTAACACTTAATTCTTCAATAATATTCAAAACAAATGTGTTCGAAGTGAGGTCGTGACTGTAAGGCGTGCTTCCACACACATGTTTGCAAATAAGCTCTCTTAACATTTTCTACAAACGCTTCAGTAGTTTGATGTAGTGAGACAAGGTTTTGAGTATTTGTAGCTCCTAGTCTTCGGACCCTTGGTAGCCACACGTTGATACGAGCCTCTGACATTGAGCTGGTTGTTGACTGTCCATAATATGAATTAAATCATTGAGTAGGTTGAGTGATGACATATGACCATGCTGGATCAATATTGCCAACTGAGTCCTAAGGGAATCGAATCTTCTGCTTCATCACTTTCATCATTGTACCCTATCCAATGCCAAAGTATGCCCCAAGAGTGTCGCATCCCGTCAACGCATGTTCTGCCATCATCGATGGAATGATATCTCCTAACTTGTCTACAGTGGCAGGAACATCAACAACAGTTCGATCTGTGATGGGCGTCTCCATGGTCATTGGCGTTTTATTAGTCCGTCATGTATATAATGATGCAAAAGTAGTACGTAGACGTCTGTGTCATCCACCAGGACCCTAATACCTCTTCTCATTAGCAGCAATTCGAATCGCTTGCTGTACTATGATGTTGCCTGCTTCTTCATATGTTGTGGACAGACCTTTCCTTGGCATATGACATCACTGCCTGGAATCACTTCAACAGGAACCTCATCTTGATGGTAATGACCAGCTTGTGCTTTTGTCTATTTGTGAACACCCAATCATACTGCAGACTCGCGCATATAATGATGTCGATCAACTGTAGTTTGTTGTCACGAAAAGAAAGTGAAGTTAGCAACACTAGAGACATGTTTAAACACATCAAGTTACTGACCAAGAAACCTACACCCAAACTTATATGTCTTGAAGGATGAAAATGGGAACATTTTAACAGAGGATCAAGCTATAAATGCAAGATGGAAGATGTAATAATGTATAAAACCGTATACTGCAAAAGAAACTGAAGAAGTTGATACTCATGAATGAGTAAGCGTCGAGGACGACCCATGCTTCAACCTGATATCTTACAAAATGGAGTGAAGGAAGCAATACATCATCTGAGACCTGGGAAAGCACCTGGTATTGAAAATTCCCTGCGAAGCTTTTCAAAGAGAGCGGAGAGGAGGGCGTAAAGGTCATGCACAAGCTGTGTGACAAAATATGGAGACAGAGAATATGGCCACAAGACAGGAATAGAGCTGTTTTTCTCCCACTCCCGAAGAAAGGTGTTAAAAATGAATGGGCCATCACCCACACTATTTCTATTACTCTGCATGCCAGTAAGATTCTTCTTCACTTAATTGCTGAAAGAGTTAGAAACAGTGTTCAGAAAAGAAAGAGGGACAAGAAACCAAATTGGCAATCTCAAAAATTTGAATGAGAAAAGCAGAGAATTTCAACAACTTCTCTCCCTAGCTTTATTGATCATCTCAAAGCTTTTGACTGCGTACAACATAAACGCCTATGGAAGATTATGAACTAGATGGGCTAGATGGACTCATCCAGTCGCTCTACCAAGACCAAGAAGCAACAGTAAGAACAGAGAATGGCTACACCGAAAGGTTCACTATTGGTCAAGTTGTCCGTCAAGGCTGCATCCTATCACCATAACTTTTCAACATCTATACTGAATTCATCATGAGAAAGGCTTTTTATGGTCAAGTTTCTGTTGGTGGACGAACGATCACTAACCTAAGATACGCCGACAATACAACACTCCCTGGCGTACTGATGGGGGGGGGGGGGGGGCAAATCAAATTCAAACTGCTTTTTTCTTCATATTCGATACCAGTGATTTACAAATGTTGCTGAAATGACATGAATTTCCTGGGCTTTTTCTCACTTTTTTTATAGTAAATTATAATTTGTTAAGCGTATTTTGGAAAATGACAAATCCCTAAATTCAAAGTCAAGCAAAAAATATGCTTATTTAAAACACTTAATAACAAAACATAAGAAGAACTACTAGAACTCCTTAAAAAAGAGCGAAGGATGCAAGTGAATAATATAGACCCTACCTCAATGGAAATTTACTACATGCAACAGAGCATGGTGGTTGATGGAGAAGAAGTTGATCAAGTGGAAAAGGTTATATAGTGTTCTTGGGTCAATGATTGTCAAGGAGGGTGGAAGCTCGGTAGATATCAAGAGACAACTGGCCATGGCTAAAACATCGGCCTCAACACCGTCAAATATCTGGAAGGACAGGAGCCTCAGATCTCATCAAACGGGTCACAGGGGTGAGCCATGATCTATATGACAACGACGACGACGACGAACAGTGAAACATAGTTTATTGGAGGGCAGCAGTGACGCGGGACTCAGTTGGAAGACTCTCGACCCGTTATGACCTCTAGATACTCTTGGATCTGTCAAACACCAAGTAAACATCATCAGATTGTTATCCACAGTAGAGCACAACAATCAATGACTGTACAATATTGTTCCAGTGTCTCATGTCTGGCTGACATCTCAACTTTTGGAAAATTCTATAAGTCCGCCTTTGACATGGGAGTGCTCGTTTCCAGAATCATCAAAGAGTGCTGTTAGGACTGGCGAAAGCTCTTATGACAAAATGTCCTTGACATTGACCTCTCTTGAACTTGCCTGCAGTCCTATTACTCTGGAGTAGATCAACTTTTCATAGACTTTCGTACCCCAACATTTATTGACTTCTTCATGGCTGCCATGGTTTGAACTTTCTTGGAAACTGTGTCATAAAATCCACCAGGTAATTTCTTTTGAAACTCATGCATCTGTCTAGTACATCAACTGCTTTATCCACATTCACTGAAGTTGGAGCAATGCTGGTCTAAAATAATAAAGCCTATCAATGGAATATTAATGTGTGCCGTAAAACCAATTCTCACCGATTTGATGAAAAATGAATTCTTTCATAGCCATGTTTGTTTCTTGACATATGGAGGATAGGTGTAGGGAATTGGAGACCGTAGGGAATTGGAGACCACCAAGCTTGAACCCATCACTGTTTGTCCGTGTTGGCTCCAATATTGCTATAGCGCCATATGTGGCCTTTAACAACACTATTGCATTTATCCAATTCATTTCGAAGACTAAAATGCGTTCTCTCCGAGAAAATTGGCAACAATGACCAAGATAAGCAATTGTGATCGTAAAATTTTGCTCTGATATAAAAACAAAAAAATTTCACTGAATGTTGTGGTGTATGCAGATATTTAGGAGTGGCTCTTAAAAAGTATTTTTGAAAGGAAGTTTATGAAGCGTGCCAACCATCGCAGACAATTTATGGCCATTGTGTGTTGTGAATGGGTGTTGCAATGCACATTATGAATGGTGTCTGATCAGAAATGTGTGTAGGCAATGGGGGACACCCGGTCCAAGATGGGGGCCTACTTTCCCCCAGTTGTCCATTTCATGTTTAAAGGCACTATCATGAAACATATTTGGTTGTTCGTGTCACCATTCTAATTTGAATGCATTTCATTTTAAGAAGTTGTTTCTATGCTGTGAGTTTGATCAATGTAAAAGTCACATTGCCAGAACATTATTCTGAAAGTATTTAAACATAATTTAAAGCACCTTTATTACTGTAAACAAAAAAATACAGAAATATTTTGGGCCACATTGTTTTAAAATCGTTTCAAAATTATAGTAAGTTCATTGGCTGCATGTATCTCTTTCAAAAAGTGTTTGAACTAACTACATGTATAACAATTCTAAATTTCATTCAAATTGTATTTAAAATGTCTTGATTTGTAACTGTCCCTTATTACCTACACACGTAGGTAACGAGAGACCTTTGGGGATGACGTCATTAATCATTGTTATCTTATTAATCAGTTACATCATGACCACAATTTTGTTACCAAATAAAGAGAAAATGTTACTGAAGAGAATACAAAACTTTCTGTATGTGTAACATTGTTCATGTTTATGTAAATTATGCAAATGTGCTTAAGGGTCTCCAATTCCCCACACCTACCCTATCTAAATTTAGACCAAACGAGATGAAAGATGAATGCACCACAACTGCAATTGTTGCCCCCAAAAAGCATTTAATATGATTTCGACGTAACATAGATTTAAGAAATGGCATTTGGCTGGCACACATATTTTATTAAAATTAATATGTTTATAGAGGGCGCTATTTCAAAATATGCAAATAAGCTGGTCATCTTTGGCCATGCAACATCACAAAACATTTTTTTAGTGATGGTCCTAAAGAGATACAGACATTTGGCTGCCCAAAATTGTAGAAAAACCCTTATTATATATTTATTATTCATTTTTAAAGAAAAATCATGTACTTTGGCGGCCATTTTGTATGACGTCATATATCTTAAATTGCTCAAGGCTGACAGAGTGCCAGCAATTGGATTCTTGAAATAGAAGCTTTAGGCAATCAAAATCCATTGAAAAAAAAACTATAGCCCCTAAAACAAGGTTTTTAATAGGCCAATAATCTGGATTTGGCTGCCGGACTATGTCCACACACACACACACACACACAATTCATCGTATAGCTAACCCGAAACAGTATATGTTTCGGGATAGCCATACGATGTGCCTGCAGGTGCGTACGCAGGATTTTTTCGAAAGGGGGGGGGGTTAAAATTTGAAAATCGCGCCGAAAATTTCGCAACGGCTCAGCTAGCCGCTGAATAAGCGGGGGGGGGGGGGGTTTCCTCAAAAACACACAAAAAAAGTTTGAGAGTGAGGGGAGAGGGTTCGACCTCCAACCCCCACCCCCCCCCCCCCCCTCTGCGTACGCGCCTGTGTGTGTATGTGCGTGAGTGCGTGTGTGTGTACGTGTGTGTGTGTTTACGCTTAATAACGATACGTCGTATACTAAGAAACGTCTTATATAAACGAAACTAGGGTCTGCGTGGACCTATAGTCGAAACAGAACGGTATAAATGGGCGGGGCTTAACGTGACCTCACACTTATGATTGACCGGCTGTTATGTAAACCGATCACGTCAAAATCAGTTTCTTTATCTTTTTACGATGTTTCTTACCTTGAGTGTGTTGACGCCCTGTTCGCTGTACGATGATTCATAACACGACGGTTCTTGTGTGTGGACGCCATGTTCGCTACACAATGATTCTTTAGACAACGTTTCTTTATAGAGTTCTGGGATAAATTGTGTTGGTGTATGGACATGCTGTTACACTTTACGTCATCATAAATAATCCCGCTGCAGTTTTTGCCGCTTCACATCAGAACGAGCCCTGGATCGTCGGCTGCCCGCAAAAAAGGCGATAACGGCTTTGTATACGCTTTCATCGTATCCATCCGTTTTAGCATAATTATTATAGGCGCACTCGGTACCCGACCCCTCTTCATCAAACGGCGGGAAAAGGGAGGAAACAGGATAACGGACCCGCTACTTTCACGAATTCAGCTTCCATAATTTTGCCGCCTGCCCGTAAGTCCAGAATCCGGCCTGATTTTATTTTGATCTCCAACACGTACACCAACGCTGCCTCTCCCTACTTACCAGCCGATGATGGCGTGATCATTAAATTAGGACGCCAGGCGAAACTCAGGCTGGGCTGGTGAGCATATTTATGAGTTTGTTGATAACGCCATCTTCGACGGCTTGAATCAAGTGTGTCGGGAATTATAAAGAACCGGGAAGATTCTGGACTACCTGCCCGTAAGAAGGTCGAACGAACGAACTAACGAATAATACCTAAAATTCATTTGAGATTTATTATCCAAACGTTTAAATAATAACAATGATAACTGCATCTTTAACAAAGATCTTAAGCATAAACGAGACCAGAAAATAGCATAAAATGCTTATTATGTCGGGAACAGGGGCGTACGCAGGATTTTTTCAAGGGGGGGGGGGGGTTTTGCTCCCGAAAATTTGAAAATCGCGCCGGCCGAAAAGTCGCTCAGTGGGGGGGGGGGGGGGGGGGGGGGGGGGGGGGGGGGGGGGGGGGGGGGGGGGCAAGCGGACACTTTTTTTTTTTTTTTGGTCTCGAAAATTCAAAATTTGACATTTTTCTTCGTTGGTGGGGGGGGGGGGGGTAAGGGCACCTTTTTTAGGTTAACCGTGGGTATAATTTTTTTTTTTTTTTTTTTTTTTTTTTAGGGGGGTTTACACACATAAAAATACCAAAGGGGGGGGTTTGAACCCCCAAACCCCCCCCCCCCCCTGCGTACGCCACTGGTCGGGAACCTCTAAAGTACGTGTATCTTAACTTGCATTTCGTGAAAGATTTTAACGAATTGGTGTTTTTTATGTGTAATGTGATTTTATTCCATAAAAGGAGTCATTTGCACGTTGTTATTTATCTAAAGAATGAGGTTCAACAATAATCAACTAGTATTATACAAATTGTTATTTTTTTAAAAATTGAGTTGAATATTTTGGGTAGGCCTAAGTTTTTTAAAATAATTATACGCCAACATAAATACTTAAATTGTAGTTGTGGAGATAATAATAATAATCTTTTATTTACCCAGGGTAGCCACTTCAGTTATGCAACTACTCTTCCAGCGGGCCCTACATAACATAACATGTTATTACTACCCTTCTCCAATGTAATATGCTGAGCGCCTAGCTATAAGTCTTTGGTATGACTCGGCCGGGGTTCGAACCAACGACCCCCCCCCCCCCCCCGTTCATGAGGCGGGCGCTCTAACCACTGAGCCACCATGCCCGTCTTAAGAAGTGACGTGGAATGACTGCCGAAATCAGAGTTTGTAATCATCCTAATTATCCTTTATCGCAATTTCATTAAGCTGCTAAGAAGATACTTGTTACACTTACACTGTTGCTCATAAAGATGGAATATTTTTTGTTACCCCAATTTATGGAATTATTTTGACAATGATTTATTCCTAATAGATCTAGATAATAGTATACATTCTCAGATTTTATTGAATAATAATTTGCCAGTGTTTGTTTTGCGTGACTGTTAAAGCATGTGTTAGCTTATCAACTAGGGGACCTACGCCCTTAAGTCATAAATGACAGTAATGAGGATTAATGCCCCACAAAAGGGCACTAATATGTATTTTCCCCAGTCCCTAAACAGGAAAAATTCCTCTGTAGGGACATGCATTATGGCTCAAGGCATGCCCACATAGAAGATTTTGTTATGTTGGGGGTCGGGGCAAAATGTAATGAATTATTGACAATTTATTGCATTTTCTTTGTTTTTTTTGCTTTTGTGGGGGCGTCGACGTACCCTAGCGCCCGCTGCGTACAGTCAATGGCCTTGTTACTGTGAGCCCCCAGGATCAAAACCGTGTCGATGTGCTATATTAGTGCCCTTTTATGAGGCATTAATCCACATTACTGTCTGTTATGACTTAAGGACGTAGGTCCCTTAGTTGATTAGCATAGTAGCACACACATGATTTAGCAGTCACGCAAAAAAATAAAATAATAATAATAATAATAGCCTAATAGTCCACTCCAAATTTTATTAAACCGAAACGGTTTTTTTTTCCCCAATTGATCGTGAGCCCGACAGCCACTGAGCAGCGCCAGATCGACGTTGCCCCCCAATTGTCATTCAATAAAATCTGAGAATGTATACTATTATCTAGATCTATTAGGAATAAATCATTGTCAAAATCATACAGTTTTTACTAATAAAACTGTATAATTTATTAATAAATAAATTAATAAATTAATATTATTAATTTTATATATTTATACTATCAATACAGGGTTTAACATCAATCATTTCAATATGCATATTTCAAAAGATCATGAATTTGTTTTTTCTATGTTTACGATCAACTTTTTAGCTAGAAACCACTGATTTAAAATTTCATAATAATATAGCAATGACAGAGTTGAATTCTTTTACATTTTTATTTTTAAGAAAAATATTGGCGTCATGAGCAAATGATATAAACTTCAAGATATCACAATAAGAATGCTCAAAACATTGTCAATGGTTTCTCGTATATAGCTATATTGCTCTTAGAATAATGAGAGACCCATTATTCACTTAAAGGTAATACAAGTTCTGGTATGGGGTCATGAATTTGGTTCAAATGAACATATTGGAAGCATATGCAATCCTACAATAATCAGTGATCGTTGTCGCGGTTGAAATCGAGTCTACTGTTATGAAATTGTAAACAATAAACTCTGTATGTTGTATAGCTCCCTCTCAAGATCAAGATATTGATTAAGCTATAAAACAATGTTTCTTGACTAAAATCGACCGATTAGCTATTACCGTTTGGAAATTATATATCACAACTACACATTCTGAGATTTTCATGATCGCAGCTACCATTATACGGCCGTAGGCGCTATTTGAAATTCATCAAAATTTACCGGGAGCACCGGTAATTTTTTATATTAATTTTTCTCGAAAGCAGAAGTGTTTTAGGGGCCAAATTTTCTAGTGCTTATAATACATCCACAGGGGCATCCAAATATATCAAAATTGTAAAAAATCACTATCCACCCAATTTTGAAAATTTCCCAAAACTTTGTATTACCTTTAATGCTAGCTAAACGTGGTTGGAATGAATGCAGAAGAGTCTTCAAGAAAAGTTCACATGCACGGAGAAACAGGTAAGTTTACACAAAGTTCAATACATAGGACTGGAGAGAAATATTGATTCTCCCGGGCCCTGTTAGGAAAATTTTAAACAAAATTTATTAAACCCTGAAATGGATTGCACAAAGACCTATTTGAGTCTCATATTCTGCAGCGGACTGCCTGGTGAGACTCGTTCGAATGAAATCTGACAAGAATGAATGGACATTTGTACAAATCGATTGACCAATGGCTATATACAAAGTATGTATAATAAATAAAAGTATCGACTCGACTATATAAATAATGAAACATGTTCCCGTATACAATAAAAAGGAATTTCCAAATAATAATAATAATAATAATGGTGGCTTCTTGCATACAGTAAAACAATAAATTGCGACGTTGACTCATCTATTACTACTAATACAAATGATGATGATGATGATGGTAATAATAATAATTTATTATTACCTTCCTCTTCATCATGTTCATAATTTACATTCATATAGCGCATTAAAGATAAAGGTGAGTTCTGGTAATGCGATTGCATTGTGAAAGAAAAGGTGTGGAATGGATAAGAAACAGTTGATCATGTAGCATGTAAGTTTTGGTGTGCACTGCAAGGTTCTAGAGTCATCAAAATCATAACAAATTGGCCGAGTCTTGGTAAAGTAACAAGCACTGTACACAGAAAGCTATATATAGGACAACACACATGGTGTCGGGGCTAGTACTACCTTGATTTCCTTGTCTTTCTATGCTCATTACTCAGCCAGTATACATTTTCTTCCGAAATTGTTTGGCACATGTCATTTATTTGTAATCTTGAACATTCAGTGTAAAGTTTCGTTTGATTCTGTGATATATATTTTTAAAATTTTTTTTTACCAGAACTGGAGTTTATCTTTAATGAATACTTCAATAGTCTTTATATTATACTTTTAATGACCCGAGGACTTGATTTTAAGTCCCCGCACAAGTGCGCATCGTGTGCCCTCATTAAAGTTACTATGTTCCTTTTGCAGCCAACATCAAATTGTCCCACTTAAAGGTAAAGACCAGTACTGGAAACGCCCCAATTCCAAAAAATGAAATAAAAGCTCTCATTACCAATCATGTGAAAGAATATATTTTGACTAATACATGATGATACAAAATTTGCCGGGAAACCGCCTACTAATTCATGTATTTGGTAAATTTGTTTCTCTCATGGTCTGTGAGAGATATAGGGTAGTCCCATATACATCTTTCTGTGTATAGTGCTTGTAACTTTACGAAGAATGGGCCAAATTATCTTATCATTTTGTTTTGATGATTCCAGAACCTTGCTAGATGCTAGATGATCAACCTTTTCTGATCGAGTCCACAACGTTTCTTTCACAATGCAATCGCATGACCATAACTGGTCTTTACCTTTAAAGACATTTTCAAGCCCCCCCCCCCCCTTTGGGGAAGTTTTAAATTAGTATTATCTTTCAAATGCCGTTGGAATTTAACCTTTTCATTTTTTGGGGGCCTGCAAATGAGACATATTACCTTTAAGGCTTGTACAGATATAGTGTTGTAGACCGCCGCAAAAATGCAGCAACTGTTTTTTCTTACGTGTAAATGAATTACAAAGTCTATTTAAAATGAATTGTATAATATCTCGAACCACGTATCTCTTGATCCACAGTCCACTAGACAAAACAACTCACACGAAACACGAAAAACTAAATTAAATTCTGGATGAAGTCTCAAAGTTTCTACCCTGGTATTATTGTTGAGCTTGAGACTTAATTTCGTAAGGTTACATGTCGTTTTCCAAAGGTTCATATTCCGAACGAACGTAATTCCGAAGGTTCATCACTCTGAATGGTCATCATTCCGAATGGTCCCAATTCCGAAGGCTCATATTTCTGGAGGTTTGTTAACCCGAAGAAGTATTATCATCCCGGAGGTCCGTATTTCCGAAAATGAAATAGGGCTTGTAATCCCAACAATTACATAGAACAATATCGTATTCTGTAACTACCAACTTCGGAATAATGAACCCTACTTCATTTTCGGACTAATGAAACTTCAGATAAACGAACCTTCAAAATAATGCAACAAAATGTTCGGAATTATGAACCCTTTTTAATTAACGGAATTTTGAAACCCTTGATAAGTAAATTTGGGTTTCGGAATTTTGAACCTTTGGAAAAACGAACCTTCCGGAGTAAAAAAAAAGGTGAGTGCCTTCTTTCGTTTCACCATTAGTGCCACAGGAAGCGTTCATCCCCCAGTAATTCACTCAGTTCTTGGTTCCACCCTGAATAGAATTCTTGAAGAATCGTCCGCGTTTCATTGAACATGTCTCCAACTTTATGCGCAGTTCTGAGGTTGGTATTAATAGTTCGAGACTGACAGATTTCCATGATTTTATCCTCCGATAAATTTTCTGCGAATAGAACACAAAAGATATGAATCATACATTTTTTCAAAAGTACATAAACAAATCACAAAACCTTTCGACAATAACATTGTAACAAAACAAAGAGAGAGAGAGAGAGAGAGAGAGAGAGAGCGAAGGAGAGAGAGAGAGCGCGAGAGGGTGTTTATTATTAAGTCATTTGCCCATACAATATATATTTGCACTTTGTGTCAGATTTTTGTTCAGGTTGTTTATTTTCATGATTGTTTTTTCATTTAAAGATTTAATCGTAAATATTATGGACATAATTATGCGATAAATACATGTAAAGTATCCCCCGCTTCTTCTCATACCAACCCACATATCGTTGCTGTTAATAGGTAGTTTACGACATGGTTGCCTAGTAACATTGAATATTAGACAGCTCTTACTATATTAATTAGTTTTGCTCGATTTGGACAGTTAACGCGACGCAAAATACCAGCACAAATGCCTAGGTCACATTTGCCGCGGCGGGCGTGCGGCCTAAAATATCTACGACCTATACCAATTATAGGACCGCCGCAGCATTCCCACAGTCACAAACGGTAGCGGTCACATATGCCTAGATTACATTTGGCCTGCGATTAGTCTACGGAGCCCGTATCCTGCCCGTATCCCCTTTTCCGTGCGGCCTCCGTACGGAGGCAGAAGAGGGCCGTGAGATTTTCGTACGGATTCACGGGCTCCGCAGGGCTCTGCGGCCTCTACGATTTTTTTCGCAGAAAGTTATACAAATTTGAAAAATCGTAAGCCCGTAGTCCGTAGACATGTCGTATGTGTCCTTGCACAATTCCGGCACGGGCATCGCACGGAGGACTTAGCGCTGATCATGCAGCAAACGCACGATTTTTCGGTGAACATGGAGGCCAGAGATCGCTTAAAAACGGCACGGTGGTTGCACGGTCACCGCGCCTTGTCCGCGCAACCTTTGCACGGAAGCTGCACGGGCTCCGTACGATTTCCGTGCGGAGGCTGCACGAGATACACAATCTTAATAATATATTATAGGGTAATTCACTGAAAAATGGACTAATTATCCATGTTTTTTCATAAATCCAGAGGAAATGTTTAGATTTCCAGGAATTTCCACTTTAATTGTATTATTAACATTTTTTCTGATGTCTAAGCTTTAAGTTGATACCAAATCTTGCTGCCATCTTCTGCCTGTTTTTATGTTCTAGCCGATTTTCCTTGCCACATTGCCCAGGAATTTTTTTTTTTGGGGGGGTCCGCGGTGTCAGAACAAGTGTGCGTACCCCCACGCGCCGTAATCTATGCCCGCGAAACCTTCATGATTCAGAGAGGAATAGTTGTTGTATAGGCTCTCGGAGATGTTGCATCTTGCTTTCACCCCTCGGCACGCCTCGAGTGATATCAGGATGCAACGTCCCCTTGAGCCTATAAAACAACTATTCCTCTCATAGCAGTCACTTTATCTATAATATTTCACGCCGGAGCACGCAATTATTTTATATTTTAAGATGATGAAGCGGATCCTAATCAAGTGATGGGTTTAGAGCGTACACGTGACCAAGCATTTATTTTGCCTAACACGTAATTTAACTAATGACCGGTCAATAAAACGCATGATATACTCGGTACCAGGGTGGGGGGGGGGGGGGGTAATCAGTTTCGAGGGGGTGTGCCGCTAAAGCCTCGAAACACCTACCCATCACAAGGGGGCATTTGGGGGCATTTTTCTCGATAAAAGACCCAATCTTCACAAATTTCGGCTGTTTTGGGGGTGTTTGCATGTTTGGACGGATCCGTTTTTAATGGTAGTTTGTTAAAAATGGGACCCATGTATAGGGATTTTTGTGAAAAAGTGACTCATTAGAGCGGCACACCCCATATATCCTAATATGTGAATACCCCCCCCCCCCCCGAGCTCGGTACCTTCGATACTGTGTGTTTCAAAAGTGTGGGCAATTCTTACTAACGCCCTCCCTGCTGCGTATTATTTTTATAATAATGCACACCCTACAAGTCAATATGTATATATATATATATATATATACACTATTGAACGACAATATAATATTGTGGTTGGCTTACTTAGATTTAAAAATGCGTAGATATTTGGTAAAATTTCCGTGCAGTCCTCATGCCAGTCCTCAAGTCGTAGAATAAACATCTGATCACGTGGGAAAACCTTCAACCAGTCCCTGATGTAAATGGCGTATAAACCGATGTTGAGACGCTAGGTAAAATGAAAGTAAAGTAAGTCGTTTTACTTGAAGTGTCAGTGGCGTAGGTTAAAAGGAACAATGGTATATGTTTCCCATCATCTACTTCATTATTAATATCCATTATCATTAATATCATAATAGTACTCTTTATAACTCCAAGTGAGCATGTCTTTATTTACATAAGTCTATATATATATTCAATTTATTTTAATTTCTTTTTGCTTGGCGTAAGAGTTCTTTTGAGAAAAAAATTTACCAACTCTTTTTCTAGTTTTTCGGTTTTGTTCTCCTTCTCGTTTTTCTTCTTCTGCTTATTGTTATAATCACTTTTTATGATTATGAAATACTATTTTTGTTCTTACAATCACTATTATTATCATTTTTACTGCTATTGGTGCCATTTCAGTCCGTTTAGCCGTATTTATGTACCTATCTATCTTCACTATCCGACATGCTAGAGACTTCTTACAACTTGCTATAGATAGTAATAGTGAAGCTTTTCCCAATACAGAAATACGACCTGCTCCTTAAAATAGTCCCAACTTCATCCGAATTTGTTGTTTTACAAAATCGCTACAATCACGTCCTCTAACGGCAAACGCAGACGTCATTACATCGTTTTAACACGATTACAGATTTAGCCATTGTTATTATTATTACTGTTGATACTTTATTGACACTTTGTTTTTCATTTTTCATTCTCAACATTCAAGCAAATATAGTTAAAGGGATAGTTGAGTTCTTTTGCAGAGGGCGCTACACAAAATATTTTGTTGTGAGATAATAACAAATTGAGTGTCATATTTGAAAGAACATACAATTTAAATGACAGAATCATCTTTGTTTGATTATAATCGGTTTAGAGACGGCTGAAATATTCATAAATATAACTATTTCTAATATTTGTGTACCACCACAAATATTAGATAATTTGAACCAGCCGTTAAAAAACGAAATAACGCCTTATACGTTTTATTTTAGCCAATGCCGACGATCTTGGCTTTGTATAGGCTTTTTCGTGTTGGTTATAATATGCACAGCCCGCCGGCCCATGTATTGTTATTATTAATTAATTAACGGTCACCGTATTCTTTTAAAAATAGAGCTGAATTGGTATAATCGTATTGGCTAAATTTCACACTTGTTGGGACCTAAAATTACCTTCATAGCAATTTAAGGTCCTAAAAGGGCACGAGAAATGTCATGAATATTAAGAGCAATACCATGCACTTTGAAGGCATTTGCGGTCTAAACAAGAACTCAACTATCCCTTTAATTGAAACTCGACCAATTAAAGTCAAAGATAAACGAAATTCCCACAGTTAGTATCGTACTGAAGTTGCGAACAGATCCAGGTAGCAAGACATGTCAGTGGTAGAGCAATGGTTTCGTTTTTAAAAACTGAATGTCCAGGGTTTAAAACCAAATGGTTAAATTTCCTCGGAGAGGACATACATCGGCTGTCACCTAGTCCAGAATCTGCCCGGTCCTTTATAATTCCCTACACACTTGGTTCGAGCCGTCGAAGATGGCGTTATCCACAAACTCATAATTATGCTCACACCAGCCCAGCCTGAGGACCGCCGTAAGTACGGGGATGTAGCGTTGGTGTGGTGGAGATCAAAATGAAATAGGCCCGATTCTTGAATAGTCGTCACCCTTGGCATACTTACCACGCCCTTTTGTTGCGAGGTTGTGTATGCACACGCGCGGGCGCTCAAGGTAGCAGTGCATCTGTGAAACCTGGCTATGGTCTCCACCGAGTCGTTATGAAATCGTCCCGGATGCGGCTTGCGGTGGAAATATAGGTGGCCAGAGTACAGTCTGTAAACAACGACCAACAAAAAAATGAATCAACGAAAGTAACGACACGGGGGTCGAGATAAATGGTTAGTTAGTAGCCACTGTAGACAGATAACCTTTTTAGACAGGTCCTACTCCTATAACACGCAATTTTTTGTCGAGGGCGGGGGGGGGGGATACTTGGTCATTATGGAGAGGTGGCATGTGTGGAGAGGTGGCATCTGTAGAAAGGTGGCCACTATATAGACAAGCTTGACTGTAAAAAGAACGCAGGGGCGGATCAAGGGGGGAACACCACCCGCAAATTCAGTAACAAGCAAGCAAATTACATCCATACAAATCATATAACCTGGGCGAAGGCATGGGGAAATCAAGTTTTGGGCAATAAGTAAATAGTGAGGACACGACGTCACAAACTGATAACCAAATTGGCAATTTGTGTAGTGAATTCCATTGGTCTATAGATTTACATACTTTTTCAAAAGTTCATAACTTTCTTATTAGTTACCCGATTTTGCTCAAACTTTTTTTGATTGGTTTGTCTGATTTTTCTGCTTCTATTGAAATAAAGTTATTTTCGGGAGTGGACTTGGCCTTTAAAGAGAAGGTTGATTCTGGGAAGAGATGAAAAATAATTTGTGAGCGTTATCGTTGTATTATGTGTGGAAGAACATCATATACAAAATGTTTAATGGAAAGCATGGCTCTTCAAATGCCTTAATATTCTAAATATGGCATGTAACATCATAACAATCGAGACGGAATTTTTGTGCTAAATGTTCACCGTGCATTCGCATAATCTTTCTGTGTACAGTGCTTGTAACTTTACCAAGACTGGGCCGAATTTCTTATCATGTCGATGATTTCAGAACCTTGCAGCACGCACTAATACGTACATACTAGAGGATCAACCTTTTCTGATCGATTCCACACTGTTCCTTTCACAATGCAATCGCATGACCTGAACTCAACTTTATCTTTAAGCTTTACAAGCTAATATGCCGGACGACAAAAACTCATTCATCCAGAAAAAATTAATGTGTGGAATAGTCTTTTAGGCGATGTTGTGGAGAGTACCACTACCAATCGCTTCAAAGCTGTACTTGAGAACTGGTGCAAAGATGCCCAGAAAATATGATGACAACCCCAACCAAAGGAAACCATGGATAGGAACAACAGTTTAAAGACTGAATAAACCTGGTTCAAGTGAGTTATAAGTGAGTTTTATCATCTGAATATATGTGATCCCCAAGCAAGCATTATCATGCATTACGATTTGGCGTAAAATGATGAAACTTGATCATCAAAATTTAGATTTGAAAAATTGTATTTAAAGACCATCAATACTACTGGGCCAGAAGGGATTAGACCACCCAGCCAGGTCACTGACAGGTGGCTATCTCATTAACTCAGCTCTCAATTAACATAAGAAAAAGAGGATCATGGGGGACCAACAGGCACCGATTAGGGAAGTTTTCTTTATAGAGGGAGCAAGTAGCTACAAATAGGAAAATGGGGCTTTAACAAGTCTATTTGTGTGAAGAAATAAGTCCACATGGACCCCTGCTCAAGCTAAAAATGAATGAAAATTCCATCACCTGGTAATATTATATAGTACAGACGGTTTTAAAAACAAACACATAACATTAACACTAAAATTGAGGACTGTTGAACCCGGGGGTCACAGTCAAATTTCTTGGAATAAAAGCCAAACTATGAACGTTGATACATTTAAACTTTCTTGATAGAAATAGGCAGATGCTGTACATGAAATGAAAGATGTAGTAGCAAGTTATAAATCGATAAACCTTGACTAAATGCTGATAAAAAAAGACAATAAATGAACCGGTCACCAATGAAAGTAAACGGCGTGAAACAGGATATAGTAACTAGAGATATAGAGAGAGTGTATGTAGCAATATAACGTGGTTTAACTTTGAAAGTAACAATTACTATAAAGATGACATGTAATTGTGTCCCCCCCCCCCCACCCATGCTCAAGCTCGGATTGACACCCATGGCCACTGGTATAGTTGCGTGTCACTGTATATGTATAATGTTGAGTGCAAAATACATGAAACCGTCTGTCATTGTCCTGTAAATGTATTAAAGAAGATTTATCCTCTTTTAGGAATCATATTAGGGACCAATTCATCATTGGGGTGAAAACAATTTACGCTATTCATATTATTGGTTTGGCAATTACTTTTGTAATTACTATTGTTATTAAGATAATTATTTCTAAGATTATTACTATAATTCAGTATTAAAAAAAAACTAAACTTAAAAAACCCATGAAACAAACAAACGTATTCTAACCTTGAAACGGGTTCTCTCAATATCACAAATAGTTTTGCATTGGGTTGAACGGCACGCAAGATTTGTGCGGTCACGAATTCGGGCCCTTCTTTTCTCACTCCGAATGCTTCCATCCAATTATGGTTATCCCATAATGTGGAAGCTGAACCATCACCTGAAATAAATACAAGAATAGACAAGGGTGAGCTCCTAATCACTAGGGACTTTGATATGCACGCCGACATAGTGGACTGCTACGTGTGACAGCATTTTAAGGCAATTTGACGTCACATTGCCTTAAAAGGACGTCGCACGTAGCCAGGGGCGGCGATTTCTTTTCATGACCGGGGGGGGGGGGTGAAATGCGGGGGACGAGGGAGCAGTGCCAGTGGCGTAAAAGAAAAAATACGGCCTTTTTCGGGGGGGGGGGGGAGGCTGAAAAAAATCCGCATCACCCCACTCTTAAGTTACATGCAGGCCCCGTGGAACGTTTTTCAAAGTAGGGCGGGTGAGGGGGGGGGGGGCTAAAGTATTTACGACTAGGTAATGCCAAGCGAGCGAAGGAAGAGGAGCGTAAATTGGCAGGGGCAAAGCCCCGGCGGGGTCAAGGGGTTTCCCATGAAGCTCAGGGGTTTTAGGCATTTAATAACAGTCAGGTGAGCATCCAGAGGCCCGCCTTAGGGCCCATGGTAGGCTCCACGCCGGCCGAAAATTCCCCCCAAATTCCTTGGAGGGGAAATATGAAAGCCCCATTACGAACGATGCGCATTTTGGATTAGCCCACTTTCCTGACGAATGTTGGCGAATATCAGGGTGCGCCTCTGTCGGACAGTTTAGCGACTTTCAGCGATGTTTAGCGACAACTAGGTAAAACAATGTTTGTGAACGTGTTTGCGAAAGGCAGTTGGCGACTATTATCGACTGTAAGCAAATGTTAGCGACAGATTTTGTGAAGATTAGGAACTATTTGCCAATCCTTTGCAAAAATTTGTGAATGTTTAGGACCTTTTGCTGACTCCTGGTACTCAATGTGTCGATTTTAAAAACTTTCTTGCTTGCAACTTTTTACGAACCCTGGCGACACCCCAAATTTACTACGTTCGCAAGAATTTGCCGCTCCGTGACAGCCCCTTTCTGTTTATTCATTTCTTTATCAATTGGGGCGCAAAATTAAGGAAAGCTAGAAATATAAAGTCCAGGAATAAGGTTTCTTTCAAATGTTTAACTCTTTCAAATATTATTTCGATCACTCCATTATTGATTGGGGCGCAATATTTGATAAGACGCTGGTGAAACTTTATATAATGGGTAGCAGAGCGACGAGACTTGCACCTCTATCATTGAAATGTGAATCTTCATACTCGTTATCTAAATGCTATCCCAATAAACAAAATCACGTGAAAATCACGTCAATATGAAGGTATCGACTTGAGGAGAGTTACGTTCTTTAAACACCGGACATTTACGTAAATGTGTTAATACGTTTTTTGCATTAGGTAACTTAAAACACACGTACACTAAATCACGCAATTTTCACTGCAATATTACCATTATAATAACGTGGTTATCCCTACCTTGGAGACCATGGTTTGTAAACCTAATACTCCCGTGTTTGTTTGGTTATGAAATTACATCTTCATACACGAAATTATCGCGTCACCGAAACACGTGAAGCGTTAGTGATAGTTTTAGTCAAAATATATGCGTGAAATTCACGTGAATATTACGAGGCTGACTTGAGATGAATCATGTTCTTCATTCACGTGAAATTTACGTCGAAGAGGAAGTATGTTACTGTAACCCGCGTTCAACCCAATAATTACGCAAATGTTACACAATAAATGAACCAAAATAATGACGTTCTCATCCCGTTTCTGAACATCGTGTCTTGGATCTTCCATAATTACGTCCAGGCGCGCCAGAAGCAGTTTGGGATTAGAGGGGGTTGGGTGAGGGGGAGGGGGTGCAAACATCCCAGAAGTGAAAGCTAGTTGCAACTGGTCCAGTTGATGAACCATTTAATGCCAACTGGTAACCCTGGAAATTGAAATGGGCTAAATGATCCAGTTGATCCAGGCCAGTTATAATTCAACTGGTCTAGCTGAGCCATTAGAACCATTTGGTAAAACTTCCAACCAGTTGAACAGCAACAATACTTCAATACTGGTACGTCTGAATTTCCAATGTAAGGGCACTGGTAATAAGTAGACTTACATAATTGAAATAATCGAACAAAATTCGTATACTTGTACTTTATTGAAATTATTTTAGTTCACAGTTAATGTTTCCCTTATTCATGTTTAACTATTTATACGAAGTAGCGAAATGTCCTAATAACTGGTAATATATATTTGTAGTATTTTCGAAATGAATTGCATATAACTAAATCATCAGTAATTAAGAAATATGCTGTAAATTCAGATAAATTGTTTTAAAAACATAGATCTGCACGCACCCCATATTCAATATGCAAATGAATTGGTGTCAGCTGGGTCAACTCGAAATATGCCAACGCTCAGTCATCAACTGGTGCAACTGGAAATATGCACACTCCAGTTATCAACTGGTGCAATGAAAATATGCCAACAGTCAGTTATCAACTGGTGAACATAGAAATATGCCAACAGTCACGGGATTATCACCACGGAACTTAAATGGTAACTGTGAAACCATCAAGACACCCAAGAATAACTCAATTTCACACATGGAAAACACGGAATACCCAGCTTATATTAAAAATCCGTTTGAGTCACGCGATCATCACCGCGGAACTGCTGGCAACTTTGACTACGATTTAAATAGGAGTTTTAAGACACCTAATCATGACTAATTTTTCACACCTAAAAGTCACGTATGCCCAGCTTAGATTAATAATCCGTTTGAGTCACGAGATCATCACCGCGGAACTTATGGCAACTTTGACTTCCATTTAAATAGGTGTTTTAATACACCTAATAATGACTAATTTTTCACACCTAAATATCACGGATTCACAGCTTAGATTAGTAATCAGTTTTAACTACGTGATCATCACCAAGAAAGTTATGGTAACTTTGAAACCATTTAAATAGGTGTTTTAAGACACCTAATAATGACTAATTTTTCACACCTAAAAGTCACATATGACAAGTTTAGATCAATAATCCGTTTGAGTCACGAGATCATCACCGCGGAACTTATGGCAACTTTGACTACCATTTAAATAGGTGTTTTAAAACACTTAATAATTACTTATTTTCACACCTACATATCACGTTTTCACAGCTTAGATTAGTAATCAGCTTGAGCCACGTGATCATAACCAAGAAATTTATGGTAACTTTGAAACCTTTTAAAGAGGTGTGTAAGACACCTCAGAATTACTAGTTGAATATAACCAGAGATTCACGGACAGAACAATAAGACGATTAGCCGGTGTAAGTAACGTGATTATTACCATCAACCTTGGATAACCTGTGAAACCAATCAATAAAGGTGCTTACAATACCAAATAATTACGTATTTATCGCCACCATCGGTTAACTGACAAAAAACTCGTTGCTGGTCAAGTGGTTATTTGGTCATAAACACTTGATTTACAGAGGTAAGTGGAATCACGTTACTCCAGTCGCGTGATAAACTGATGGTTTTTAGGTTAGATGAAAACGTGAACAGGAGTACCTTTTTTTGTTTAAATGAAGGCACGTGTCGATAACGTTTAAATCTAGTTCAAAAGGCACTATACTTTAAAATCACTTAAGATACACTCCCAAAAGAGGTTACTTTTTGGTGTTCTGTTTATTGGGATGATACTATATGGGTGCGAAACCCCAAAGAAATGTTTGTAAAAAAGAATCGCGACCGAGTGAAATTTTTTCTCGCATTTTCAACCCTCGAAACCTCTTTTCTAACGTTTTTTTACCGTTCGTATTTGAGGCTCATATAATCCTTAAAAGAAATAAATAATGATTTTCTTGTTCTGTCTTTTTTTTTTCTGCTTTGTATTTGCGTGTCCTCTGATTTGCCTATTTGCACCCCCTTCAGGTCCGCTTGGGGTATTTGTCCCCTGTCCCCGATACCTCTTTTACTTGTTTCCCACCAGAATCATGTTTTTATTCTGTAAACATATGTTTGATTAAATAAATATGTATATGATGCAAAACCTTTTTATATTTTTTCTCAATTTTTCGTTCTGACGTACTTAAACAAACTAATACAATTTGTATAATTAAAATTCAGTGTCTGAATCGTGTAATGCCCACAACACTGCCTATATTCCGGCTAGAAATGTATCATTTCTGTCTTCTCTCTTTTCTTTACAATCTTCTCTCTGATCATATCCCTCTTTTTCTCACTCATATCGAAATTTTATGTTTATAATTGCAAAAATTACATATCAAGATGCATTATGTTTTTGAATTTCTAATGATATAATTTCTTTGCTTCTTATTATGTTTGATAAGGAAATAGTGTTGAATTTACGCTTATTTATTCTTTACCATTACGTTGTAAACGTATATAAGTTATTAGCTTAACTATTCTGTGTTATGTGATTGTACCTTTTGCAACCCCCTCGCTCTATTTCTCTACTTATTGAAAACCTCACTCCATTTCCCACCCAAATTCCCTTTCTTTTCCGACATTACATCATCCTCCCTTTTCAATAAGCACAATTTACGTTCCATCTCAATTCCACGTTAACCATTCTTTCCTTTTTCATTTCCTTTTTCATGTAATATATATATGTATGTAAATCATTTGTCAAATCGAGCCGTGTTATTCGAATGTTAGCAAGAACCAGAAAGAAAATGGCTCTTTTTGTAACTCACTCATGTCGTGTTGAGTATGTGTCCACGTACTTTTATAATTGATATAACAATGAGGTAAGGTCCTATAATTTATATAACCATGGAAAACCACGAAACGTTCACGCATATCATGATGAAGCGCTTGTGTATTCTGTCAACGTTATGAATTAAGATATATATATATATATATATATATATATATATATATATATATCTTAATTCATATATATATGTATACATATATATATATATATATATATGCGTGTCTTTGTGTGTGTGTGTGTGTGTGTAAGATTCTTATTTGTGTTTTCTTATTCCATAGTAAAGTATTTTTTGACTGAAACAGCTTGTTTTTGACCAATTTTATCTTCCCCGTGTCCAATAACTTGTGTTATTTAATAGAACTGACAATTCAATTCAATTCAAAATAGGTTTTATTCAAGACTTGTCAAAAAGTCCAAAGACTAAATATGCAAGTTTACATCAAACATAAAATCATATTAAAAAAAAGCATTCAAAAACATATATATATATATATATATATATAAAGAAACACATAGCAAATGAGAAAAAATATATCAAAATAATAAATGTTTACATCAAAACAACAAAGCAGTAAAAAAAAAAAAACCAAAAAAAAAGATACAAAAAATACAAAATATAAAATATTGCTAGCATGTCAGATGAGTGTACTAAAAATAAAGGAATTCAAAATACATTGAAGCCTTACGAGAAAAAAAATAAAAAATTAAGGCCTTCTGTTTTGTTACTGAGAGAATAATTGTCATAGACGTATACAGATACGTGAATTCGATTGACTGTAACATAGGAAAAACTGCGATGAAATACAGTGCAAATTCCATTCAGATGATATAACGAGTATTAAAAAGTATTAACAGGAATTCAAATTGAAGTCTGGATAATTGGAGCAAATAAATGGCCTGCATACGTACCTACGATGAGCTTGTCTTTATTTGAAGCATCCTGATTGAACGTATTGACTAGTTTTGTAGACCGCCCCTGAAGATACGATTCGAACGATACGCCTACAAGAAGAAATTAAAATTGTGAATTAAGTTGAAAAAAGATACTATTGAAAACCACACTGCAGTTCGGGAGCTCAAAATATGCATCATGCAGTTCGTGAAGGAAGGAGTGAAATACAGTTTAGAATTAATTTCGATATTTACCGGAACATCATAGGCATTATTATCCAAATAAGCGGCGACGTGTAAAGAGTACTTATATGCAGACATAGAATCATATAGAGTGTTTATGCGTGTGAGAGAGAGAAAAGGAAAGAGATAGAGAGAGGAGAAATAATTAAAAGCAAACGCTACAGCATATTTCAGCCAAACAGAAAATAAGGTCAGAGTCATCGAAACATCATCATAATATGAAATATTGAAAGGAAAGGCGGAAAGCGAGAAGGAAAAAATTACGAGCTTTCGGCTTGTGAGGCCTTCTTTAGGTTCTGACGTGAAAACATATTTTAAAAAAATACATTGTATGAACAATTAATGTACATAGCATACAAACTTAATATCACTCAATCATAGTCAAGCATCATGAACATAGCAAAAATTAGTACGATGAATACTTTCGGAATAAACTTAGAAATGATTATGCAATATCAAAGTGTAATACATCAAAGTGTTCTACCTTGTGTTGGGCTGTCGGTGTGTCTATTCAGTTGATGTGATATATGTGATATATGTGAATGTTTCCCGTATTAATATTTGCTATGTTCATGATGCTTGACTATGATTAAGTGATATTAAGTTTGTATGCCATGCATATTTGTTCATACAATATATTTGTTTTTGCCAGTGATTGCACTTCAGAACCTGAAGAAGGCCTCACAATTCGGCTTGTGAGGCCTTCTTCAGGTTCTGAAGTGCAATCACTGGCAAAAACAAATATATTGTATGAACAAATACACATGGCATACAAATTTCAGAACATGAAGAAGGCCTCACAAGCCGAAAGCTCGTAATACAATTGTAAAGTACAGCTATATCTCACATTCCTAGACAATTTTCTTCACGCCTACATATTCTGGAACAACCGTTGTCATGTCAGAGTTGATAAATCTCGCACTTTATATATATATATATATATATACGTATATATATATATATATATACACACAAACAAACACACATACACACACGCGCACACACACAAACACATATATAAAATTGTATACATAGAGAGAGAGAGAGAGAGAGAGAGAGAGAGAGAAAGAGAGAAAGCAAAAAGCTAGATGCAGAGAGGGAGAGAGAGAGAGAGAGAAATCAGTAGAAGGAGAAAAAACAGGGGGGGGGGGGGGGTATTGAGTGAAAATGAATGAAAGTTGAAGGCGCTATTAGCCCATAGGTCAGAATTGGAATATCTGAATCAAGTGTCTATTGTTATTGTCATGAAGTTACTGCACTTGAACCATGACGGTCAGAAATTACACAACGGATATGAATACAACTGCTGCCAATCGGAGAGAGTATATAGAGGAAACTACAAATAGGAGCTAAACCAAAAAGGTTTTATCAACGAAGCCTGCTAAAAAAAATTTGATTGAAAGAATAGAAGGAGAGAAAAGAAAGAAAAAAAAGAATGTCAGTTGCCAAGTTCAAGTCCCTTTTTTTCTCGACAGGGGGGGAGGGGGGCTGCCATCCCTCGGACAGTCTGTATTATATTTCAGATGAGACATGCGGTAGTATGTTAATTTGTGTCACTCCTGGTTATTGTTATCTTTACTCTTACACTCAATCATCTCAGTAGCCTATAATCTAGGCGGAGTGCCGAGCTTTTTTCTTTGCTGCTAGACTAACCTTAAGCAGAACGTCTGATACGGCGAGACTACGAACCGTGAGCCGCGACACCCGCACACCGCCTATAATCACTGGTCTAGCTTTAGTCGTTGTTTTTTTTTTATTATCGACCATGAATCCGTGGCAGTTTTTCGTACGAAAAAACCTCATGAATACGACCAGTGATTATAGGCGGTGAGCCGCTTCGCGACTCACGGTTCGTAGTCTCGCCGTATCAGACGTTCTGTTTAGGGTTAGTCTAGCAGCAAAGAAAAAAGCTCGGCACTCCGCCTAGATTATAGGCTATCATCTCAGTCATCAATCATTGTTACACTATCACTTTGAAATGTGTTATCCACTGTACAAAAATTGAGAATGATCCGATCTGTTTGGATTGAAATTTGAATTTGAATTTGAATTTACTCGACTACGACACCTCTTCGTTGTGGTGTAACCATGGAATCAGAAGTCAAGCTCATCCCTTGACGTATTGAAGGAAAATTCAAACTAAACAGCAAATTGCTCCGAAAGAAAGTTTGAACGAAATCGGACGAATATTAAGAATTTTATGATTTTGTAAACACTTTACGTAAGGGAATTCCAAAACTACGTTTTGAGTAGTCCGTAAAGTTAAGGGAGATGCCCAATAGTGAAGAAAACCAAAAAATTGTATTTGTGTACACGTCAACAGTAGAGTTGTTTGTGACTAATAATCACAATACACTGACCGAAGATCTAATTTGAGATTCGCACAGAGAAATATAATGATATCATATTACACCCAATCATAACCTATTAATATCATAGGTCCGATTTATATTAAACTATCGCCATTCTACTTCTCTAATATAAATGCTGCATTCACAAACACACACAAAAATCATTACAAAGGTATGACCATAGCCATGCATAGCTTACCGTCCAGTCGACGCCGGGTCCACCAATGCGGTTCCTTCAAAATCCCCCCTATCACGTCCGGGTGTCCACTGATCTTATCCCAGAGATCGCTGGTTCCACTCTTGGGTGTCCCAAGAATGTAGAAGTACGGAAGACATCTGATTTTATTGTCCTTGGCGTTGGTCCGTATCACCCAGCAGGGGCTTTTGTATCCCGGGAGAAACTCGTCCGGTAGGGCGTCAAAAACCTGGTATCAGCGAGGAGATTCATCACAGGTAAAGCTGTGCCATGAACAATTAATCATGACGAAAATAACGGAAAGAAAACAACTACCCCCCCCCCCCACCCGGACAACTGCCTCTTTGTTCAATTTATTTGTTGTGGTATACAAAAATACATTGCACATGGCAGGCTAGCGGCTGAATTGAGTGCAATTTACAAAAATAATAACACAATGATACCGCACAAAAGACTTGAGTATTAAAAAGTAATTTAGAATAGTACATTCATAACAAAACAAAAGGTACACCTCAAATCAAAGATTATTGATGGTGGGGTAACGGAATTGGGTAATGGATGTGAAAAAATACAGTTTTATGAAATGAATTTAGCAAATTTATTGGAAGAATATATTGTTGAATAAAGTATGATCAGTGCTAAAAGACATAATCTTTTTGGCATGCTTGAAAGTAGGCCTATTGACATATGGGTGCAAGGTACATGTATATTAAAGATGGTTATCTGCTGTTGGGCGATTTGATTGCCCAACCACTTAGGATATCAAATGCCCAAAATCACTTTTTATAAACATAAATGCAATGGAGAGTGTTAACTACAGTGTGAGTCAAAAAAGTTTACACCTAGAAAATTGCTAATTATTTCAAAAATCATCTATGAACAGTAAATTATTTTACATCTAATATGAAAGAGTGGTTTATCCCAAATTATTTGGTATCATTCTTGTGTGGTATGTGTTCACTCTTGGATGAACAGAAGGCACTGCTTGCGAGAGTGCGCAGAAGTTGCTTATGTGATGTTTAAATAGAACAATTGGGATTCGGTTATTAAATCGATTTTTGCAGATCCAAATAACATCCCTAACGAAACTAATCATGCTATACACATATAAAATGTCGAATATCAAATATCAACGAACATTTGTGCGTGTGTGTGTGTGTGTGACTTTGCTTCTGCAAATAACATCCCTAACGAAACTAATCATGCTATACACATATATAATGTCGAATATCAAATATCAACGAACATTTGTGCGTGTGTGTGCGTGTGTGACTTTGCTTCTGCAAATAACATCCCTAACGAAACTAATCATGCTATACACATATAAAATGTCGAATATCAAATATCAACGAACATTTGTGCGTGTGTGTGCGTGTGTGACTTTGCTTCTGCAAAAAGCATATGCAATTCATTTGATACATTCAATTCATTCTCTCACTCCGCTTATATCAACATAATACATGGTGTAGGCATCACTTAGGCGCAAGTCGAATTTTGCACTCTCGCAAACAATGCCTCCTGTTCATCCAAGCGTGAACACATACCACACAAGAATGATACCAAATGATTTGGGATAAAACACTCTTTCATAAGATGTATAATAATTTACTGTTCACAGCTGATTTTTTAAATAATTATCAATTTTCAAGGTGTAAACCTTTTTTTTTTTTACTCACACGGTAGTGTCGGTTGAAAAATTTTCATGTTTTTAGCTCAACACTTTTAAGAGTTTCTTTTGACATATGTTCATGTGAAAGAGAAAGAGCAGAATCCATTCACTCGACACTAAGTCTTGGAGGCAAATGATGAAGCAAAAGATCTTGTAACATATCATGTTGACACATAGTAGTAATGATAATAATAGTAATACTACTAATATTACTACTACAACTAAAACAAATATAAACATAATAATTATAATAATAACAAATACTTATTCTGCTGGGCTGGTATTCGAACCCTCAAACCTTGTATTGAGATTCAAGTGAATGACCCACTTAACGTATAAAGACACTCCCATATCATCGTTGTACCGTGATAAAATGAAGGAGTTTGAAGAGTTGGAGACCCAACTGGCAACACATTATTCCAGGCAGCTACCGTTTTCTATGGTTCCACAATAGAATCTACTGGTGTGCTGTTACCTTTGATGTCCGAGGAAATATCATTGGAAAGCTTGAGTAGTGGTTTTGTTCACGGAGAAATATCCTTCATATTTCAATTTTTATTTAAACTACCAAGGGGGACATCGAACAGATGATAAAATATGAATCCAAAAGCCTATCTGTGTCAAGAAATTAGCTTACATTGTATGACAGCAGCTTTAATTTGTGAAAAATAGTAAAATTTTACAGTCTTAAAACCTTCAACTTTTTGACAGTTTTGCGATTACTTCCGGCTCACGAAAAAAAAGTGAATTTGTTCATGTACAGTTCTCTATGATGTCATATGTCAGATTAGTTCCCATACATGCCTAGGCGAGTAATTTTGATTAATATTTCAGGAAATTTTGCTCCATTTCCTTTCGCTTGCCTCCTGGAAAGGTAAGTACTGTGCACTGCTCTTTTTTCAGACGAGTGGTAGCGAAAAGTAATTATCATTATCCCTTTGAAAGTGGCATGTTAGTTTGCAGCTAGAAAGGATTTTTTTTGTCTACATATCTGCAAGGAAGATCCAGTTAAGCACATGCCTTACATATCTTCTCCTGGCGGTATAGAAGATGGTACAAAGAAAATGAGCTGGATAGGACTCGATCTCTTAAAAATTCGTGGTAAAAACAAACAAACCCAAACAAACAGACAGACAATAGTTACCGGTTTCGCCATTTGGTAGAGAGCACGCGGCAACGACGTAAAATTTGTCGTGCCTATAGTTGATGTGGGCTCTTCCATTATCTGAAGAAGGGAGCCGTTATCTTTTTCAATAGACTGCGTATTGTAATAACCTGTGAAGTTCAACACGATAAACTAGCAATAATATCAATGATTAGATAATAATGAAGATGTTAATAAATTACAGTTAAATGTATATCACGCACAACCCAACTCTGGCCCAAGGGCCGAAGTTAACATTGTATAGGGACTTACAATTCAAGAGAAAGATACATATTGGTGATTTGTACACTTAAAATAAATGATTTAACTCGTGATCTTTTAAACATTTACATAATTTTAAGCCGTCGCCTCTGGAAACTGAAACGAAAATTGCCTACTACTTCTTTCAATTTGATTGGTCAATTAATATCATTGAAATTCACATTTGATTCCTTCTCATTGATCATGGTAATCAACGAACAGATACAGCAGTACAGTAAAGAAATTCAAAAAGCAGAAGGAGGCAAAAAAAAAAAAAAGCAAATACCTGCGATGGGAACACATTTTACAAAGAAGGGTAAGTCACTGACAAAAATCGAGAAGAGAGTTTCACGATGACACCATCACAGACTAAAGATTACAGTGTACTACAATGTTAATATTAACTTACTTCCTGGATTGGGGGCACTAAAACCAGGGATAGATTTGCTGGCATTTCGAACTGTCATCTGATCCCAGGGGAAAAACAGCAGCAGCCCGAAGAGGATCAGCACAGCTAACAATAAATTGCTAGCTATTTTGGCCGCGGTGCTTGGCACCGATGTCACTCTGTCCGAAAGGAAATGAACAGATTATGATTATTTATATATGTTGTTTTATATAGAAGAAAATCATTATTTTTTTCGTGTACGAAGCATATTATTATTTCTGATATTTTTGAATAGATATATATAGACACATGGTGCATAAACATGGACATTAAAAAAGGTTGATGAAAATAGACTTCACACTTTGGAGATGGCATGCCTCAGGAGAATGATCGGTGTGACCAGACTTGACAGGATGAGAAACACACAAATACGAACACAACTGAACATGGAAAAATACCATCATTGACAGGGTTGCCACAAAAATATTGAGAAACTTTGGACATATCAACAGAATGAATCCAAAAAGATACCCCACATCCTTTTCAACGGAAATGTACGTGGCAAACGCCCAAGAGGTGGACCTATCTATACCATTAAGTCAAGTAAGTCAATACAAAACACTTTATATAGTAATTTTGTTTTATTCCTCCAAATGTAATACAAACAAAAACAACATAGGCCTATACAATATGGCGACTACTGCTTTGTTGGGCAAGCACAAAACAAAAGAATATGTGACCCAGTGAAATCAAGTTGGCCGTTGGCCAAACTCTGTGTATAGATAGCTCGTGAAAGGTCACAGTTACTCCCATGTGTAAGTTGAGAGCATTCACACGGTAAACTTACGCTACCCTCTAGTAGGGCTACTGTGTTAGGGAATTGTGCTAGCCATGCGCTGAACATTTTCACTGACTCGTTGTAACTCGAAGTGAACTCGCTTACACTCGTATTATACTCGCATTACTCGTAACAAGCTCGCACTGCACTCTTCATAACTCGTATCAACTCGCCACCTTCAAGTATACGCGAGTGCTATTCGAGTTTCCAAGAGTGGAGTACGAGCACGACGATCGTGCTGCGAGTCATGTCGAGATGCCCACGAGATTTACGCGAGTTTAGATCGAGTACGGGGACTTACAGCGAGTTTCACATGAGCATGAGCAGACTGTAGGGCGATCATTACGGGCGCACCATGATTCGTCAGCTGGCCTACAACATTGTCCAGAAGATCAAGGCATGTTCTTCCTCCAGGAGATCTAGCAAATATGCTTCTGACATCTATCTTTGTTTTGGAGAGCGCCAAAATCAGATGCGGTCCTCCCCATGGGGGGGGGGGGGGTAATTTTTTTGTATTCCTCCAAATGTAATAGAAACAAAAACAACATAGGCCTATACAATATGGCGACTACTGCTTTGTTGGGCAAGCACAAAACAAAAGAATATGTGACCCAGTGAAATCAAGTTGGCCGTTGGCCAAACTCTGTGTATAGATAGCTCGTGAAAGGTCACAGTTACTCCCATGTGTAAGTTGAGAGCATCCACACGGTAAACTTACGCTACCCTCTAGTAGGGCTACTGTGTTAGGGAATTGTGCTAGCCATGCGCTGAACATTTTCACTGACTCGTTGTAACTCGAAGTGAACTCGCTTACACTCGTATTATACTCGCATTACTCGTAACAAGCTCGCACTGCACTCTTCATAACTCGTATCAACTCGCCACCTTCAAGTATACGCGAGTGCTATTCGAGTTTCCAAGAGTAGAATACGAGCACGACGATCGTGCTGCGAGTCATGTCGAGTTGCCCACGAGATTTACGCGAGTTTAGATCGAGTACGGGGACTTACAGCGAGTTTCACATGAGCATGAGCAGACTGTAGGGCGATCATTACGGGCGCACCATGATTCGTCAGCTGGCCTACAACATTGTCCAGAAGATCAAGGCATGTTCTTCCTCCAGGAGATCTAGCAAATATGCTTCTGACATCTATCTTTGTTTTGGAGAGCGCCAAAATCAGATGCGGTCCTCCCCATGGGGGGGGGGGGGGGGGGTGGGGACAGTGCCCCTACTTTTTTTTTAAGTATTCGAAATGTGTCCCTTTTTACATAGGAAAAGTGCCCCTTTAACTTTGTTAAAAACATGAGTCGCAGCCCCATGGCTGAAATGGTCATGTAAAAGACTTATTACATATTTCAAACAAAAAATACAATTACAATTTATTTGTCAATATTGAAATATGTATAGTGTAGTATATTGAATAATAGAAGTAAGATAGGAAAAATTAAAAGTACATGTACATTGAAAAATACGAATTGCATACATGTACTTTCAAAAAGTCATTTAGACAATATAAGAATATAAAAATAGAAATGAAAATATTTTTGTTATAACATTGTTGACGTTGATATTGCAAGTATTTGTTTTATTGCTTAGAAAAATGATATAAAAAAACAACAATTATAGTATTCCTTTGACAACTGTCCCTTTCACATAACTCAAGTTAGACTATGTTCTCAATCCAATATCCTTTGCATATTGCCCCTCATTGGCATAAGTGCCCCTTTTATTTTGACAAGTGGCCCTTTTCCTTTGACAAGTTCCCATTTTCCTTTGCAATAGGTGTCCATTTTCAATTCCCATCAGTGCTCCTTTTCATATCTGGTCATTGCCACTTTTCAAGTGCGATACGTTCTCCTTCTACTTCTGATAATTTTCTTTTTAACAATGATACGTGACTCTTTTCCTTTCTAATAGGGGCCTGATCCCCTTTTCATAAATGCCCCTGTGACCTCTAAAAATGCCCCTCTCATAATCAGATCGGGGTTCCTTTTCCGTCGACAAATGTCCATTTTCGATTTTCATAAGTGCCCTTTTTCATTCCTGGTGAGTTCTTCTTTTTAAAGGTGTGAAAGTGCCACATTTCCACCTCTGATAATTACTCTTTGTACTATGACAAGAGCTACTTTTCTACTTCTGATCATTAATCGCGCCCCTAATTTCAAGCGACTAACATCACCTCCCACTATATGAAGCTCGTTCGCTACGCTCACTCGCTTTTATTGATGATATACTTATGTTATTTTTCAAAGGTCTTTTCAGTCTTCCGGTATGAGAATGTGCTTATAATCCCATCAGGATCGGGTTTTTTCCTCTTTAAAAGATGTAATCTTTCGCAGTGCAACGTCACAAATCTTATTTGAATTGATTTTCCATCACACCCAACTGCAAAGTATGATTCTTTAGCAATATCTTGTACTATGTACAGAGTGAAACAAATATTGAAATAATCACTGATAATGTAATCACAATATAGGGGTATATACCAATGTCTAACAAAAATTACATTTGAGATTTGAGATTTCCTTTTGAAGGTGTCCTTTTTTTTTCTCCAGAAAGTGCCCTTTTTTGTTGTTGCCCCCCCCCCACCCCGTCCCCCAGTAAGGAAGTACCTTGGCCGCCCCTGGCCAAAATGATGCATTTCCCGCCCCTTGATCGCATATGACTCGTAGAAACTCTAATCACTAGTTAGAAGATCTTGATAACTCGTTAGTAGATAGGTACAAGTCGTACACAGGACATCGCAACTCACACCGAGCTCGCGTGACTCGTAATGCGCTCGTATGGCAAGCCGTTTTAACATTTATTCATATTTCTTGATATCAAGAATTCATTTCTTGATATCAAGAAATATGAATAAATATTAAAACGGCTTGCCATACGCTCGGTTCACCCGTTCATCCATCGTAGGTAACTCGATATTGCGTCCTAGATAACTTATGCAAATATCGCAAAATTGTGTAAATTTCAAGCGAGTTCGCGCGAGTTTAAGCTCGCGCCAGCTCGACACAACTCGAGTCACCGACTCGGCTAAGTGGGAGCCCTGCCTTTAATACAGGGGTTTGTTGATCTCAAGGCGGCTTCAAATTGCAGACGTGAGGCCGCCTCCGAAGCCGGCTTAAAAAAGCCGACGCATTTAAGCAGGGCTCCGACTTATCCGAGTTGTGGCGAGTTGGTGCGATCTTATGGCAAGCAGTTTTATCATTAAAACATATTTCTTGATATCACGAATTCAATTCTTGATATCACGAAATCGAATTCTTGATATCCATAATTACCATTGCTTTACAACGTAAAATTATTTCTTGATGTCAAGAATTGATTTCTTGATATCATTAATAATAAAACGGTTTGCCATAAGATCGAGCCAGCTCGCCACAACTCGAGGTACCAACTCGGCTAAGTGGGAGCCCTGCTTTACAGGGGTCCAAGTCGGGGTAGATCGAAGTAGCTGCCTGCACCTAGGTGTAGCTTTGTTTGTTTTGTTTTTTTCTTCCGAAATCCACATATACATACAAGTTTTAAAAAACATACATATAAAACACATTTCAAACGATAAGAAAGTAAGTAAATGTGTAAAGTATAGACAAACGGTTGGATAGCCCATTTCAGAACCATTTTCAAAATGGTCCTGTTCTTCCATGGGGTCCAAAAGCAAAAATCATATTAATTTACATACAATACAATTTTTATAAAAATCAAAGTAATTTACTAATACACTACCCCCCCCCTTATCGTTCCCCCTAACCTCACCACCCCCGCCACCCTCTCGATACTGCCAACCCCTCCTGCTACCCCTTTCCAAGTCCTCCAGTGTATATTATCTCTGTCATAACATTTCAAAGTAAACTTTTTATTTCTTTATTAAATATAGCCAAACTTCTTGATTGTCGAATGTGCATAGACAATCCATTATACAATTTACTTCCGCGATACAGAATTATATACAAGATTTAACCCAGTCTCATTCACATAGTTACGCAACCTTCCTAAGAAACTAATCATTTTTCCAACCTTTTTACATAATTCATCGGTGTGTACATTCCATTTTAATTCACAATCAATAAAAATACCTAGATATTTAAATTTGTCAACTTGAACAATATCATTTTCATTAATTTTTAAGTTCAACCTACTATTTCTGTTCAACATATATTTAGTGCCTATCAGCATACTAACAGTCTTAGTACAATTTATTTTCAACTTATTACAATTCATCCAAGAATATAACTTATGCAATTCAATATTCAAAACATTTTCAATATTACAAGGGTCTTTATCTGAATAATATACAATGATCAGGATTAGCTTTATCTCCCTTCTTAAATAATGGAATTATCTTGCCTATTTTCCACCTAGTTGGAACCACACCTTCACTAATTGACCTATTTATTAGGTATGTGATGCTCCGAACTATTTCGGGCCCACACAGTTTCAAAACAAAGGTACTAATCCCGTCAACACCAGTAGACTTCTTATTTTTTAAAGCAAAAATATCTTTATGAACATCAGCTATATCGACAGGGAATAATTCAAAAATATTCTCATAGCATACAGGCCTTTCTTCTAAAATAGGAACATATTCATTTGTACATATACTAACACGACCATCGTTCAGACGGCCACTACTCATAGCCTTCCACCTACCTCGCCATATTTAGCCCGACTAGCTCTTAACTCGACCTTTACCCTGGGGTAACTTGCCCCCGTCTGAACAAGACTTTAGGCACCAAAGTCACATCGATTAGAGGGAGAGAATTATGGCTTATTGCTAATTTAAGGTTTGGAAGCGCATAGAGACGTTATATTATAATGTGATATGCGCTATAGAAGAAAGGCATATTATTGTAATCATTTTTGTTTGTTCTAGGCAAATTTGTCCATATTCACCGCCGAGTTTCTATTTATCCCGTTCGGGGATTCTCGTGTAGATACAGTCGTGATAGAGTGCACCTATTTCATTTCATTAATAATTATTCACTTTGAAACATGTTATTGTTATTTTATTAATCATTAACTTTAATAACGTTTGTGCTTGATAATCCTTGTTTGATAAAGAAATTTCATATATTGATTTAGGCGTAGCGGACACTTGGCTTGGAATGTTTTATGTCTAGTCTTTCGAGTTGAAGAAAATCGACCTTTCTAACATGTTGAGTAGTGTATAATTTTGTTTTAAAGGGGAAATTCAAAGAAAATCACAAATATGTCAACTAATGTATCACTAGAAACTAGTATTAAAGCTAACAGATGGTCATCGTACAAGTTTTAGGTCAACTACATATCGGGTGATTTATACAAATACAAATACAACCACCTCTATAGCATCTGGGAAATACGAGATATTCGCCAGAAAGATGTTTAATGACGTCACATAATGGACCAATACTGCTCAAGCAGACGACATCCGATAAAGAATGATTATAATTGCAAAGCTATTATTTGTCAAATTTTAATGAGTTTAGTGTATGTAAATGTGATGGCATTTCAAACCATTCAAAAGGGGATATTAAATCGATTCTGATAACTAAAATCGTTCGCTTGTAAATACACAGGATAGGGGTTAATTAACAATCAAAGAAACTAGACTTTCAAATTGAAAAAAAAAACGGAATGATATTACGGACGGCATTTATTCCCTCTTGAAACCCCGAACATACAGTGGTGTGTGCAGCTGAATATACAATGGCGTCTTTTTTTGTTTACAAGGGACAGATTCCTTTATTTTTGTATCGCTGCATTTGTCCTCAAAATGAAACCATGCGCGGGGTTTAGAGTGACACAATAGATTATACATTTAGCCTGACGGTAGTGAAGTAAGAGAAAGAACTCAAGAGAAGATGAAAAACAGGCATTGAAAATGTGTGAGATGTCATGGGACATCTTCTGCTTGTGCAAATGCTAGGTTGACTCTCTTACATACGGGGCCACTGATTAATAGTAACCCAGCCAAAACGTACTTAAAAAGAAACTTTGGAGGGCATTTTTGGTCATACATTTCATCCATGCTAAAACTCTTTTGAAATACTAAAGAACAAGATAGGGAACGGGTTAGTCAATATACATTTTAAAGTTGGATATTACACAAATATGTATGGCGCAATGAAACATAAAAGTGTGATTTAATCTAAATATGGGGGTTATAAAAACTACCTATAGTTCAATGTTTTTTTTACAAACCGCAAATCTGTCTATTGAAACACTTTTTCTTGATTAATTATGTCATCATTCCACACGGAGTAAAGAAATGATCGGATGAAGTGAAGGATAAGTCATTTCATGTCATCCCGCCAAATTCGATTGTTACATTTTGACGTTCATACTTTTTGTCCATTTTACATACAGTACAAGAGGAAGATATCTCAAATGAATTACAAGATATATCGTCGTTTGATCATGATTTTCGATCATTAGGAAAGGCAACTCTCATCATGATCCAACACTGCAAAAACTGGAGTGTTGAATTTAAGTCTTTCAAGTAGGCCCACTCCATATATGACCACACCATAAATTGGAATCAAATTCACTTAACACTAGTTTGGTGTTAATAATCAACACCAAAGTTAGGTGTTGACTGTTGTCTGACACCAGTACTGGAATTATTTTTCAACCCCAAACTTCGGTGTTAATATGCCCCATCACCCGCAAAGTGTCACTATTTAACACCACTTTTGCATTTGGCATGAACACTCATGGTGTTAAATTTGATTCTGTCATGTACTTCATATCTGACCACACCAAATTGTGTTGAACAACACCAGGAATTGGAATCCAATCTCTCAAACTGAATAAAAAAAAAAATGATAAGATACCTCCTGCCTTCTAAAGGTAAGCACTGTGTACTGCTCGCATTAACAGACGAGTGGTAGCAAAAAGTAATTATCATTACGAAAGCATATTTCCCTTTGAAAGTGGCCAGTAAGTTTGCAGCTAGGCAGGAACCTTTTATCTACGTATCTGCAAGGAAGATCCAGTTAAGCACATGCCAGACAAATTTTCTCCTGGCGGCTTCGAAGATGGTACAATCATGGACCCTACTACAGATGGACTAATAATGAGAGCCTCTCTTTGTTCACATCATGACCACCACCACCTGATAATGTGTATGTTGATGAGGACATTCATTTGACGCGACAATGTTGATTATGTAATCACGCATCATCACAGACTAAAGAACCCTTTACATTTCTTTAGATTCTTTTCGCTGGGCCAGAGCACAGAGTGTAGTTTCAGAAAAAGTATCGTGATTTGTGACCAGTTATAGAGGAGCAGTGAACCCCAAATTGTGACAATTTGAGTAATATTAGATTGATTATTAAGGAAGTGGACACTGGTGGACATACATTTGGACTAACCAAACTTTGAAAAATACATATTATTTACCGTCCTATTATGTTATTTTACTTGGAAATGGATAGGATTGGTTTTTTAATGAAGTTCAAAATTATTGTGTTACAGCCAAATTTTTAGGTTTCTCTTGTAAACTAGTTCTAATATCCTATTGAAAATTTCATATACGTCAATATTCATATGTACTCCACAACTTCCATCGGCCATAATTGAACTCTTTACAAAAAGTGACGCTATACACACATACAGGCGCGTACACAGGGGGGGGGGGGGGGGGTGGGGTTAAACCCCCCCCCCCTTTGGTATTTTTTTTGTAAACCCCCCTAAATAACCACCCTAAACCCCCCCCCCCCCCCTTTGGATTTTTTTTAAATTTTTTTTTTTATGAAAAAAAAAAATTCCCATGGCTGACCTAAAAAGCTGACCTTACCCCCTCCCCCCGCTTATTCAGCGGCTGGCTGAGTCGTTGCGAAATTTTCGGCGTAATTTATAAATGTTAAACCCCCCTCCCCCCCCCCCCTTGAAAAAATCCTGCGTACGCGCCTGCACACATACCAAACACGACATGCAACACGTACAAACTATCATCTTCCTCTAACCAGGACAGTTTTCGCCAATAAAAAACATACACAGGACCAAACTACTGGAGCACCATTGATCCGAATCTCAAACAGCTTAAAAACGGTGGCAGCTTTAAAAAACATATCAAATTATTATGATTGAATTCGTATATATAATGCACAACTATACCAACTGTAACTTCCGACCTTGAACATTCTATTCTAAAAACTTCCTTTTCTCTCTCCTCCTTCTTCTGACCCCCATTCTTCACCTTCTCTTCCTATTTCTCTTCTTTCTTACACCCATCATCCATATCATTTCATTGTTTATGTCTGTATACTCTGCTTTTTGTATTATTATACTTTTACCTTATTATAAATGACACTTTGTCAAAAATTCCCTTTTTCAAATGTAATTTCGAAATGATTTAGTGTAAATGCCATACAAACGTATGCTATGTAGATGTCTTAATCGTTCACGAATATCAATTTTGTAAATATGCCATGTTTTGTTAAAGTATTGTATTTTTCTCTTCATGTTAAATAAAAGAAACAAAACTGAAAAGCTGAAATATTTTATAACGAGGCACTCAACAAAGATTTGTGCATTATAAAATATGATTACTTTACGAACATGGCATACTTCGTGTTTTAGCCCAAGTGCATAGGCCCTACCCATTTGCACCTTGATCGCATATGAATTATCGACAAAATGGGAAATGAAGAAGGAACAAAAGAACACCAGCGAATTTTGGAGAGAAAAAATTCCTTACCTTATCTTCATATCTGTTATTTGTGACACGTACAAGCACGTAGAATGATGAAACTGTCCGGTACTTCCTCCCCCTATCTCCGCACACACGTAACTGTTGATGTCTGCTGTTCGAATCGAAGTGAGGCGGTGGTCTTTTAATAACCCGCCCGCACTTTAAAGCGCCCGCATGACAGGTAGCATCTGGCCATGCATACCACTTATGATACCAGTACTTTTATTTACTCCTGGACGATCGGAGAGTTTTATCGTCGCTTTGTTTGCCGTATACACCAGCTCACCAACCAAAACCAACCACTATATATATTGGTTTATGTCGAATTGATATTTTAATTAAACCAACCTGACTACAACGCTGTTATCTCCGGCGTTTCCAATATCTAAGGCCATCTTTGCCGAGCAAAAGTTTTTGGTGAGATGATTTAATTTTGAGAACTGTGTCGCCTAGAAAGTACCGAAGCTGTGACATCATAATTTTTTTAAAATAGAATTTCTCTTCACTTTCCAAGAGAGCATAAAAAAAATGTCTGAATGTCGAAAATCAATTGAATGTGTTAAGCATTGACTGAGATATGACCATCTGAATAAATAGATGTCATATAGGAACTCAGTGTTGTATTGCTCTGGCTCGTAATGTTATGAGCCAGAGCAAATAACAATGAGTTCCTATAGGAAATCTATTTGTTCAGATGGTCATATCTCAGCCAATACCTAACACATTTAATTGGTTTTCGACATTTAAAAATTATTTTTGATGCTCTTTCGGAAACTGAAATAAAAATGATTTTTATGATGACACAGCTTCGGTACTGTCTCTTTCACGGTCCACGCACTTACAATGCACAGTGGTGGAGCGGTACGGCTGCACAGAGATACGGGATATTAATCTCTAGGTGCTCAGGGCATGACTGATGCATTTTCGTCAAATCCAATAGAGTCTATATAGCTTCAAACGCTTTGATATGATATATTTTCATAAATATATTACTTTTATTTTTTGTATAATGTTCTTGCTCCGTTACCATGATAATAGACCTAGTTGTTATGCCCACCAACAACTATGGGCAAACAAGCACATTATGATAGCTTAAGGTCCTTACTAACAGGAGTTTTGTTCTGTAAGGACATACTCATAACATATTTAAGCTACTCATGAGGGACCCTAAATCCACAAGCCTTGCTTTCAACCAAGGTCACCTCATCTTTCTATTGTAACGCCATATTTTTGTTCATTTGTTATATTCATGTCATATTTGTAATGTGTGTTATGAAAGAAAGATAAATAAAACTTCAAACTTGAAATACTTAATTTCAGATTGTGTCTAGGGGGTTTGGTCCTTTAGTGGCCCATGAACCAATATTGCTAATACACATTTGAGGAATACCTTATACGGTATACATGTACACTCAGTGGCGTACGCAGGATTTTTTAAAGGGGGGGGGGGGTTAACATTTTTAAATCGGGCCGAAAATTTCGCAACGACTCAGCCAGCCGCTGAATAAGCGGGGAGGGGGGGGGGGGGGGGGGGTAAGAGGATTTTTTTTGTTTTGTCCTAACAAAAATCGCAGCGACTCAGCCAGCCGCTGAATAAGGGGGGGGGGGGGGGTGGGGGGGGGGGGGGGGTAAGGTCAACTTTTTTAGGTCATCTATTAGCATTTTTCATTTGTTTTAATTAAAAAAAAAAAACACATACAAAAAAAATGAAGGGGGATTAACCCCCCCCCCCCCCCCCCCCCCTGTGTACACGCCTGTGTACACGTACATGATTGTACAGAGTGGTTTTAACATCCTGCAACAAGACATCAAATCATTTGGGATAGCATAACATGCCTTATCATTCACATTATCTAATCATTTCGTTTCTGTGTGTGGCACGACAACATAAATATTATAGGCCTATATTTAATCAAGAAAAGTTGTTTCAATGGACAGCTTAATAGCGTTTTAAAAACTTTGATATCATGACTAGTTTTGATAACCCCATATTCTGAGTAAGTCACACTGTAATGTTTCATTGTGACATACATTATGATAAAGCATAATCAAATCAGGATATTGCAGATTCGGCATTCCGGGAGGAGGGGGAAGGGGGTAAATAACCTTTTTTTTCAAACTTCTGAGTGCCCCTACTCTAATATGAAGGTATCTCTTTTACTTTGACAAATGCCCCTTTTCCTTGTATTAGATACACCTTCCCCCTTCTTAATAAGTGTCCTCATTTTTACCTTTGATAAGTGCCCCTTTTACTTTAACACGTACCCCTTTTTCTAATAAGTGCGATGTCCCCGTCTGATAAGTGCACTTTTCCATTTGTAATAAGTGCGACCCCTTCATCAATATTATAAATACCCTTATTCGACTCTGATAAATGCACCTTTACTTTGATAAGTGCCTCTTTTCCTCTGTAATAAATGCCTCGTTCACCCTTCTTAATAAGTGCCAGTTTTTCAGGTGCGAGAAATGCCCCTTTCCTACAAATACCATTTCCCCTCCTGATAAGTGCTCCTTTTATTTTTCCAATAAGTGCGCCCCTTCCCTTTCTTTTAAATGTCACTTTAAGACTTTATCCCTCTGATAAGTGCCCCTTTTTCATTGACCGGTGCCTTTTTCATATTTCATTAAGTGTGCTTTTCCCAGCATCTGATAACCGGCTCTTTTTACCTTGAATTAAATGTAGAAAATTATAGAATTAAAAGGTTACAACTTAGAAAATAAATACCCATTAACATCTTTCCTGGTTTTGGCAATGTTTGGTGCAGGGGAAGATATATTAAGCTGGGAAGAGATTCCACAATCGGGATGCCCTTGATTATGTAAATATATTCATAACGAGATCTGATGATATTTTATATGGTTTTTGTTGGCCTACATAATATAATGCTAATGAGTCAATTCTAACTCATATTTTGTTTATTGAATTTCATTTGTATATGCAGTATATGCGTATACAAAAAAAAGTGTACCCAACTTTGGTAGAATGATTTAGGTTCCGACTAAAAATGTATAACCTATGTAACCTTGAATCATAGTGTAATGGTAACGAGTAACTAATCAGGAACTTGCTCGTTTCGCCGATAGATATGGACCGGTTATAGGAATTAGTCTAGGGCCGGTGTGACCGCGCCGTTTGTCCTACCAGTTTCGTTTGTTCGTCGGACATAATATGCGGGTTTTCTGCTCGCACGGATCGTCCGAGGGACGATCCGTGCGGATTGCTATCCGCGCAGTCTGTCCCCCCATTGTTTTACGGCAAATCAATGTATTTAGACTCATTGTAAATCATGTGGTTGGCATTTTTTCTAGAAATTACATAATGATAACTCTCTACAATTTTTTAAAGCAAATGGGCCAGTCCTTTTGAAAGTAGAAGTGAATATTTTCTTTAAAACCTTTATTCTATGAAGGCATACTCGTGATATCGGCCCCACAATTACTGTTGTAATCGATTGTACGTGGCTTCGTACTTACGGTCAGATGAGCATATTTTAATACCATATTCATGACACTGGCAGGTCACTAATTGGCGTATGCTCCGAGGGGCGGAGCCCCCGGAAGCGCAGGGGTTTTAGGCATTACAATTAAGGTCAGATTAGCATCCAGGGGCCAGCCTTAGGGCCCAAGATGGGGTCCAGGGGGCAGAGCCCCCGGAATTAGCTCAGGGGTATGGGCAATTAATTACGGTTACATGAGCATACTTTCTTTTCTATTTCTTTCTATTTAATTCTCTTTAATATACTTTTTCAAAAGTGTGGGGGTGGGAGGGGGGCTTGAGCCCCCAAGCCCGCCGTTCCGCGGGACCTGACATGTCGGCCTCTAAATAGTAAATAAGCACATTTCTTGCCTGACTGTATATTGTGATATATGTCATTCTCCAACAAACGCATAAAAAGTATAATTTACTAAAAAGCGAGGAAAAATCCCGGAAAATTAGGCTATTTCAGCAAGATCTGTATTTCACTGGTATCATATTAAAAGAAAAAAAAAAATCACTTTTAAAGTTTATATTGGTGGGGGGGGGGGGAGGAACTGGCTGAATACTTACACCTATGGTGTCGAGGGGCTCTTTCTTCATTTTTTTGTTCGGTAATAAATAAAGTTAGTTTGTGTGGGTGTACTAACGGCGCAGTAAGCCTATAACCACTGCTGACGGCGGCACTGCACTGCGAGCTGAATCGGTAATATAGGAAAACGAGAAATCTTGCACGCTAATCTAAGTTCCATTTCATTGGTTTAAGGTTAAAAATTGAAACTCAATATTGTGTTAAAGTTATAACATAAAAGATAATCTTTATTTTATAATTCCACGGGGGCGATTTTTAATTTTGCAATCGCCCCCGTGAGCAACCTGACGGGGGCGATTATGTAGCTCACGGGGGCGAATCGCCCACCGCCCCCGTGTATTTTGAGCGCTGCCCAGAAAACCCCCTAACTATATAATTTTTTAAAATCATTTTAGCTCTTTTCCTTTTGAAACTTCTACCTGTAACTATCAGATGGCGGCCATTTTGGATTTGACCAATATTACCAGTATGACCCGAGGAGATCTCAAATTGATGAAAGAATATCATAATCAGATTCTCTGACCCCGAAAACCCCATAAATATATAAACTTTTGTCATACTAGCCCATTTCCTTTCGTAACTACACTTAATGTGTAACTATCAGATGGCGGCCATTTTGGATTTGACCAATATGACCAGTATGGCAGACCCTAGGAGACCTCAAATCGATGAAAGAACATCAAAATCAGATTCTCTGACCCCCAAAACCCCATAAATATATAAACTATTATCATACAACCGCTTTTCCTTTTGGAACTACGCTTGACCTTTAACTCAGATGGCGGCCATTTTGGATTTGCCCAATATGGCATACCCAGAGGATGCCCTTCTTGGCGTCCGGAAGAAATCGTAAAATTATGGTATAAACTACCTCTGGGCCAAATTTGGTGCTTTTAGAGGAATCTGCACCAAACAACCCATATTTAGCCCTAACAGCCTCCACTATATTGAATATCACTGGCGTACTGGGGGGGGGGGGGGCTTGCAGGGGGGGGGGGGGCGCCGCCCCCCCCCCCCAAATAAAATTGAACTATGACTTATTTTCACAAGTAATGTATAAATGTTTGTGATATCACATGATTTTCAACAAAATGCTAGTTTCTCCATTATTTCTTGCAAACTGACCCATTCCCAAATAGCCATGAAGAGCATATGTTTTTGTTTTAGTCACTAAGGGCCTTATAGTGGCCACTAACAGTAAAACTAATTCATTTCCAGAAGATACAGTGCAAAGCACTGCAGGGAGATAACATGCTACCCACCACTCGGACTGAGCATGCACATTGCAAACGAGCGTTCCATACTTACATCATGTAACACTGCACATATACCGTTAAGGGGCCCAGTGGGGGGAATTGAATTCAGACAAGATTAAGAGTAGAGAACGGTACAACGAATCGTCTTCTTTCTCTAATAATTTAATGAAATGGCAAAGCTTCCGCGCTTCGCGCGGGAGGGGGGTTGGGAACTAATTTCAGACTAGGGTTAAGAGTCGAGAACGCGGTACAACGGATCGTCTTAATCTTTCTCTAATAATAAATGAAACGCGAAAATGCCCCTTGGGCCGTATGCATAAAAAGTAGCAATTGCTTGCAAGCAATTGCTTCAAGCACAAGCAATTGCTTGTCAAGCAAAAGATCAAGCTCAAGCAATTGCTTAAATCCGTATGCATAACATTTTGCTTGTGCTCAAACCTTTTGCTTGCCTCCAGCAAGCAATTGCTTACGATCTCAACAATAGCGACGTCACGCCGGTGCGAACATCATTCATGGGAGAACAAAGGCGGGTTTCGCATACTAGTAGTGTATTCAAATGTCATGCGTGTGGGGTAGCCTTTCCTGACATGGCAGTATAACCTCATATCCAGAGTCCCCCAGAAGGCAGCCGCGAGCATTTCTTGAAACGACATCGCGCAGGTCCGACGTTTGAAAAATCCGGGAGTCGTGAACCGATCCGGGCCAGCCAACGTCAACACTAGTGAAGATATAGTTCTCATCGCATGTTGCCTGGACGTTAAAGGAAGGGTAGTTTTTGCGGTTGATGAACTAATCTCCGAACTGGCCGCGCGGTTTGTCAATCCGCACATGGGTGCAGTCAATCGCCCCGATAGTGAAAGGAAACCCCAGTTTTTCAGCCCATCGTTCCTTTGCATGTGTCACGTCTGCGTTTGAAGTGGGAAACTTGATCCAGGTAGGGTGCTGCGCTGCGATGAGGTCAATGTTTTTAGCCACATGTCGAGAAACAGTGGTCTGGCTGATCCCCATCACTTCCCCCACTGTTGTTTGGTAAACCGGATCCGCCAAGTAGTGGAGCGTGGCCTCCATGCTCTCCACCGTTGTCAGACATCCTCCCCGTTTTTCATCATGTTCAGGTATGAACCTGTGTGCTAACCACTCAACGTTCTCTTTGTCGAAGTGGAATAGTTTCCGATAGGTCTCGGGAGCAATTTCTTCTCGATTTATTCTACTCCTGTATAACTTTGGTTTTTCTCTAACGAGCATAAACATGATGCTTAAACCGCGAACGTCCCGATTAAGCAAGAGCTCAAGCTGCTATGACGGAGCTTGAAAAAACGTAAGCAATTGCTTATAAGAACAAGCAAAAGGTTCGTTTTATGCATACGTTTTTAAGCAATTGCTTGATCTTTAAGCAATTGCTTGCGGACATCAAGCAATTGCTTGTGCTTGCTAGCAAAAGCATTTGCTTGCAAGCAATTGCTTATGTTTATGCATACGGATTCAAGTAAAAGGCTAGCACAAGCAATTGCTACTTTTTATGCATACGGCCCTAAATGAAACGACAAAGCTTCCGCGCTTCGCGTGGGAGGGGGGGGGGGACTGAATTAAGACAAAGACACAATAAAACGATTCGTCTTCTAATAATTTAATGTAACTTGAAAGCTTCCGCGTTTCACGGGGGATGGGCGAAAATGAATTCAGACAAGGATTAATGGTAATAATTTATTGAAATGTCAAAGCTTTGCGCGAAAGGGGGGGGGGGCGGAATTCAGACAAGGATTAAGAGTCGAGAACGGTTCAACGGTACAATGAATCGTTCCCCCCCCCCCCCACTCCGAGAACGGACGGACCCCATGCGTGTTACCAAAATGTCCGGTAAAGGGTTACTTTTCGTGCCCGACAATTGTAAACAAAGGGGTGTATTAACTTTTCACCCGGAGATTTCTTTAAAAAGGGGGTGTTTTTTTCTTTTTTTGCTCTCATCTCTTTGGACTCCTGAGAAATTATTCCGAATTTAGGGGGGTATACATTGAGCATTTTTCATGATTTAGTGGGGTCTCCAAGGCAGGAAAAGCCCGCGAAAGGGGGGTTCGGAAATGTTGGCAGTCCTCAGATAGGGGGTGCTTTCAAAAGAGGGAACAAGCATATGCGTACCCTAAATAACACTGAGTAGGGGGGGGGCGGGGAATCATCTTTTTTCTCTATAAATTTTATGAAACTTAAAAGTTTCGCGCAGGGTAGGCGAAAGTGAATTCAGACAAGGGTTAAGAGTAATAATTTATTGAAACGTCAAAGCTTCCACATTTCGCGCGGGCGGGGGAGGGGGAAATTGAATTCAGACAAGATTAAGAGTCGAGACCGGTACAATGAATCGTCTTCTTTCTCTAATAATTAAATGAAACGTCATCGCTTCGCGCAGGATGAGCGAAAATGAATTCAGACAAGGATTAAGAGTTGGGACCGGTACAATGAATCGTCTTCTTTCTCTAATAACTAAATGAAGCGTCATAGCTTCCGCGCTTTGCGCGGGAGGGGCGAAACAAGCTTTAAGAGTCGAGAACAGTACAACGGATCGTCTTCTTTCTCAAATAATTTAATGAAGTGTCAAATCTTCCGCGCTTTGCGCGGGAGGTGAAAAATTGAAAAATAACTTAGTTCCTGGCCCCGGGTTTATAGGGCTAAATTTATAGACATTTGGACATAATCGGCGGCCTCTACACCCACCCCCCCCCCCCCCCGGACACTTTTTTTTTTTTTTTTGGTCTATAAATTTGAAAATTTGACATTTTTTTTCGTTTGGGGGGGGGGGGGATAAGGTCACTTTACGTTAGCCGTGGGCATATTTTTTTTTTTTTTTTTTTTGAAATTAAAAAAACAAAACAAAAAAACAAAAACAAAGGGGGGGGTTTAGTTTTTTTTAGGGGGGTTTACACACATAAAAATACCAAAGGGGGGGGGGGTTTGAACCCCAACCCCCCCCCCCCCTGCGTACGCCCCTGGACGCACCTGATAACGACACAGTTTATATACTCGAGATAATTTGTGCAAGTACTACTGGTCAAGTACCAAACCACCGTCTTGTGCATTGTGCGGCATCAAAGCATAATTTATACAACGTCTCACGACATGACAGATCACTTTTTCTCTAACTTCTAACCAATCAGAAGGCTTCTTTTTTCCATGAAGTGCCGGTGGACATTAATGCGCCAAATGTGGTTCTAAAATTGCAAAAGATTCTTGGAAGGGGTAGGAGAAAGCGATTCTACGTCATATTACTCCAGGAAGTGCCTGAAAATGCGTCTAATTTGGTTCTAAAGTTGCGAATGCTTGGTCGCTCCGCTCCCTCGCCGTTAAAGCCTCGTTCTGTCGCTTCATCGTTTTACACATATTTCACCCCATGCCATTTTGTGCCCCCCCCCGGTAAGAAATTCCTGGATCCGCCACTGATGCTTATACCCCTTGAGCTTCGGGGGCTGCGCCCCTTGAACCCCGCCGGGGTTTTGCCCCTAGACCCCACTTTGAGAAACGTTCAGCGGGGCCTGCATGTTAGAGTGGGGTGATTCAGATTTTTTTTGTCAGCCCCCCAAACGTTTTTGCTCATTACGCCACTGTTGACTATGTATATGTGTGGACTAGAGTACGGACATTCGGTGCGGCAGGCGGACTATTGGTGCGAGACCTCTTCCGCACGGATTGTCCGTCAGACATTTGAGGCGCGCACGGAATGTCCGGCACGGGCATTCTGCGCGGATAAAATCCGCACCGATCGTCCGCTCTCGATCGATCTCTAATAGTCGGACGATCGGTGCGGGTTACATTCTACGCGGTCACACCGGGTCCAAAGACTGTCGTGTTGACCAGTCTGGCCGTTGTAAAGGAGGTGCTTGTTAAAAGCGCTGATAGACGGATTACGCCACTGATAGGTCTGGCATTTTCAACTAAAGGTGAGTAGGTCTATACACAATGGGCCGTATGCATAAAAAGTAGCAATTGCTTGCAAGCAATTGCTTCAAGCACAAGCAATTGCTTGTCAAGCAAAAGATCAAGCTCAAGCAATTGCTTAAATCCGTATGCATAACATTTTGCTTATGCTCAAACCTTTTGCTTGCCTCCAGCAAGCAATTCTCGCTACCCTAAATAGGTACGAAAATCTCGAAATTCGCGAGACGAGGTAATTTTCACTCTCTCGGGTCGTCACTACAACTTCCGGTATAGAGTCCCATCCCGCTGGCGCTAGCGCCTGTGTTCGCTGTGCAGAGTTTTCACGCACGCTAAAATCGATGCCAATCAGTGTAATTTGTACAGATTATAATATGCAATGGAAAGCTTCGGGCAGAATTAGTGACTTTAGCACAAAAGGCCGTTAAACTCTACCGTGAAAGAGAGGGTTGTGATCACGAACGCCTGCACAGGAAGCTGTAATGTCGAAAAGCTATCCCATAATGCAATGCGCGTTTTCAGGATTTTCCCCGGATCTCGGCAGAATCGCTATTTGGGGTAGCGAGAATTGCTTACGATCTCAACAATAGCGACGTCACGCCGGTGCGAACATCATTCATGGGAGAACAAAGGCGGGTTTCGCATACTAGTAGTGTATTCAAATATCATGCGTGTGGGGTAGCCAGGCGCGGATCCAGGATTTCTTAGAGCACAATTATTTTTTTTTTTGATCCTCAAAAAAAAATTCAATTTGCACCCCCCCCCCTTGAGCGCCAGGGGGGGGGGGGGGGCCCAACCCCCCCAAAAAGGTAAAAATCACGTGATTTTTTTTCTCAAGGGGGGGGGGGCCAGGTCCCCCGGCCCCCCCCCCCCTGGATCCGCCACTGGGGGTAGCCTTTCCTGACATGGCAGTATAACATTCCAGGATGACATATTTCAGAACAAAATGCTCTCCACCGTTGTCAGAAATCCTCCCCGTTTTTCATCATGGTCAGGTATGAACCTGTGTGCTAACCACTCAACGTTCTCTTTGTCGAAGCGGAATAGTTTCCGATAGGTCTCGGGAGCAATTTATTCTCGATTTATTCTACTCCTGTACAACTTTGGATTTTCTCTAACGAGCATAAACATGATGCTTAACCGCGAACGTCCCGATTAAGCAAGAGCTCAAGCTGCTATGACGGAGCTTGAAAAAACGTAAGCAATTGCTTATAAGTACAAGCAAAAGGTTCGTTTTATGCATACGTTTTTAAGCAATTGCTTGCGGACATCAAGCAATTGCTTGTGCTTGCTAGCAAAAGCATTTGCTTGCAAGCAATTGCTTATGTTTATGCATACGGATTCAAGTAAAAGGCTAGCACAAGCAATTGCTACTTTTTATGCATACGGCCCAATGAACATGACGGACAAAGAAAGAGGACAAAATATACAGTTCCTCATTCTACCCTCAACAATTGCTGTGATAGACAAAGGAACATCCCGTCATATTATGTACAAATGTGTAAAACATGTGAATGTGCATGTGACACCTGTTCTACACATTTTTACATAATAGCAGTGAAGGGAAGTTCCTTTGTCTACCTCAGCAATTGTTGAGGGTAGAATGAGGAACTATATATTTTGTCCGTCATGTTCATATTGATACATATACGATCAATCTGTCGATCTGTTCGCCGTATGAGGTGTATTATGCAAAACATTCAGATGGTCATATCTCAGCCAATACATATTCAATTGGTTTTTCGACATTTCGACATTATTTTTAATGCTTTTTCGGGAAATGAAGAAAAAATTGAGAAATTCTTAAAATATAATTTTGATGACGTCACACTTCACCACTCTATAGCCTTGTAGTCTACCACCTTTTGTAACACGCGTGATCATTACAATCACGTTATCCCAACATGATTCTTTTTGGCTTTGTTCTTGATAATTAACACCTTCGTGCCTCTATGTTAGGAAAGACAGGGTACCCGGATATGTTGAACAGGCCTACCTTTCACAGTAAAGAGCTTCCTTATTAAATCTTGATCACCGAAAGGAGCCTACCTTTAGGACCTTGGTTGCAGGGGCGGCGATCCCGGAGGGGGGGGGGACGGGGGAGGGGGACACGTTCCCCCTCAATTTTCTAGGGGGGATCATCACCCCGGAAAATTTGAAAACGTGAAGAAAAAAATGTATAGCAAATACTAGCTAAAGACTGCAACACACTTTTAGGCTATGGAGGGCCCCAGAGTACTGCGTTTACGTTTAGACTAATAGAAATGCAAAAATCTTTTTGCTCGGTCGCTACGCGTCCTCGCATAAAAAATGTACAAGTAAATATTTCTTGGTTTTATACTATATTTTTGCTAAGTAATGTATTTGTTAAAACAACAAAACTTCGAAAAACCTGTGATGGGGAGTCAATTCCGTCACCTCCGCCCCAGGGAGTGGGAGGTAGGTACTCACATATTAAAAACTTCTAAACATAGGTCCCATTTTATAGGTAAAGACAAGTATCGGAAACGCCCCAATTTCAAAAAATGAAATGGAAGCTCTCATTACAATCATGTGAAAGAATATGTTTTGACTAATACATAATGATAAAAAATTTGCCGGGAAACCGCCTACTAATTCATATATTTGGTAAATTTGTTTCTCTCATGGTCTGTGAGAGATATAGGGTAGTCCCATATACATCTTTCTGTGTATAGTGCTTGTAACTTTACGAAAAATGGGCCAAATTTCTTATCATTTTGATGATTCCAGAACATTGCAGATGCTAGATGCTAGATGATCAACCTTTTATGATCGTTTCCACAACGTTTCTTTCACAATGCAATCGCATGACCATAACTGGTCTTTACCTTTAAACAAAAATATCCCTAAACATAAGTCCGGTTTTTTAAATTTTCCCAAATTGTGGGGTGTTTGCCTGGCAAACACTCGGAAATTGTGAAAATAGTCTTTACTTCGAGAATACTGACCCTTTAATGTGTAGGGGTTTCGAAGGTTGAGCGGCGCACCCCATTCCAAACCGATTCTGAGTACCCACCCCCCCCCCCCCCCCGTCATGAAAAGAAATCCCCGCCCCTGCTTGGTTGAGGAAAGACAGGGTGCCCGGGTGCTAAGGCGCTGCCCGCATATATGTAGAACTAGAGATTCAAGATCAAAGGATCGCGGGATTTTATTGCCATTGCCAATTCAATACTGAATAGAGATTAAAACGCCCGCAAGATAATTATTCCCACCCCTTGCATAACAAAGAGTTAACAGTAAAGAGCTTCCGTTATTGCAAACCCCATCACATACAACAAAATAACGTTGGGAGATCGAGCAAGCTCATGGCAGCCCCCAAACTGATGCATAAATTACCGTTAAAAATGAAGAAATCACCATCGCTATGTACTCTAAAAAAAGGTTAAATTAAAATCTAAACGCAAATCTACATCAAGAACTATTGCAGCGCAGTAGAATATGCATGTATTCGCATAATTTCTGCAGAGAGCTGATCGAGAAAGTCTCATCAGCTCTCTATAGTTTCTGGTTTCTTCTTCTTCTTCTTAGTATTATTATCACTAGTATTGTCATTATTAAAGGGCAGTCCAACCTTTGTAATAAGTTTATTTGTATGAAAGCATACAGACAAATAAGATAAACAGAATGGCAAAGTTTGAAATAAATTGTACCAATAATTTATGAATTCATGAAATATAAAATCAGTAATTCTATAGCTTAGAAATTTCAAATTGGCAGTTTGTTCAGATAGTGACGTCGTGGATATAATTATCTCCCGTTTGCCGAGTACAAAAATAACAATTTAGTTTCTGTTTTTCTCCTTAGTGCCTTCTCCCTTGGCCAATAGTCTAAATATGTTATGCTTTTTATAGACCCTCATGATTTATAAATTTTTGAAAATTTGCCTTCGAGACTCCCAAAGAGACTTCTTGTCATGGTATAGTTCTTCTTAAATAATATATTGTAAACGTTGTTTATCCCTTTACTCTTCTCCAGCTGACTGAGGTTTTTATTGTTATTTATATTATGATGCGCTCAGGGTGCGCCCATTCATCAAGACCCTGTGGTTTTTACGGATGCACCTTTTTCCATCCTATTTTTTAAAATTTTAATCAAGTCTTATTTTTCTTTTTCTCCTTTTTCAAAAATAGAATGTATGTATATATATTTCAATGTATTTTTCTTCGCCTATGTATTACAACAATGTATAATGTCATTTTTATTGTGATTGGAATCAAATAAAGTTCAATTCAATTCAATCTTGTAATTGCCCCTTCATATGTTTCCCTACGTATCAGGACAATTACCCCCTGGGCAATCACCCCCCGGAAAATTACCCCCCGGAAAACTACCCCCCAAGGACAATTACCCCCTGGAAATTTACCCCCCGGAGAATTACCCCCCGAGGACAATTACCCCCCAAGGACAATTACCCCCCGGAAAATTACCCCCCGGAGAATTACCCCCCGAGGACAATTACCCCCCAAGGACGATTACCCCCCGGAAAATTACCCCCCGGAGAATTACCCCCCGAGGACAACTACCCCCGAGGACAATTACCCCCCGAGGACAATTACCCCCGAGGACAACTACCCCCGAGGACAATTACCACCCGAGGACAACTACCCCCCGAGGACAATTACCCCCCCCCCCCCCTCCCTCGAAACACCATTACCGCGGCCCGAGGACAATCACACCCAGGGAATTTGTAACACTGTGACGTATAATGCGAGCTCCTCTTCAAATTGCTATTTAGAGAAAATGTCATGAACTTTCATTTTCTTAGTTATTTATGACGGAATAGATTTGTTTCGTACAGGGGTTGTGTATAAATTATATTTATATTCGTAGCTCACATTCAAAGCCCTCGTACCCATCTGCCAAATCTTTTTGCTTGACGTACATGTATCCTCCTAGGAGGAGATTTCACCCACCCCTCTCGCTCTGTATCCATTCCACCTTTGTGAAGTTTGACTTAATATGCCACGTGTATTGAATCAAATTCAATTGCCAGAAGACGCATGTATAAAATCTAATTCAATTGCCAGAAGACGCATGTATCAAATCAAAGTACGGAATTTACATTTCTTAGAAATTTAACAATACATTGCGCGCAGATAAGTACGCGTTAATACAGCTAGTCTCCCCAAAAATGGCCCAACAAAGAAATTAGGATGTAAGATATCATTATTTATGCATCCTCTGTAACTTTTCTAATCAGCTGATCGTATATTTGTCTTTGTATGTATAATGGGCCCTCATCCATGATCTATTCCAAAATTAAGGTTCTCTTCATGTTTATAAATGTAATGTAATATATATATATATATATTTCTGTTGTCATGGTGAATTAAAATGTGTTTTCTTGTACTGTAATTTATTTTGAAATAAAAATTGCCTTCAAGTTAAATATATGGTATGTACGGTGCCATATTAAAAGAAAATAAGTATCCGCACTTGGGTACATTCATCTCAATGATTTTGTAATTCCAGAGCAGCGTTTTTTCAACTGGGGTGCCGCAAGAGAATGTTAGTTACATGACAATTTTTTTTGGCAAACGTTGATTTTGTGAAAAACAAATATCAGAAACGGGTAGAGTATTTATTGTCATTAAAAAATAAAATGTAAACAAATAATAAAATGTCTTTCTTCCTTGCTCACTGACAATATTTTGCGAATATATATCTTTTATTTCGACATCACATTGTTACCACACTCATCACAATTATAAACATGATGAATCAAGGCAACGAGAGGCCCGAATATCCTCATATTCGTGTATCAAGGTCATGACCGAATATTTCACTTTATATTCGTGTACATTCGGCGGTGAGGCGCCCGCATACCTTAAATCTGTGCTAGTGTGTTGATTACAACATTATGTTTTACCATTTTGAAAATGTCTTGTCCTTGTTTTTCTTGCTCGTTCACTAAATCAAGAAACAAATGTGCCCATACGTGTGTACATAGCACTTGACGAGTGCCAGAGTGATGCAAAATAAATAGTTTGTGAAGAATTTAAGATTGGGCGAAACTTTTCATTTCTTAAGAGGGCATCGTGTCGAACAAAAAGTTGAAATAATGCTGCACAAGAGAAATCCTTCGTAGAAAACAGCAACCACAGTGTTGTTGCATAGATTATAGTTAAAGAAAAATGTGTAGTAATGAGGAAGATCACGCGCAAGTATTTGAACGAATGTGGGTTCATGCACGGGATTTTATGGGCTCGTAGCCTTCACAGCATCTCTCAACGTGACAGATCGTCTTTTGCTATTGAATCCTGATTGTCCCCGGGGGGGGGGGGGGGGTAATTGTCCTCGGGGGTAGTTGTCCTCGGGGGGTCATTTTCCGGGGGGTAGTTTTCCGGGGGGTAATTATCCTTGGGGGGTAATTGTCCTCGGGGGGTAATTCTCAGGGGGGTAATTTTCCGGGGGGTAATTGTCCTTGGGGGGTAATTGTCCTCGGGGGGTAATTCTCCGGGGGGTAATTTTCCGGGGGGTAATTGTCCTTAGGGGGTTATTGTCCTCGGGGGGTAATTCTCCGGGGGGTAATTCTCCGGGGGGTAATTGTCCTTGGGGGGTAGTTTTCCGGGGGGTAACTTTCCGGGGGGTGATTGCCCAGGGGGTAATTGTCCTAGAACCGTTTCCCTACATTGTTGACTGAACTTTGTGCGTACACATGGTTTACAAATGAGATAAGCATACACGTCACCATCAAAAGTGAAGGTCTAGTGTTGGTACAGCTATTCATGGGGCGGGAGGGGGTCTACTGGTTTTACTGGATTAATGAAATACATAAACTAACACAAATCAAACCACAATCGACTGTTTAATTGGAAATCAAACCTGCTGCGTGAATCCGCATCATTTTGTATAATTGCCCCTTCATTTGCTTTCCTACATTGTTGACTGAACTTTGTGCGTACACATGTACTGGTTTACAAATGAGATAAGCAAACACGTCACCATCAAAAGTGGAGGTCTAGTGTTGGAACAGCTATTCAAAGGGCTGGAGGGGGGGGGGGGGGTCTACTGGTTTTACTGGATGAATGAAATACATAAACGAACAAAAATCAAACAAAAGAGAAACTAAACATGCCGTGGAGTAAAGGGAAGGTGCATGGGCGAGCTCTACTTTTCATACTGTCTCTCCCCCTCTCTCTCCACCTCCCTCTCCCCCTCTCACTCTCACTCCCCCTGTCTCTCTTCCCCTCTCCCTTTTCTCCCTTTCCTTTGCCATTGATTGATTTTTTTTTTTTTTTTTTTTGTCGGGGGGGGGGGAACACTGGATCACGTTTCATCTCACATTTCTACGCAGTCACCAGAGCGATGACATTGAAATCTTATCAGACCAGGCCAAACATAAGTATAATGACATGAGATGCATTTAACTCTCGTTTTTTTCAATAGAAAACAGTGAAAAAGAGTACTTTTTACGCTCCCTCCTTTATTTTTGTACCAAGACAATTCCCAAGTATACACATCTTTCGATAGTGTACAGATTGTCTATCACACATAGATGAAATGATGATCGACAAAAATAAGAATTTCTTATTTCAGATGATTCATTTCGAATACACCGGTATCCCAATAGTTTTATACTGCACCCCTTCTGTGTTGCCAGGGCAAATTACAAGCTAAGCAATTAAATATCATCCTCTTCATGAATTGATGACTGAACAAATTTACTTTTTTTATACTTGATTTTCAAATTGCAAAAAAAAAGGCGGGTATCAAACTTGGTTTGCCCTTGAATGACAAGTGTTGGGTAAAACTACCATAATTGCCTATACTAGAATCATCCAGATTAGATTTTATTTTTAAGTATAAATTATCAAAAAAAAAAAAAAAAATTAAATTAAATTACCATTAACATAATATGGACTTAATTCTTAAGGATCTTTAAGGATTCACTTCAATAAAATACAAACTAGAAAAAATTAACCTGTGTATGTTGGAGAGATATAATAAAGTAGTTTTCGAGAATGAAATGCTCCCCCCACATGTTACGTAATGTAATTGCACAAATTAAAAGCACCAGCTGTTACCACCGTGTTGATTAAAATCAAGCATACTAATTTCAAGGTCAAATATTTAAAAAACTATATTGATTAATTAAGGAGGCTTTATTTCTATCATGATTTAAGTACTATAATCCATTTCATATTATTTCATGATTTCTTCAACCCAAAATACACTGCAGAATCAACAAACCAATACAATTTTGTACCAGAATATTGTTGGACTTTTAAAATATATGTAGTCCGATAAGCCACTACGGAGATAGCACTTGTACAAATGACCCCCGCCCCCCCCCCCCGGAAATATTCACAGGCCTTTTACACATCGAAACGTCTGACTTTGTGTATTTCAGAATTACCATGGCCCAAAAAGATGGGGTCACTTCATAAACACCTTTTGTTTGCCCTCTAGAAAAGAATACTTCCACGTGTGTATCAAAGAATTTACCGGCAGTGTATAAATGAATGATTACATAACTATTCCATACACACAATACGGTCAACGTTCTTTCGTTTATGCAGCTGCATTTCTTTCGGACAATTCCCCCCTTCAAATTCGCAATACTAGCTCTTTAAATACATTTAAAACAATGCTAAAAACATATATCTTTAAGTCTTGTTCCTGAATAGCCCTTTTGACATTTTGCCTTTTTTTCTTTCTTTTTTTTGTAGATTAACGTAGGATATTATTAATTTATGAACTATTTGAATTTTGGTTGCAAGTGATTTGTAATCATGTACATGTATTATTTTTTATTTTTTAATGTTAATTGAATTGATGTAATTTGTAATACAAATTCTGTTTCCTTTACTTATCAGCTATTTTTCTTCTAAACCGCTTAGAGGCAATTTGCAATTTGCGGTATACAAATATCTTATTATTATTATTATTATTATTATAACTTTCATGAACACGTACCATTTTCAAACCCTTCGTTTTGAGGGAAGTTCTAAAGAAGTATTGTTGGAATTTAACCTTTTCATTTTTTGACCTGCGAATGGGACATAGTACCTTTAAATTGTGACCTACTTCAAAGAAAGCTCTCAAATTACACAAAGCCTCTTTTGGAAATTTCTAAGGATTCGAATTTAACACAACTTGTGAAATCGCCAACTTCTATACGAAATCTATACGAAATGAAAGACCTCTATATTGTAAGTTTATTTGTGGCTTTAAACTTTAAGTTATGCTTCTTCCTCATATATACTTCAAGAACTTTTATAATATTTTACCGGTTTTATTTTTTTCAAGGTTTCTCTAATTATTAAGTTTCAGTATTATAAGAAAAATGAGATTTCCTAGCAGTATTTATTAAATCTAATGTTAGTTATACTTGTTTTGTTCTCATAATAATATGTATTATTAATTCTCCCTTTTAATAAACTATCGTATTAAGGTTTATGTCATAATTTTTTTTACATTGCTATGTATTTCATGTGCTTTATGGTATAAGTGAATGTAATGCAACTCTCGGACTGCTATTTTCAGTTTTTTGACAAAACATTCCATTTAAATCCTTGTATTTTGTTCTTCATCTTTTCACAATGTTTGGTCAATGGGCCTGCATAATTCGGTGTCACAGAAACACACACCACACAGACTCTCATGGACACACACGCAGCGCATGTATACAGTTTACGTTAAGCATGTTGTGCTGAATTGACGTGTTTTGGAGTTCAGATAACTATTTCATTTGTGTTCTTTTGCATTTTTAGTAAAATCTAAAAGCGATCATTGTCATTTGTATTTATTGATTCAACCATAAAATAACATCAAGTGAAAACAATAACAGTACATCAATTTAAAACATTTAGGTTATGAACACCAGAATTTCTAGCCGATATCCCTTACAACAATAACCTGTAAGTTGCTACAGCACGCATTCATCTCTTCAATCATGAAACATCTTGACAATAACAACATCCTCTCGTCTTGTAAACACGGATTCCGCTATTCATTCCTTTGAGACGCAGCTCCTACTTACAATCCAGGACCCTGCTTCGGTACACAAACGATGGAAACAGGTTAACCCGTTGACTACTGAATTATCTAATTCCCATAGCCTTAACAGATGGACCACCAGGTTCCAGTAAGCAATGGGTTGATTGACATGATCATGCTCGACTTCTCCTAGGCTTTGTATAAAGTACCACACAACCGTCTCCTGTTAAAACGGAAAAGTATAGTATCAAATGCGAAACTATGGATTAGAGTAAATGGTTCTCTCCCGGAAATCCACCCCCCCCCCAAGGACTGCCATCGTCCGAGGCAAAAAATAACTCCTTGGACAATCATCCCCCCACCCCCTCGACCCTTGACGACCATTATCCCCCAACATTGTTTTGCTTTTATTAAAACAAATTTGTTATCAGGGTGGATTTCCCCTTTAATAAACAGGGGGGGGGGGGTTGACTGTCCCGGGGCTGATCTTCAGGGCGGGGTTGGGGGTAATTTTCCGGGTTTAAGTGACCTCTTGGAGTGTTTGTCCCGGGGGATATACTTTTGTTTGTTTGTTGTTGTTGTTGTTGTTGTTGTTGTTTTGTTTTGTTTTGTTTTATTTGTTTTGTTGGGTTTTTTTTTTTGGGGGGGGGGGGGGGGGTGGTGATTATTGTTCTTGTTGGTAGTTTTCCGGGGAAATTTTCCGCCAACAAAAATCAGTGTAGATCGGGGGGGGGGGGCACTGGCGTACTGATCAGGGAGGGGGCTCGGGGGAAACAATTTAAACGTGGTTTATTTCTAATTCCATAACGGTAGTTTACACATAATGCTGAAATTACATAATTTTCCGTGATTTGTCCTCATTTATTAGTAAATTATACTTTTTTATGCGTTTGTTGTTTGTTGTAAAATGACAAATTCCTAAATTTACAGCCAGGCAAGAAATATGCTTCTTACGATGCCTACATGTCAGGGCCCGCGGAACGGCGGGGATAGGGAGCCTCCAACTCCCTTCCACGCCCCCCCCCCCCCCCCCCCCCCCCCACCCCAATTTTTTTGGAAAAGTATATTAAAGAGAAATTGAAAGAAAGAGAGCAAGAAAGAAAAAAATAGTTAACTGCCAGTGTCTCAACAAAATAAGGTATTAAAATATGCTCATCTGACCGTATAATTAAACGCCTAAAAACCCTAAGCTTCCGGGGGTTCCGCCCCCTGGACCAAACCAAGGGCCCTATGGCGGGCCCCTTGATACTCATCTGACCGTTATTTAGTGCCTAAAACCCTTGGGCTTCTGGGGGCTCCGCCCGCTGGACCTCACGCCAATCAGTGTCCTGCCAGTGTCACAAATAAGGTATAAAAATATGTTCATCTGACCGTAATCAAATGCCTAAAACTCTGAGCTTCCGGGGGCTCTGCCCCCTGGACCACGCATAGGGCCCTAAGGAGGGGGAGGGGGCTGAATTCAGGCGAGGATTATTTTCGAGAACGGTACAACGAATCGTCTTCTTTCTCTAATAATTTAATGAAACGTCAAAGCTTCCATGCTTCGCGCGGGAGGGGGAAACTGAATTCAGACGAGGATTATTTTCGAGAATGGTACAACGAATCGTCTTGTTTCTCTAAAAATTCAACGAAATGTCAAAACTTCCGCGCTTTGCGCGAGGCGGTGTGGGAACTGAATTTAGAATAGGATTAAGAGTCGAGAATGTTAATGAGAATCGCATTTCTTTCTCTAATGATTTAATGAAACGTAAAAGCAGGGGGGAAACTGAATTCAAACGATGCTTAAGATTCGAGAACGGTACAATCAATCGCATTGTTTCTCTACTGATTTAATGAAACGTAATAGCTTCCGGGAGACGTCATTTTTTTCTGCGGCACAGATTGGGGCTTTTTTTAATAAAAAAAAAAGGTCTTGATTTAACCCTAACCCTACCCCTAAACTTTCCCATAGGCTCAACACGCACCTAACCCCAATCTTTGCCGCAGAAAAAAATAACGCTTCCGGGAGGGGGAGGGGTGGGTAAACTGAATTCAGACGAGGATTATTTTCGAGAACGGTAACACCAATCATCTTCTTCCTTTCTCCAATGATTTAATGAAACGTAAAAGCTTCCGCGCTTTGCGCGAGAGGGGTGAAACTTAATTCAGACGAGAATTATTTTCGAGAACGGTACAACAAATCGTCTTGTTTCTCTAATAATTAAATGAAATGTCAAAGCTTCCGCGCTTCGCGCAGGAGGTTGGGGAACTAAATTCAAACGAGGATTAAGAGTCGAGAACGGTACAAAAAACCCTCTTCTTTCTCTAATGATTTAATGAAATGTAAAAGCTTCCACGATTTGCGCGGGAGGGGAACTAAATTTCAAACAAGGACCTTAGGGTGGTATTCTCGAAAGCGGCCTAAGTTAAATCAGTGGCCTAAACCTGGTTTAAACCATGGACTATCTTTTTTGCTATTCTCGAAGGTGGCCTAAAGATAAGCCAGGCTTAAATACGTCATAGTTTGGCCTAACTTTAGGCCGCTCAGAGGTGAGCCCGCGGGGCAGGTTTAAATAAGTCATAGTTCGGCCTAACTTCGCATGACGTCACTTTTTAGTTAAATCGACTGTCCGCGGAGAGTGAACGGTAAGTTTTGCATTTGAATTTCTATATTTGATAACAATTTACACTCTTTTGTATGGATAAGCGCTCATAAAAGTTACACCAGCTAATAAAGTATTTTTGTTACTTTCATTTTGCTGTCTGGTGATAATCTAAAATGCTTTTAACTGAATAAATTTGGGGAAAACTTGGTAAATGTTCACAGTGTTCGCAGACCAGTCCCATACGTGCAAATAATTGTCGGTTAACATTTTCGTTTCCTGAGATTGAGCAATTTCTTACCGGGTAATTTTTTTCTGGGCACTATTGTACTTTCGTACGCATATACCACCTTAACACCACCTTAAAATTATCATTGCTAGACGTAGAAACTACTTTTATAGTGGATTTTTGAGACGCTGTTGCCTGAAAGTGGACTAGCACTAGATCTAGGCCTAGGCCTAAATTATCTAGATCTAGATCTGGCTGTCTCTTTCGTTCGTTAGCCTCTGATTTGGGTAGGATCTCTTTCAGGAGCCGACCCTACCCAAATCAGAGGCTAATGAACGAAAAAGACAGAAATTTCGGTCTGGTAACACCTCTGCCTGAGCTGCAGTGCTAGTTGTGGCTGTTGGTGGGATAATTTTCTACAGGATGATGATGATTTTCATAACCACCCCCCCCCCCCCCCTCCCCAAGAAATCTAAATTTCATCAATAAGAGTCTAGTCTTGACAGGTCTTATAGGAATTGAAAGGAAATGGACAGAAGCTTCCTTTTTTGACATATACATTTGCTGATAATGTTACAGTAGACCTAGCTTAGTCTTATAACTCTATTAGTAAACTAGAGAGAAAGAGAAATTGTAATTTCTTATCAAATATCAACATATTTTTCATCTTGATTTTCTGCTATTTCAGGTTCTTTCCAATTGATGCATGGGGATGAAAAAAGAAGGCCTCTCCCAAGCTACTGTGTCCCGCCTTGTGAAGTCCATCTCAATAGCCATTGCCAGGAGATCGGAGCAATACATCTCAATTCTTTCAACAAGAGAGGCAGTCCTGCAGAGTGCAGACCCAACATGAGTTTTATAATTACTGCCATTTCCCTGGCGTTAATATGGTTGGTGCTATTGATTGCACCCACAAAGCGTCTCCAAGCCAGTTGGCCCAACACCAGTTATTTCCTGAACAGGAAAAATAGATACTCTGTTTTTCTTGGAAAGTCTGCTGGTGAGTAATGCTGTAATAACGTCTTACTTTTGTAAACTAAATAATGTATATACAATTTTTATTAAAAAGATCTGCTGATTTTATGAATCTGCAGATGTGTCTAAAGGTACATTATGTAGTGATTTAAAATTGTTTTGTCTGATGAATGTAGGTGCAATCTACGCTCAAACTTTTATCATTTTACGTCGGCACGAGCTAATATCTTCAGCTTGATTGCCATGGCTACCAGTCACTCCTGACAGTGACAGCTTGGCCTAGACTTTTGGGCGGAACTATCTCTGAAAATAAGACACAAATAATCAACAGTTGATTAACTACTTTCAAATTTGGGTCAGAAGAAAACTCAAACCTACCACTAACAATTCTAGATCATATAAGACTTAGAGACCTACAGACTGCAGTACAGTACAGTGCAGTAAATTTTCATTTTACTTTTTTCCCCTTCACGAAGCTCATTTTGGGAGATAACGTAAACAAAGACAATCTCTGGTCTAATGTTAGATTGAACTAAAATGGAAAAGTTGGGCTCTAACGATTAGGGCCTTGTAAAATCTACATTCCAGGCTGTGTTATCTAAGTAAGATGTAGACCTATAGACTTGATTTTAGGAAAGGGACTAACTTGGCTTTCTTACGGCATGACATGGCAAATACAACTTGGTGCAAGCACATTTATGAGATAGTACTGCAAGAATGTGTATGTTTGTTCTTGACTTTAAAAGAGATACCGGTAGTCATTCTGTAAATCAATGATTACTAGTAACTGAGTGGGGAGGGGGTGCCTAGTCACTGCCTACATGAAAGTTAGTTGTTTTTTTTAAGTTAGAATATGATTGACACTATAACTAAGACCAATTATCAATGGAGTAGATCTTTGGTATTTTAATGAGGTCTAAACCTTTTTATTTTTGTTTCAGGATGATGTTCTTCTTCAGTAAAATAAATGAAGGCAAATAACCTGATGATTAAGACAAATTCAGAGAGAGGAAGGAGAACTACTGAGCTGCTGAATTTCTGAGAGGTAGGCTGTAGGAATAAGTTGTTGTTTGTATGCCCAGGTACATTTGTTCATTCACATTTTTTCATCAATACTTTCATGTAACTGATTATGCACTCCACTTTTACCACAATGTGCATGTAAGTCCACTTTGGTCACAATGTACATGCAAGACCTATTTAATGTTTAATAGAAATAGGTTTCAATGTGCTTCCTTTTATTCTTTTCTCTTTTCATACAACAGACATACTTGCAGGGACTATGAAGTTCTACTTAGCCTATTCAATGAACCAAACTCCATCTGCTGTAACTGTGACTGCATGGGGATCAAAACCTTTGTATTATAATCCTCATAACATGAAGCTATGGTAACAAACAAGCAACCATTGATAATAAGCCTGATATGTCCTTGTTGTGTGTGTGAACCACAAAGCAACCATTACTCATAAGGATGTTTTTATGTACATCAGATGTTTACTGTTTCACTGGAAAAATTGTGATTTTAAGTCATTTAAGAAATTATGTTTTGTAATGTGTTTTAATATAGTGCAAGTCATGATATAACAGATTCCCTGCAAAAGAAACACGGCTCAAAAGTAGACTATGCTTTGTTTTAAAAAAATGATGGGAGAAGGTATATAATGTAACAAATACATAACATTTAATTCTAATAGTTTCAAGTAGCAGATTATGAGGCTATTGGAGCTTAATATTTGATTTTGACCTTCAATTTTATAATCGTATTCATCATGAATTACAATCTTTTCTGTTTTAAGAAAAATAAATAAATTGAACATAATTGTTGATATGTTATATACAATATTCCTTTCATATCTTTTGATTTTAAGTGTGCATATTGTTGGGTTCATTGAATTATACATGGAAAAAGTCTTGAAATAGAACAGTGGGAGAACAGAGAGCGAACGAGAGAGAGAGAGAGAGATAGCGTAAAAGAGAAAGGGAACCAAATGAGAAAGAACAATTTAATGGTGAGAGAAATAAACAATGATGTGAGATAGTGTGTGTGTGAGAGAGATAGGGAGAAAGAGTTGGGGGGGGGGGTGACAGTGCCCCTTTTTTCAAATGCCCCTTTTTATATAGGAAAGTTCCCTTTTAACTTTGTAAGAAGTGCCCCTTTTTCCATAGGAAAAGTGCCCCTTCCCCTCTTCACCTCTGATAAGCGCCCCTTTAATTTTGACACGCGCCCCTTTTCCTTTGACAAGTTTTCATTTTCCTTTGCAATAAGTGCCCCTTTTCACTTTTTAGAAGTGCCCCTTCACCTCTGATTATTGCCCTATTTAAATCTGAGAGGTGCCCCTATTAACAAAATTATCGGTGGCCCTTTTATTTCAACAAATGCACATTTCCTATATTATAAGTGCCCCTTTTAAAATATGTTCAATGCCCCTTTTCAGGTGCGATTTGTGACCCTTTTCATCTCTGATAATTTCCCTTTTAACAATGATACAATTCCAGCAAGTGCCCTTTTTGTTGGTGCTGCCCCCCGCTTTGGAAGTCGCTCCGCCGTCCCTGGACGTCATATTGCTCAAGTTGTCGAGGTGATGCATCCTCTCCACACTCAGCGCGCATCCATTGTCTTAGCCCATTGTCTTAGTGCATTGTGACGTCATATTGCTCAAGTTGTCGAGGTGATGCATCCAAAGTACCTAGGTGTCACTCTTGACCGAAGCCTCACCTTCCACGAGCATGCCAAAGCCACAGCCCAAAAGACCCAAGCCAGAGTGTCTCTCCTAAAGAAGCTTGCAGGGACCGGATGGGGAGCTAATTTCACCACCCTTCGCACCTCCACTCTAGCTCTTGCCTTCTCCACTGCCGAGTATGCTGCACCTGCATGGAGCCACAGCACCCATGTACACAAGGTTGATGTTGTCCTCAATGACGCTATGAGACTAATCAGCGGAACACTCACTGCAACACCAGTCAGCAACCTGCCAATATTATCTGGCATACCACCAGCTCAGCTCAGACGAGATGCGCAGTATGCTAAGCTTGCCCAAAAGCATGACAGAGATAAATGCCTTGTTCCTGCCCCCTCTGCCTTTGAAGGACAGCGTCTCCCTAGAAGACACTTTGCAACACAGGCTGCTGAGCTGCGGCCTGAGAACCCCCCTCCACCTTAGCCACTTGGATAACAAAACGCTGGTCAGACCAGTGGAATTCGTCCACTACCAACCTGAAGGAGTTCATCCCAAAGCCCTGTGCAAAACCAAGTGGCAGCGACCTCCCAAGAAAAGCCTGGGTCAACCTAAACCGTGTCAGAACTGGAGTTGGCCGCACACAATATTTCCTACATAAAATTGGAGCTGAATCATCACCAAACTGCGCCTGTGGAGAGATCCAAACTATGGATCATGTCATTGATGATTGTCCGATCTACAAATCCCCCCACGGCGCTTCCGGACTTCGTGAGCTCGATGATGAGACGATCTGTTGGCTCAATAAGGATCTTCCTATCTAGATGATGTACTCCCTGATATTCTTTGCACGAACGAACGAACGAACGATCCTCTCCACACTGCGCGCATCCATTGTCTTAGTGCATTGTGACGTCGCAGCTTCGGTACTGAGCATGTGCAGAAACTGTAACCATGGTGAATGATCCATGGACTAAGTTAAGCCAGGTTTAAACCATGGATCAGTTAGGCCACCTTTCGAGAAATGAAAATGACTTAGGTCAGCGGCCTAAGTTAAGCCTGGCCTTACTAAACCACGGTTTAACTTAGGCCAGGTTTAACTTTGGCCGCTTTCGAGAATACCACCCTGTGTTATTAGTACGTGGCCGAGGGCATGTATATCTTCACGCTCTCGATTTTTCTGTGTCATGGTGTCGCATGTAATATCATACTGCCGTCACTGTTTATTGCATAAGACATCTAGACTATTTTGTTTTCTTGTTTTCTTTTAGATGTCTTTCATCGTTTCCTTCTCTAGATCTACATGTTAAGTACAATTCCCTTTATAATACACTGCTGTACTCGTACCCCGATTTGGTCTAGTCCTAGACTCTTCGCGAGCGGTTTCATTGGAATTAATCGAGAAATTCCCCTCGCTGCCGTGTAAATAAAAAATACGCCGCCCGCACCCCACCGTCGGCAGGATATGCGTGTACCAGTGTCCTTTCCCATCTGATGAGTACCTCTCAGAACTTCCTTTACTGTATACCGGTTTGAAGACACCATAGCGAACAATTCTATTGTTAGGGAATATTTCAAGGATGTCCCATTTCTCCTTACCTGTTCGTATTTGTCATTGAGATAATGGCTCTTCTGATCAGACAAAATGAAGACATTAAGGGCATTTCTGTAATGAATCAAGAGGCTAAGATTTCTTTATTGGCAGATGATTCTGTTTGTTTTCTTGATGGATCAAACATTTCTTTTGAGAATTTGTTTAAGATACTTGTAGATTGTTGAGATTCAGAAATGACAACAGCTAGGGAGTCCAACGTAAACTTTAGTCTTGCATTTATTCACCAAAGAAAACACAGCCCCTGTACAAGAACAAAATTTGAACGAAATATAATTAGCATATAGCCTCTGGAGCAAAATGTAATAACAAACAATTCATGGTTTCATTTGCTTTCTTCCATTAAACAGAACAAATTAAAGTGTAAACATTGCAATAGTTTCCAACTCAACACGAGTCATCAATTAATACATTATTCAATTTTCAATAATAATTCTTATTATGTGCAATATCATGAAAGGTAGCTTAACTGTTTTAATTGTCTGTAGCAGTATAGTTGCCATAATTAATTAGAACATATATAGGACAGAAGAATATTGTACATTTTACATCATTTCGTGCAATAATCGGTTTACAATTGCATGTATATTAGGTCATATATATATCTATACACAATAGAGCCAAACTCCACTCACCGGCCAATACTATAACGACGAAGCAACACTAACGCTATATGCTGTCGTCCGACCCCTGATCATAAACAAAGCTTCCACCTTATTGTAGAAAGTGTAGTTCATCAAATAAGGAGATTTCACCACATGCAGCCCTAAAGGTAACAACAATAAAATAACAATTCTTACTTCACAATAATGACTTTGTGAAAACTGCATGACACAATGTAATTACATTCAAATATATATATATATATAAATCCTCTTTGGTAGTCATTCTTTTAATTGACTTTGTTTAACAGAAACATGTTTCAATCTATATAAAGACAAACTTAAAATTAATTTAATTTGTCAGAGTAATTATCATTTCATCATTATCAGAAATTCAAGCATAATAATCTACTTTATAAAGCATGATACATGTAATGCAAATGAAATAAGTTAATCACATTTATCATAAAGTGTCATTATATCAGTGTACATACAACATGGTTCAACAATCCTCAACTTTCACTATCTTATCTTCAGCAATTCATAAAATGTGACATCCATTAATAATATGAAATATATATAATAATCATCAGTTCCAACAGTATAAATCAACTTACATGAATTGTGATCTGCCAGAAGTAAATAACAATCTCCATTAGCAGGCACAAATTAGTGCTTCTCTCCTCTCTCTCCAATCTACAAAAAGACACCCCGAAATGTGTAAACTGCGGAGGCGAGCATTCTGCTGCATATAATGGTTGCACACAAGCAAAAAAAGCTAAACAAGTACAACACATCAAAATCACAGAAAAAATCACATATGCACAAGCATCACAAATATGGACAAATAAACAAAATACCCCTCAAACTAACATTGTCACACAAACCTCCCAAATGAGGAAAGAGGAACAAGAAAACACACAAATTAAAACAAGAGATACGATACCTGGCTCATATGCCATCGCTGCAACCACACAAAACGTACCTCCTGTAACCACCAGCACCCAACAAACTCAAAATGTCTTACCACCTCGAACAACCTCAAAACATCCTTCGAAAATCCCTCGAAAAATCCCACAAAATCCTTCAACAACATCAACAAACTCCACAACAATCACTTCAAAAAAAGACAATGAAAAGAAAGAAAATCCTTCTGTAACCACGAACTTTATAGCTACAGCAAATGATGATCAGATAATTGACTTTATATGTCAATTGATCCTCTCACTCACAGAGGGCAAAACTCTTAAAGAAATAAATAATTTAGTTCTGGTCGCAGCGAAAAGATCGCTGCAGCAAATAAGTAGTGCTAACAATGTTGATAACGATACTTAAAACATTGATGATACTGTTTTCCATACTACAATGGAATGCACAGGGATTACTAGGGCATGGAAAAGAACTTATAAAGTATTTGAACACACACAAACATTGCTATGATTTGATATGTATACAAGAAACATGGTTTCAGGAAAATAGAGTTCTTCAAATTCCTGAATACACATGTCTCCCAAGAAATAGGGAAAATCAGGCGAGGGGAGGATGTGCGATATACGTTCATAATAAAATCAAGTATGAAGGTCCAATGAATGATGTAAATTTAGAAATGCAGCAAGTAAACATACACGCAGGAAATGAAAAGTTATCAATTGTGAACTTTTATAATCCTTGTAAGAAATTAAATGAATATATTATGAATGTGCTATTAAAAGACGTTAATAAAAATGATAAAGTTATTATAGTAGGCGATTTTAACGCTCATGGTACCATGTGGGGAAGTGACAAAACAGACAAGAATGGACAAGTGATAGAACAATTCGTGAATCATCATAATCTAACTGTTTTGAATGATGGCGAAGGAACCAGACTGGATCCACGAACAGGAAAACTGTCATGCTTAGATTTATGTATAACCACTCCTTCACTGGCATGTAGAAGTACTTGGAGAGTCATGGAAAGCCTTTTTGGAAGTGATCACTTCCCAATAAATATCCAAACAACTTTAGACGGGAAAAGCTCTGAATATAAAGATGCTTCAATAAGAAGTGCAGATGATTTTATCTCCTTTAAACATATAAATTTGAAAAAATTTGCTAAGAAATGTGAAGAGATGATTACAAATGATCTCATACTTATAAATAATGATATACAGGAAATATATGATAATTTCATGAAATATTTAAAACTGTGTATAAAAGAAACTGTACCGAAAAGGAGAAATGTCTCTAAAAATCCGGTGCCTTGGTGGACCAAAGAATGTACAGAGAAAATCAAAGAGAGAAATAGAATGTGTAATAAGATGTCACGGAAAATAACTTTTGAAAAGGTAGATGAGTACTTAAAAAAGAAAGCAGAAGCACAGCGTGTACTCCGCCAAGCAGAACGAAATTACTGGCGAGCATTTTGCACAAAGCTTGATCAGTATATGCCAGAATCTAAGATCTGGGCTTGTATAAAACGGCTGAATGGTGTACTAATAAAAAAAACAAAAAATATGTCAACATTGATTGTAAATAGTAAAGATATTGTCTCCGATCAGGAGAAAGCAAATGCCTTTGGAAATTACTTTCAAAAAATAGGAATAAAAGACAGGGATACTAATAAGGAATTACCGAAGGCACCAAATAATGACATTCATATTTTAAATGTAGATCATGTTATAAATGAACCCTTTTTTATAACAGAATTTGAAAAGGCAGTGCAATCGCGAAAAAAGACTGCCCCAGGAAAAGATAATATACCTTACGTTGTTTATGAAAATCTGCCAAAAGCAAACAAGGAAATCATGCTGAACATTATTAACTTAATATGGAAAACCGGGGAAATTCCAATTCAACTAAAGCATTCTATAATAATCCCTATTCTCAAACATGGAAAAGATCCCAGAAATACATCGTCATATAGACCAATCTCTTTAACATCATGTTTTGCCAAAATAATTGAACGAATGATAAAAGAAAGATTACAATGGTATGTTGAAAAGCATGAATTATTACCCAATTTTTTAAGTGGATTTAGGAAAGGTCGTAGTGTGACGGACAATATTGTACAATTAGAAAATGACATCCAAAAGAGTATAAATTGTAATGAACATGTAATAGCGGTTTTCTTGGATGTCGAAAAGGCTTTCGATACAGTTTGGATAAAGGGTCTGGTTTTTAAATTAGCAAAAAATGGAATAGAAGGGAACATGCTGAGATATATAGAAAATTATCTAACAGCACGAACTTTTCAAGTACGAATTGGAAATACAGAATCTAAAACTTATAAAACGCATAACGGGTTACCACAAGGGAGTGTTTTAAGTCCTCTTTTATATAATATAATGATGGGTGATATACCTACAGACCAAGATGTAAGCATATCTATGTATGCAGATGACTGCGCAATATGGATATCAGGCAGGAACATTGTACATATTACTGAAAAAATACAGAAATATTTGAATCTTTTAAATCGTTGGTTTGAAGAGTGGGGGTTTCGACTCTCACCTGTCAAAACAGTGCCCGTACTTTTTACGAAAAGCTGGAATGCAGTTCTACCGCCTGATATAGAACTGAATGGAAATGTGTTAATGTACGAAAAATCTCATCGCTTTTTAGGGGTTATATTTGATAAAAGGTTAACTTGGCAACCACATATCGAAAATGTAATCACGAGAAGTAAAAGAAAATTAAATATCTTAAGATGTCTAACTGGAACAAACTGGGGAAGTTCCTCGAAATCACTTATCATGGTGTACAGAGCAATTATAAGGTCTCTTTTTGATTACGGATGTGAGGCGTATGACAGTGCAGCTGCTACCACCAAAAAAGCCATTGACTCTGTCCAATACCAAGCACTGAGGATATGCGCAGGTGGGCTGCCATTAACCTCCTTAGAATCACTACAGGTGGAAATGGGGGAAATGCCTTTGGATATAAGAAGACAAATGCTTTCAAGTAAATATAGACAAAACATCGAAAGATGGGCGAATCATCCGTTGTTAAAAAACATTGAACCATGTTGGCATTTTGAATACTTGAAGGGGAAAAACGTAAACAAACCTTTTGGATATAGAATACAAAGCAAGCTGGGAAAACGTATAGAAACGATAACCTACTCCCCATTTCCACCATGGTTATTCTACCCTCCGGCAGTGTCAACGGAATTAAGTACTCGAATAAAGAAAACAGATCATCCTACACAACAAAAACAAAGCAGCCTGGAAATCATACATACTAAATGGGCGACTCAATTACATATATACACCGATGGATCAAAAGTACCTGAAAGAGGGACCTCTGCAGCTGCTTTTTACGTCCCTTACTATTCTGTACATCGGAGCAAAAGGTTAGCAAATTTCACCTCTTCGTACAGGGCTGAATTGGCTGCCATCATTCTTGCTCTCAGATGGGTAGATGAATTAGACATTTATGTGGGGGTTGTTATTTTTAGTGATTCACTGAGTGCACTTATTGCATTACAACAACAGAAGGACGAATCTTTTATTCTGGAAATTCTCACCATGACTACTCACTTAAAGAATAAAGGAGTTGATATATATGTAGAGTGGATACCTGGACATTGTGGAATAAAAGGGAACGAGATGGCGGATTTCCACGCAAAGGCCGCATTAGTAAAGAAAATAGAAGTCAATAATAACCTAAATATGTCAGAAATGAAAAGCTTAATTACTACAAGTTCCAAACTCCTTTGGCAAGAAAGGTGGAACAAAACCAACTCGTATTTGAAAACATATCAAAAAGATGTTAATAAACCATATATATGCTCATTAGAGAGACAACATTCAACAATAATACATCGACTCCGCTTTGGAGTCCTTGGACTTAACCAGGATCTCCTCAGATTGGGAATTCATGCTACTGGTTTCTGTAATAGATGCCCCAGTGAAATAGAGACTGTAAAACATTTTTTAGTACATTGCCCTAACTATATTATAGAAAGGGCTATGTTTCTAACAGAAATTAACGAATCCCAACCTGAAAAAATTATGGAATACTTAAAAAAGAGTGAGTCCAGTATACAAAAAGCTATTGTACGGTTCTTTCTCAGAACGAAACGGTTCCCTATCAGGAAGTAATACCTCCCTTGATGAACAGTAAAATATAATACAATATTATAAATATGCTAAATTACACTCAGTACATTAAAAATATAATAACATAATGTAATAAGAAAATAAAAAAAAGAACAGTAAAACATAATACAATATTATAAATATGTTAAATTACACTCAGTACATTAAAAATATAATAACATAATGTAATAAGAAAATAAAATAAGAATAGTAAAACATTATACAATATTATAATATGCTAAATTACACTCAGTACATTAAAAATATAGGGTCTAATAACAATCATAATGTAATAAGAAAATAAAATAAGAACAGTAAAACATAATACGATATTATAAATATGTTAAATTACACTCAGTACATTAAAAATATAATAACATAATGTATTAAGAAAATAAAATAAGAAAAAGTAACAACAATGATAAAAGGTATGATAAGATTACTGAATATAGAAGCTTGTGTAGGTGCTATCTTATATACATATTTATGTATGGTGTGTATGTGATATAACAAATAATCTGCACGTACTGTTAAGAAACACTAACAAAGCCCATGAATGTTTTGCTTACGATATTATTTTACGATACTATCTTAAAAGATAGATAAATATAAAACGAAATAAATGTATTTTTTAAAAAATCCAAAATTGAGAGATATAACACGTGCCGTAAAGTAATTTGGCGACAATAGTCAAATCACTGACTAATCGCCAATAACTCAAAACACAACAACAACAACAACAACAACTTGACACATTTCGTTCACATTCAGGGTGTAAAATTAACCCGACTAAGTCGGAAGCTATTTGGATTGGGTCCAAAAAAGGTTGTCAGGATTTTCCACTTGCTGAGAGAGGAATTTTATGGAAAACATCTCAGTTTAAGTGCCTTGGAATAGTCTTTTCACTGAATGTTAACTTAATGTTTGATCTTAACTATAAGGACAAATTGAAAAGAATTGAACAAACAGTTAACTGTTGGCGAATGAGGAATCTATCTTTAATTGGTAAAATTTGTGTTATTAAGTCTCTTGTTTTACCACAATTATTGTATCTTTTTTCTGTTCTTTGTATCAAGATTCCCAAAAAGTTTTTTAAGAAGCTGAACAGTATATTTTATAAATTTATCTGGAATGGAGGCAAGGATAGAGTTAAAAGAAAAGTGATGTGTAATGATTTAGAGTCCTGTGGCCTCCGAATGATTGATCCATATATGTTTTCAATTGCACAAAAAATGGTATGTGTAAAATATTTAGTTGATAGGAACTTTCAAAGTATGTGGAAAACAATTGAATTAACATTTCTTCAAAAATTTCATGAAGAAACAGATATTTTATGGAAATCATATGCTCCTGAAAGTATTCTGAATGCTTTGGGTAATACTCAAGTTGCAGAATGTTTACGTTCGTGGTACATTTTTAGACAAGAGGCTACGAAGGATATCATTGATTGTAAATATTCTGATATTGGCACTTGCCAAATGTTATGGTTTAATAGACAAATTCGTTCATAATCTAAGAGTAACTTTTATTATGGTATCTGGTATCAAAATAATATTCGATCAGTTGATGATTTATTGAATCCACCTTTTTCTGGTTATAAATTGTTTGAGGAATTAATCTTGGATTTTGATATTCCTCAATCGGACAGACGAAAGTATAATTTCTTGCTGAAAAATATACCCAATGAGTGGCTTTGAAACCCAAATGGTTAGGATAATGATGTTTTTGACACCTTAATTACTAAGTTGATGAGTACAAGAAAAATACCCAGTTATGCATACAAAGTACTTTGTAACCAGTGTTATCCTCAAAATCGATATGATTATTGGCATGATAAACTCACAATACCACAAGATTCATGTTAATAATTTTCGTTGCACCATAGATACTCGTCTACGTTCCTTTTATTTCAAAGTTTTTCATAAAGCTATCGCTTTGAATGCATTTTTGTATAAAATCAAGAGGAAGGACTCCCCTAATTGTATTATTTGTAACAAAGAAGAAGAGACAATAGTTCATTTATTTTGTAAATGTGAGAAGGTATTAACACCACTTTGGAATGGATTATTAACCTTAATTCACCTCAAAGTTGATCCAAGGTTTGATTTAACCAATTTTGAAAAGCTCTTTGGTACCCCTTCTGACAAATTCTTGTCATATTTATTCCTGCTCTTAAAATATTTTATATACACCTGTAAATTCAAGAGTAGTTTACCTACTAAGATTGCATTAAATCATTTGTCAAGACACATAAAGAAACTGAGTATTTCCTTGCAAAAAAGAGAAACAAACTTTCCTTCCATTTAAAAAAATGGAAATTCGATGTTTAACTTTTTCTTATGTAGAATGTAATGTACATATAAGAAGGTGTATGTTTATATATAGAATGTACATTGGATCTTTCAATCTTTGTTTGATCTTTGAAGTTTTGATGTAGATTCATAACCGTTTCTGATTATTCGTTGCCATCTCTTGCTCAAGGAATGCGCCGCAGGGGATTCGGGGAGCGGTCTTTATCCCTTTTTGCAGAAGTCTGCTCGTGGTCACCTGGTCGTTTTTTTTTTTAATGTGTGTTATCGGGTTGTTCATGCTGGAATTGCAGGAGCCCGTTTCCCCGAGCCCCCCGCGGCTGAGTTAGGACTTTAGCTTTACATTGTTTTATACTATCGTATAAATTATTGCTGCTGTGTTTTATTTGTTTGTTTTGGTTTTTAGTTTTTTCTTTTTGTTTTAACTGTAATTTCTCCTATGATTGTTTGTAAAAATGTGATTATGAATGATCAATAAAACATATAAATAAAAAATTTAAAAACAAACGATTCTATTGTTATCATACGGTCACGGTTCGGTGCACACGAGTGGTCGCTGAGTTGTGGTCGCTAGAAGTAGTCCAATATCACGGCGAAGGTGAAAATGTACTAGAATTATGTCCCGGCATGCTTTGCGATGAAACAACCGTGAAGGCACGTATTCAGAATGTTAATAAACAAAAGCGGAACATAAGTGACGTAGTTGACGTATTTGACCAATCAGAACTCTCCATTTTCACGTCGGCAAAATTGACTACTTCTTTTAATTATTCATAAATATTCGCGTGATTTTTCTTGGTTCCTGACTCTGGTACAGCGTAAAATATAATAATTTTGATATCATTGTAAAGAAAAATATCTATGCTTTATGCTGATTATAACATCTTTGTGACGCAAGAATGATTTCTATGTGAAAATCAGCCCTACTCTTAAAAAATAACCATTTTCTAGGCGAAATATCTGTTCCCAAAATATATATAACATGATTGTTATATAAGTATACGGAAAGTGCAACGTCTTATCTGTAAAATAAGACCAATTCCATGAGAAAGGAACAATTATAAAGGCAAAAACTGCCGATCAGAAAAACCGTTTGCACTACTCATTACGTATGCAAAACACTTAAATTCTTGCATACGTGCTGAATAAAAATAGAGGGTTTTCGCACCGGCTGCGGTCTGACTGTCTGTTGGATCATTTAAAGACAAAATAAGCACCTGAGGCGGCTTTCTGATTGGATAAGAGCCTCATGAATCTGCATTTAATTTGTCGTTTAAGAAATGTGATAATATATTTGACCTCATATTGCGTCACTTTAATTATGCAGATTTATGCACGACGCTACTATACTCGCACAAACTGAGAAGAGTTACTTCATTGAGAATGGGTGAGTAATTGATTGAAATATGAGTAGATTAAGTGAATTTAGTCATCAATTTCGAAAAAGCTGCAAACTAGTCTTCGTGATCTACGGTAATTTTGTTAGATTTTGAGACAGTTCTCAACAGATTTTTGGGGAAAAGACTAATAAAATATTGTTCTTGAATTTGCACTTTGATTTTCATCGTCATGAAGTAGTTTGACTGCGGTTTGCCGTCATTTCACCCTTGTACTCCATTTAGGGCCCCGGGGTTCCGGCAGGCCCACCCCGGGGAATTTCGGTGCTCATCTGCATCAAGATCAAACTTTCTAATCAAGTTTTATGGCAGATTTGATCGTCATCATGAATCTAATTCACCAATCATCGATTTAATTTAAATCTAGATTTAACGTTACATCTTAAAATAATCTACGAAGCATGATTTTTTTGATAATCCAAGTGAATTAATTCTTGTTAAAATCTTTAGTAGATGTGGACTCTGATGGCTTTACTTATCAATATCAGTGCCATCCGTTCGCTCAGTTGCATCATCGGTACGCGGTGCTTGTCAACTTTATTCCGGCCTCGACCAAAATTATCTGTGACCATTGATAATCAAACAACTCCAAATCCTATTTCATTTAGACGTAAACCTGGAACTTATTAATAAAAAATATTCCAAAAACATCAACACTAGGATTTGTTTATTTAATATTAAGATTTTGTGTGGGTCCAGCGTGCTTGTCAAGTTGTCATTATCTAGAGTCTAGACCCCTATCAGTGGCGTACGCAGGATTTTTTTCAAGGGGGGGGGTGGTAACAGGACATTTTTATTTATTTTTTGGTCACAAAAATTTGGCAACGACTCAGCCAGCCACTGAATAACCGGGGGGGGGGGCATATGGAAACGTTGTTTCATCCGCTCAATCTGACTTGCGTGCATAGAACAAATAAGCATTTTTCCATGAAAAAGTGAAGTTTTCTAAAATGTGCGTTTCTTTCCAGCATTGGGGCGCCCGGGAGTCACTCGGGTAACATTTCATAAAGTATAATATAAAAAGACCACATGCAAATTTTCTGTACTTTTGTCGGAAAAAATAGATTTATCCAGCACAATGTCGTCTCTTTTTGCGTTGGAGAAGAGCAAAAGGCCAGTTTCAATCATACTTTGGCCGCTCTCGCAAGCCCGCCCCCCCCCCCCCACTCAGGTCTCGAAATGACCGCATGCGTGTTGCCAAAATGTCCGGTAGAGGGGTACTTTTCGTGCGACAAAGCCCGGCCCGAGAAATGTAAAAAAAAGGGGTGTATTTGACTTTCACCCGGAGATTTCTTTAAAAAGGGGGTGTTTATTTCTCTCATCTCTTTGAAATTAAAAAAGGGGGTTATAAAATATCTTGAAGTTGAACATAGAAAAATTGATGAAATCCCGCGATCAGATTTCAGAAATCCCTGCTAGTTTTGAAAGCTCATTCAGGATTATTTCATTATGAAAAGTAAAAACATTGAGTCCCATGCACTCCCGTCCCAGTACGGCGGCAGTACGGACTTCTCAAAATCTGTGAGAGAGAGAGAGAGAGAGATAACGACATAACGTATAGTCTGTACGGCGCATCCGCTAGCTGCACGCTCAGCATGCATATCGGGCTAGGCTCGGCATCAAGCCGGGGCATCAAGATGGGGTATGAGCTATGAACCAAGCAGAAGTGATCTATGATAATTCATGCTTCTTATCCTTCGTGTGCTTGACCTATAGTCTTAAAAACGCTTGGCAAACTGAGTCCAAAGATCGACTTGTTTCACACGTGTATTATAGGCAATGACGAGCTTGCAACCTATTTTGATCAAATTACGGCGGGTGAACTTTCAAAAGTCAATGGGACATGAGGGTTTCAATGAAAGAGCTGGTGATAACGTACGTCGGGGTGGATGTGCTTTTCGTTTAAACAAAAAATAATTTTTTAACGATTTTGTTTGTACAATTCCAGGCTAACATGTATGGCTGCTGACCCTGACGATAGGGGGCGTTGTGAAATGAGACTAAACGGAGCTATATGAATGGGCCTTGGTGGATCCAGGGGTCTACCAGGATCTATTCGACATGTTTAAGATTAGTTTCCTTGATAACATTGAGAACATCATCCTCAGATATAAGGTGAAATTCAGAGAAAGTAGGATGAATAGTTGTTATAATTATTTAGTTTGATCACGACCATGCATCTAACTCATCAGCTATTTTTAGGATCTTAAATTGTTCTGGAAGAAACCGAAGTCGTAGGCCAACTGATTATCTGATTTGTGACTCGGCAGACTTTGTTTAAGCCCTAATCACACCAAACTAGTTCTCACTACGTTCTCAAAAATGTTGCCAAACGGGCTCATAATATTATGTGTGCTAGCGGAGTTGAACGTACGTAATAGCAACTGTTTACGATCTGTTTAAGGACTTTGTGGACCGGGCTCGGAGTGGACTATTATTGACTCTAATACGATCCTAGTTCGTTTACTAACAGTCCACAATACGTCAAACTCGTCTGTGCCCGTCAGTTCATATCAAGTTCAGATCGGGTAAATTTGACGTGTCCGAGCAGTCCAAACCATTGTTACCACTTCGGAACTTCTTCTAACCAGTTTATAACCAAACCACCTCGTTTCACAAACATGCAGTTCAACTCGTCCTCATCTCGTTCTTAGTGCGTTCGCGAACGCACTCATATCGTGCTGTACAATCCCGTCCTGGTTTGAGTGCTATAAAAACCCATCGCGTTCTTCCTACTTGATGCTCGACCACGTACATCACGTTGTAACACGTTCCTAGTAGCTAGATCGAAGTATACGGCATTTCCGTTCATACTACGGCAATTCCGTTCGCAGTACGTTCATCTCGTACTGCAGGACGGGGAAAATTTTGAACAGGCTCAAAGTTCAAGAGCACCCTTCCCGTCCAAGCCAGTCCGAGCCAGTCCGAGTCCGTCCATGAAGTTCTTAAAAAAGATCGTAAATAGTTGATACTTCGTTCGCACGCAGTTTTGAGCCCGTTAGGCAACATTTTCTAGAACGTAGTGAGAACTAGTTTGGTGTGATGGCCGGGGGCTAATTGACTTGAATGTCTTGATCTGCAAAGCCGTGAAGCGTTGAAATTGAACGGGAATGAAGAATGGCGAGAACGCGGTGTGTTTATTTTACTATCTCCCGAGCCAAAACGGGATTGCACACGTTCGAACGCACTAAGAACGAGATAAGGAGGAGTTGAACTGTCTCTGGACGGGTTATAACTACACTATAAAAAAATTGGGCAGATGTTACTCGGTAAATCGAAGTTGGGCAAATTTTGTCCGACAGTTGGGCTATTTTCTCCCAACCATTTATCATATGACGTTACCCCATGAAAGGTAAACAAAAATAGGTTGGGTAGGTGTTATTTGGCAAATCGATGTTGGGCAACATAATTTTCACGAAGTGACGGTAGTGAAAAAACGTTGCATTCACTTTGCGTGACGATTTTCATCACTACCGTCACTTCGTGAAAATAGGGACGAATATGTCGTCCAACTGTATAGGGTTATTTCCTACCAACCATGACTTGTAGTAACCGATAAAATAATTGAGTAATGTTATGGGGCAAAATAGAGTTGGGCCATTTTGTCCAACATTTGGGGTATTTTCTCCCAACCATACTACATGTATTTACCCAATGACATGTTCAATATAAGTTGGGCAGATGTAACTGGGCAAACGTAAGTCAGGCAACATTATTATACAACAATAATATTATATTCTTATATTACAGGTATCGTGGTCGAGTGGAGAGGCCTATGTCACATGACTGTGGATCACAAGGTCCGCGGTTCGGGTTCCGCCGCGGCGGCTAATGTCCTTTTGCATAAATTATTTTATCCAACTTAATTGCCCAACTAAAAGCATATAATATTTTATCCAACTTAATTGCCCAACTAGTGTTTAATAATATGCTACACATTATGTGGAGAATTGGGTGAATTTCTTATTGGGTAAATCTTTGTTGGTAAAAAGTTGGATATTTTCTTTTTATTCAACACTGGGTAAATCATGCAAAATCTTTAATTTACCCAACCGTTGGTTGGAAAAAGTTATAGTCGCCCTCATGTTGGGTAAAAATTGGGCAATTTTGGCCCAATATTTGTTAGAGTCTAACATATGGCGATCTATTGTTAGAATGGGTTTGGACGTATTGGGAACGAGTTAATAATGGGTCAACTACGGACTGACTTGGACTGCCTGGATATGACAAATTTACCCGATCTGAACTGGATATGAACTGACTGTGGACGGGGTACAGACGAGATGAACGTATCGGGGGCCGTTTATGAACGAACTGTAATATTGTGGACATTTTTGTACACATTCTGCCCCGACCACAACCCGTTTTATGATTTTCTAGGACGCTTCCAGAACGTAGTGAGAACTAGTTTGGTGTTATGGGGGCTTTACATGATGGGGAAGCTATGTTAACTTTTACATCCATTAAAATAGTCACTTGACCTTGTTGTCAAGTTTCTCAATCTCCTCCCGCAGGTAACTACTACTGGACTTATAGAGTGAGACACTTTTTCACGATAGATTTTCCTGTTGATTGAGTTTTCGTTTCTTGACAAACGACGCTCAGTGCGACGTTTTAACAGTCAGGTGAATGGAATTAATTCATAACGAGGCACTTATTAAATATTTGAGCATTGAATTTGATTATACATGTATTACGAAAATGACAATTATGTTTGCATGTATTTAACTTGTAATAAAAAAAAAATAATGAGAACAGAAAAGAAATCATAAATGGCTTTCCATAAGTTCTACTAGTCTATAGCAATAGACCTAAAAATTGATTGTGACTAATACTACTTACATTTTATAATGTAGAAAGCTTTAAAAGATATTAAATACTCCGATTTAATCTTAGATATCAATCAAATAAATTACTTTTATTTTATTTACTTTATTTATGTAAAATCTTCGTAGATTTTTGAAAAGATTTTTTGGTGCAAATAAACTATGGCATTGAATGTGAGACTAGCGTACTCAGGAAAACAAATAAATAAATAATGAGGGTCACCGATCGATTTGACAAGATGGCTTACGGAAGATTTCGTGCAAAGTATCTTAAATTCAGCTATTTTAGCACAATAAGCTTTATAATTTTAATGAATGTTTCGATCACATATGAAGCTCTAAGTCCTGATTATTCAAATGTGACAGATTCGATTGAACCTGGCTATTTATTTGCCAAGTTTGCTTCAAAATTATCGGCGCTCAATTTTAGAGTATCCCGCCGCAGCAACCCCAACACACAGCCCGACGGCAGCCGTGTACAGTGCAAGAGCCAGCTCCGTGTGAACATTGCGAGAGAGATCGGACCATGGTCAAGTCGCCCGGAACAGGAGCGAGGCCGAGGCGGCGGTACCCGAGAAGCAGCTAGGGCCTCTGCAGGTCAGCCGACCAGTACTGTGGCGGTCATTCCTTCTTCTGTCTTCAATAATTCACAGTTTCGTCAAATGATCACGTCCCACTGCAAGAGCGAAATCGGATTTCCAGATTGCTATGGGCATAAAGGTAGCAGGATACTCCAGAAGGTTGTGGCAGACTACGCAAACTTTGCGAATGGATGGCTGCCTAATTGCAACATCACGAGAGAATGTGCAAATATGGCAGAGAGAGGGAGGACAGAAAAGTGGTTGAGATCAAGATGGACTCGTATATCTACCAACCGATCGATAAATCTGCCAGTCTGTTATGAAATGGATGATTTGAGAGAGGTATCGCCAGAACGAGTGGATTTTTGGTGGTTTGACTTCTGCTGCTTCACTGGAGCCATTTGTAATCCATTCACTCCTGCAGGGTGGGGCAAGGTAATACAGTTGTTTGTAGTATGGAGGGCAGAAGCCCTCATAGTAACTCCAGGGAGCTCCGACGCAGTCCGTTGCATTTGGCGTCAGCGTCGGAGCTCCCTGGAGCTACTCATCGTACAAGTTCTAAGCATAGTTCGAAGAAGAAGCATTAATATAGTGTAGGAAAACATTTTAAGACACCCTCTAGCAAAGTCTAGCTCAGCTTTATTCTTCTAGTTATTCTATAAATGTTTGAATACCAATGGCAATGGTAGGGTGTCTGATCGCACACTCGGATCTGTGTGTTAAAACTCTCCCCAATATAAATTGCAAGCATCCCTATGCAGTCTACGTACATTGTCCACTTATGCAAAATTGGTCAACGTTTTATATTACCAAATTTTAATTCAAACCTTTTTTCACTCGTGATACTGAAGGCTATGCACCAATGGGGAATGACATGTTAAAAAAACACCAGAATTAATTTAATGTAAAAAGTGGCACTTTAGTGACAATTGATGATGAAGGAGTAGGCTATATCTAGACTAGTCACTAGGACATGAGGCACCATGCCCTGTCTCTTTGGAAGCTCTCGCAATATAAATATAAATGTGAATAGCATTATCCCGAATAACATTTCAAACAAGTCTAAGAATCCCAAAAGGAACCGGTTATGTGTTAAATCTGAAATGCATTGCCCTACGTGTTAGTGTCTGTGAAATGGTGTAATATTGAAGCCCTAAAAAATTGTGCTTTAGAATTGTCATAAAGTGCCTCAAAAAGTTAAAATCTTTGAGTAACCGGCTTTTCCTTACTCATTTTTCCCCATTAGACTAGACTAGTGTTATAAAAAAAAAAAAAATTTGATTTCCAATCATAAATATCTTAATAATCAGGCAGGCGATTGGCTTGTAAAAGTCATAGAATTCCTGACTGACCTAAAGGTTTTTAATTATGATTGCAGCATAAGCTACATCCAGGATTTTGTTTCAGAATCTGAGGCAATGTTACTGAGTCACTTTAAAGCTAGGTATATACTGCATCCCTTTTGCAGCCAACATCAAATTCTGTAGAACTTTTCAGACGTTTGCAGGAATTATGAATATGTCACCTATGTCCTATCTATAAAATTAAAATGTTCACATTGTCCTAGTGTTCAAATTATGCAAGAAACCGGTTTTCTTTCTAAACTTCACTGTCAGACACTATTGAGTGACTGACTGACTTCATTTTTTCTTTGGTAATAAAATGTTTTTATACATAAAATGAGCTAAAAAGGGTCCATGAGCATTTGTCTACACCAATAACCCACTTCTTGTAATGGCTAAATTAAACTGATTGACTCTTTGCGCAGCACAAAATGTACACGATTTGATACAAGGGTCTGAAAATCAGACTATTTACCAAAAACATTGCAATCTCTTACGTCGATTTGATAACTATCGGTCGTTTTTTCCCAACAAAAAGACACTTTCAAGCCCTTTTGTTTTGAATTGAACAAAATATAATATATTTTGGGGCATGCTGCATGTCTAATATAGAACTTCACAGTATAAACAGCACTTGTTAAATCATTGAATTGAGATTAAATTATGTGACTACTTCATCTCACCTGTGATCTAAACTCTTATACTGTTATCTGAAGTCCTTAGTCTAAATCCTAAAAATATTTGGACTATTTTATTAAAAGTCTTTATCGATCAATGTCATATCTGTTATTAACAGATAACTAAATTCACTTTTTATTTGCTATATAAAATGTTTAACTCCAAAATCCAGGCAATTTGCCCTCAAATCTACGGTATGCTTTGAGACTACATACGGTACTTGTATACTTAATGTTTTTTTAATGTTATTCCGACAATGCTAGGAGCATCATCTTGATACTCAATGTTACTGCATGTGTAACGCACACTACTTTGGTTGAGGATAGCCTAATTGTACCTGTAAATAAACATATTTTGTTTTTCTTCTTTGAATATTTACCATCTACAGCTGCTGGTGGGGGACCCAGATTCAGCACATCAAGTATCTCAGCATTTGAGTATTTTACATAACTCTACATGCACTACAGAGGGCAGCAGAGCAGCTGGAGAGTTGGGTCTAGAGAGGTGTGTGATTGATACCATCACTGCTTGGAGTGTGCTGAGTGGACCAACCGTGGCAAAGGTATTGTCTGCAAAGATCCTTATCTGGCTAGACTCGCTCACTTCAGCAGTAGAGGTGTCGTAGACGAGTGGATACGTCGCTGGACTGTCGATCACAAGGTCCGCGGTTCGAATCCCGTCACGGCACTAATGTCCTTTGGCAAGACATTGATCTACATTTGCCACACTCCGCCCAGGTGAGGTAAATGGGGAACGGTACAGTGGCGGATCCAGTGGAACAGTGGAAGCGCAGTTCGGAGTATGGAACCGCAAAGCCAAGTGGAATGTTACACATCCCATTGCTACGCTTTAGAACTCACGAATGCTTTTGAATATATTGCAACAGTTTCGCCTCCTTTGTTTCACCTCCCTGTATAGAGGCAGTGAATGATTTTTTCTTCCTTTCTTATATTTTGGATATGATTGCAAAATGATTTTTGCTGTTGTTGAAACACATGGTTAATCTCCATCACTGTCACCCATGTCAGGAGAAAAAAAATTTACTCTCTCAGAGAGGGCTAGATTTTTTAACGGATATCTAGTCTAGTATTCTTAACCTAGTAATTTTCATAGGGCATTACAACCTGTCATGAAGATGGACGAAAGATTGCAAGTGGTGTGAGGAAGATAAATAAGGTTTAATGAGACAAGGGCATTAGATCGATGCTTCAGGAGTAGCCCTCTAAAGTAAAAAGCATGAGTGGTATTCTCGAAAGCAGACTAACTTTAGTCCATGGTTTAATCCACCGACTAAGTATGAAATGCCAAGTGTCCATATGAATATGTTTTAAAATAATTTTATCTGTTTCTAAATTAAAATAAAATGTAATAACATAATTAATAAACAACAATATTACTATGATATAATTATGTTATCATGGTAATTTAGGGACATATTAAATTATTCAAAAATATATTCATATGGACACTTGGCATTCCATACTTAGTCGGTGGATTAAACCATGGACTAAAGTTAGTCTGCTTTCCAGAATACCACCCGTGCTTTTAAAGTATTAATTGACAACATGTTTACAAATAAGCCTGATACGGTCAGGGAAAGTGGTATTCTCTTTGGAGACATTAGTGATCATTTGCCCATATTTAGCGTTATTTCACCAAGTTGTATATTTTCCAACTCTGACAATGTAAACAGTTTTAAACGTGTAGTCAATGATTATAATATTGCAATATTTTGTAGACATTTAAGGGATTTTGACTGGAATCTTCGTGTGACAAATGTAAATGACATGTTTAAAGACTTTGTGGATATTTTTCTAGATATATACGACAAGTGTTTCCCTCTCAAAAAATCAAAAAATATGAACAATCGGAAGAACAAGGCTTGGTTCACAAAAGAACTAAAAAAAATGTGTAAAAAAAGACAAACTTTATACAAAAAATTTATATCACGCCGAACAGTAATTGATGAAAGAATTTACAAGTCATTCCGTAACAAATGCACAAAGGCAATACAAAAAACAAAACAACGATATTTTCAATCCAAATTTTGTGCCGTTACAGGGAATTCCAAGGCTACTTGGAAAGAAATTAATGCGGTTTTAAATAGAACTAAAATTAAAAAAAATATCCCTTCCAAAATTGTAAATGACAATAATGACATATCTCACCCAAGGGAAATGGCTAACGAATTTAATAAATATTTCATTTCAATAGGCCCCAATTTACAAAAGAAACTGGATGATCCCCATGATACATGTAATAAACATTTCTCCAAATATCTTTCAAATCCTTGTTCTTCTTCAATATTTTTTCAACCGATTGTTGAAAGTGAAATTATATCCATTGTTGACAAATTTAAAAATGATACTTCTTCTGGTTTCGACCACATAGATGTAAAAGTAGTTAAGAAAGTAATACCGTTTATTTGTAAACCATTGAGTCAAATTTTTAACATGTCAATGTCGACAGGTCTTGTTCCAGATAATCTCAAAGTAGCTAAAGTTATACCAGTTTTTAAATCGGGGTCAAAAGAATGTATGTCGAATTATAGACCAATTTCTGTACTTACTGTTTTCTCAAAAATAATCGAAAAATGTGTTTTCAGTAGAATTTCCAATTTTTTATCTTCCAACAACTTATTAAATAGCACTCAATATGGATTTAGAGAGGGTCTGTCAACATCATTAGCAATTACAAAATTCACTCAAGATATTACAAATTCCATTGAAATTAAAAAAACAACAGTCGGTGTATTTTTAGATATGTCAAAAGCATTTGATACAATAGACCATAATATTTTAATGCACAAATTATATCATATTGGCATACGAGGTGTTCCCCACAAATGGATTGAAAATTATCTTAGCAATAGAAAACAATATGTTACAATTAATTCTACAGACTCAAATATGCTCAATGTTGTTTGCGGGGTTCCACAGGGTTCTATCCTCGGCCCATTATTATTTCTAATTTACATAAATGATATTCAGTGTTCATCAAATGTCCTAAGTTTTATACAGTTTGCCGACGATACAAGTATTTTTTTTACCCATAAAGATATTCCCCTTATTAATACCACGTTTAATAAAGAATTACAAAATGTATATCAGTGGTTAAAATGTAATAAGTTAGTTATAAATATGTCTAAAACTAACTATATGGTTTTTAGCAATATGAATTATAATATTGATGATATAAGAATCCATATGGACAAATCCCAACTATTACATACAAATCATACCAAATTTTTAGGTGTTCATATAGATGAATCCATGTCTTGGAAATATCATTTAGGAGATGTTTGTTCTAAAATTTCTCAAGTTGTTGGTATCCTATATCGCCTGCGCAATTTATTACCCGAAAAAATTCTTCTTACTATTTACAATACCCTTTTCCTACCCCACATATCATACTGTAATATAAATTGGGGTGGCTGTCCTAAGTCATATTCTGATAGAGTCTTTAAACTACAAAAAAAAGCCATTCGCCTGATATCAAAATCCTCGTATAACTCTCATTCTGCTCCGCTATTTCATAAGCTCAATGTATTAAGCCTATCCGATATTTGTAAGCTACAAACTGGTATGTTCATGTATAAATGTAAAAATCGCTTATTCCCTCGTTATATTACTGATCTATTTCCTATAAATGCAAGTATTCACTCTTATCAAACTCGGTCTTCTAATGATTTTCATTTCCCCAAAATACGTACATCCTATGCAAAATCTACTTTATTTTTTACCGGCCCAAAACTGTGGAGTTCTTTACCAAATGAAATAAAAAACTCAGTGTCACTCCAATCTTTCAAACGCAAACTAAAAAAACACTTGATAAATTCATACCGTAATCAACTACAACGTTAGTAGAGCTTCTTAACCCGTCCTTTCTTTCTTTATATTCAAATTTACTTTGCTTTTTTTTTTGTTTAACGCAATTATTCAATTGTTATTTAATGTATTAAGATTATATTTAATTGATCATGATGGGTGCCAACGCACTTAAGACTATTTTCCTGTCTTCCAGTTGGCTCCCTCCGCAATAATAACATGTTCTATATCATTACACTTTAATCAATCACTTATGCTCTTTATCAATGTTACTGTAAATGTTCACATTTTGTTTTGGTATTTGTTGTTGTTATTGTATATACATGTATATATCTGTTATATGTAATGTACATCTTTGTACTTTTATTATTGTGGAAAATAAATGAACTAAATGAACTAAATGAACTAAAGTAGCCCTCCTAAATTTTATTTTATTTTCTGTCTGACCTTGCAGATGCAGTCCGACGCCGTGGCATCACTAGTCCGATGTAGCCCAGACATGTGGATGAGTCCTGTGAGGTAAGAATCTTAGAAGATTCTTTTGTTCAAAATCTTAGTTTAGTGTTGCTTTGTCGCTTTATGTCATTGAGTGTATAATATGTCCTCTGTTCAATATCTTAGTTTGGTGTGAAGAGGGTTGTGTTTGTAACCTTTAATATTTAGATACATGTACATGTAAGTGTACAGCAGTTATTCGGTTGAATAAGTTGAAGATCATAGAGCTTTGTAGTTGTACATGTATGTGTTGATTTTACATGACATTTTGAAATAACATTTGTGGCACATGAGCCACTGTTCTTAACTAGGGCCTATATTTTTAAAAAATTACTAGTTGTCAAGTAATTACATTGGCTAAGTAATAGGTTTCATACATATGGCCCCAGGGGGCTACATGTACACCTGTACAAATATTGTGTAAACCATTCCATAACCCTCCAGATCTATAAAGTGCATGGCAAAATAGAAGTAACAGCTGTCAATTTCAAGGGTGTCAGCTTGTTTGCTTGTTTCTCCTTTTTATGTTTGCTCTTCTAGTACACCAATCATTGTATTCGAGCTCTGCCCTACCCGTGCCTGCAAGAACACCATGCAATTGAAAATACATAGCTGTTACCGCCTTCCTAGTTAGTTCAGAATCTGGCCTATTAAATTTTGATCTCCACCACACCAATGCAATGCGACCTCCCACTATTTACTTGCTGCCAGCTGAAGACGGCGTGATCTTTAAATTAGGACGCCCGGTGAAACTGGGGAGCATAATTATGAGTTTGTTGATACTTGATAATGCCATCTTCCACGGCTTGAATCAATGTGTAATGAATACAGAACCGGCCAGATTCTGGACTACTTGTGGGCAGCCAATGATTCATGTTTTGTTTGTAAACAAACATATACATGTACAGTACATGTGTACATGTATGTATGCCCTATATTCCCTAACTCCATCAACTCGATTTTCTCAAAATATACATGGGGTAGGGAAATATTTACTTAAAGCAAGCACTTCTGTGTAAAGGACTATTGGATCAATACATCATAGTGTAGATTATTATGCTGTGCCCGTTACACCACTGCTGCTTTCTTTGCCCCACTGCACGGTTTTTTGCTTGCGATACATGTGTTTTTTATAGACACCGATTGAGGGAAGGATTGCTTTGTGCAACAGAACGGATCTGCAAAATTATCAGTCTTCCAGTTTTGTATTCCTATCCCCATGGGGATTACTAATCATTTCTGAATAACAGCTCACATTTGATATAGTCTTTTTTATCTTATATCTATAAACAATTTTATAAAATTACTGAGGCTCTCATGACAAGTTTTCATGGACTTTCTGAATGCTTGCTTGCTGTGAAAATCACTGTATTATGCAAGATCAGAAAGTCTTTGATTGCAAAGTACCGGATACTGTTCTAGTTATATATAACCTATAAATGGGTTTTTATTTTGTAAATAGGCATGGGTTTGGAATATTGATAGAGAATTTCTACTGTCCTTGATTTTCCAGTACCTTTGAAGCGATACTGAACAAGCTGACGGCATCAGAGATCCAGACCCTCCATGTCATGTTTGATGCCCATATCACGGCACAGAAGGGCTCAACTTCACAGCAGATAATGAACTCCCATTCCAGTGGTAGTTCTCCTACCATGGTATGTATTTTGTAAACCGAAAGCACCTTTTAAAGATACTACATGTATGTCCCTTTTGCAGCCAACATCAAATTCTGTAGAACTTTGCAGGAAATATGAATATGTCATGTACAGTATGTCCAATCTGAGAAACTTAAACATTTGCAGTGTTCAGTATTCAAATTATGCAAGGAAACCAGCTAACCTTGTAGACTTCACTGTCAGACACTGTTGAGTGACTGCCTGACATCTTTTTTCTTTGGTAATAACATATAGTGAGCTGAAACAGGTACATGAGCATTTGTCTACATCAATAACCCGCTACTTGTAAAGGCCAAAATTAAACTGATTGAAAATCATTGAATCTTTGTGCAGCACAAAACGAATGACCATTCTGTAAAAGGGTCTGAAAATCAGACTATTACTTTTAGGTGATTGCAATAACTTAAGTCGATTCGAGAACTAATGGTCTATTCCCCCCCCCCCCCCCCCCCCACTAAAAGCCATTTTCAAGCCAATTTCAAGCCCTTTCATTTTGAGGGAAGTACTAAATTAGTACAGGTACTGTATTTCAAATGCTGTTGGAATTTAACCTTTTTTTTGGGGGGGGGGGGGCCTGCAAAAGGGACACATGACCTTTAACACTAACAGCAAAAATGTTAGAAGCTTGAAAAGACGTGTCCGGAATGCAAATAATGTACGTAATAGTAGTGTTTGTAAATTAAAAGTAATATTAAGCCTCATCAATGTAGTACATGCATGTACATGTATGCTCTATATTTAAGTGATGTGGTTGTTCATGTACACATGTACCTCTATTCAATAAATATATGATTATATCAAATTATGCACTTTGCATTCTAGACATGTATTTTCGTGCCACTACATTTGCTCCTGCAACAATTGCTCTGGACTTTTTTTTGTCAAAGGCATAGGGTTGGGGGTAATGATTGCAATTGTGTTTTAGAATAGGTTTAGGGTTAAGCTGTTGGTTGTAAGACTTAGGCCTACAAAAAAAGATGTTGTATTGCCCTTTATGTAAGGTTTAGGTCCGAAATCTTCTTCTTTTTTTTCCCCTCTTTAGGCTGATATATTCATTTTTTTTTTTTACTTGAATACTTTTTTATTTTATTCATTAAACATTTGTTTTGTTTTTAAAGCCGACCATAGATTCCAAAAATTGTGGGTCGGTCGCAAAGGGCAATACAACATCTTTTTTTGTTAAGCCTTAGGGTTAAGTATAGAGTTGGGTCCAGGGAAAGAGTTAAGAGTTATATTAGTGTAGGAAATAGAAGCAGAGCAGTTTTTATTTGATTTGATTTGATTTTCTTCTGCATTCATGTAAGCATACAGTTTTTCGATAACAATAATAATATAAAGTACAATAAGTATTTTTCTGACAATGAATCATAAATAAGCAAGTATATATTGTTGCAGTTGTTGCAGTAGCAAGTGTCATACAACTTAAGGCGTATCTGGTCAACTTTTATCACTACCATAAATCTAAACCTCATCTTTTGATCATGTCACTACAGAAGCGGCATGAGTTTGAGATGACCCCCAGGGCGGTGTCTGGCATCGTTGTAGTGATCATCCTCATCTTCCTAAGCATCCTGGTCGGGGCGTGGGCGGTGTACCAGAAGGTCCAGTCCTGGCGACACCCCAGGAACCACATCCAGTACGCCCCCATCGTCATGCAGGATGATTTCCCTGATGGTGTTGGGAGCCAGGAGGAGATGGAGACCATTCATTCCTGGAGTAGGGTGGAGGACCTAGGACCAGACTCTGATACAGAGGCAGGCCGTTGGGGTCGTGAAGGGGGTGGGGCGGGGTAAGGATGAATCCTGGGGGGTGTTTCACAAAGATCCTAAGTCAAACTTAACTCTAAGTTGGACTTAAAAGTTATGGAGAGCCATTTGTAGCCTTAAAATATAATATATTCAAAAGCGAAAAAATTGAAGTATTTTAGACTTTTTATAAATTCCACTTCAAGAACATGAAATCTCCTTGATAATAAAAAATATGTATGATTTGAATCAATATTTTATGCCGTTTAAAATAACTTGAACAAAATATTGTCAAATATGCTAACAGCTTTCCATAATTGTTGAGTCCAACTTAGGATCTTTGTGAAACACCCCCCCCCCCCCCTGGAGTGTAATCTGGGCTTGAAGGGACTTGGTAACATTGTTCAGATGAGAGAAAATGGTGCTGAGGTAGTGACTTCAATGTTGGATGTACATTTAAAGATAATCTGAAAGTTTGAGTAAAAACGGCAGACCATTACTAATGATAGAAATTGGGAAAAACTGATTTGATGGATTCCTTAATTCTCCCAACTACATGTATAATATTACTCTTTAATTGCATTTTAGGTGAATGTAAATCGTCACAAAGCAATGAATTGGTTCTATATACCATTCCAGACATTTAACCCTAATAAGGCCGGGGGGGGGGGCCATTATGGCCCCCCCCTCCACAATTTTTTCGATTGCTCGGGAACGCATATGGATGGCGCCCCGCCGCTCGCTGACTTTTTTCTTTCGAGTCTTGCGCAACTTTTAAAATAATTTTTTTGAAAATCGGACCTACGGTTACAAGGTCACGTGACCTTTTGTCTTCGCATGTCAGCCTGAAAATCGCTCATTTTCGTGATTTGTGTACAAAACGTATGGCAAAGTCATTTTTCCTAAAAGCAGATCAAACATGGGTTATTGGGTCTTGTTTAAAGCTTAGGTGGTTGTTTTGGGAGTCAAAATAGTTGAATTGTAGTAAAAGATAAAATAAAACAACAAAAACAATGAAATACATAAGTTAAAAAAACAATGAAATACATAAGAAATTATCAAAACAAGGGATAACATAAGAAATAAGCTGGCTCTTTTTTTTTTTTGTCTTATTATTATTCAGAATGGTCTAATGAATATATCTAGTGAAAAAGAATGCTTAAATATGAATAATATATGATTTATTGGTAAAAATGTGATTTTTATGACTTTATTTGCATAAATTACCATAAATATGCAAATGAGTGAATTTTTCAAAAAATTGAAATGATCATATTATTCTTTACACTTCACTTGACATGCGTGCAAATTTTTGCGGCGATCGGCCGCTTCGCGGCCGAGATCTTGAGGGGGGGCCATAATGGCCCCCCCCCCGGCCCTACTAAGACTTCAAATAGCCCGGCCTTATTAGGGTTAAGTGTTGACAGATTTTTAAAAGCCTGTCTTACATGTATGTCTTATTTTCATGGAAAAACGGTTGGGAAAATCCAAAAATGGTTGGGAGAATTTAGTGTCAGAGGGTGTCGCACAGTGACGCCTTCAAAGAAAACCATAAACATCTCTGTGGTTTGAGAATTATTTCAGTTTTCCTTGCAAGTTAGAAAATTAGAACAGTAGGAGGAATATAATAAGTAACATTTCATACAAAAATTGCGCAGTTTTTTCATCAACCTTCAACAATGTTACCGAGTCACTTTAAATGCATGAAAAGTTGCAATTAATCACAGCACCATTTCTCGAAACCATTTGTAATTATAAGTTTACCGGCATCTTACTGAAATGTGTGTAATAGAGAGAATTAGGAAGCATGCAATAAATGGGATGTGTGTTATGTATACATGTACATGTACTTACAACAATTTTGAAACAATGCCCACCTATTAGGGCCCTGCTCTATATTTACTTGCGATCAATTCAAATTGGTCACATTTTGACATCGATCTCAGTGCTCTTCTTAACAGAAATGGGGTTCCAGATTTGCAATTCATTTGTGAACAATTTACATGTAGTGAATTAGTGATCAATCTGGATCAAATGTTTTTTTCTAAGGCAAATACCAGAACTCAAATGAAACAGTTGAATATATGTTTTTGATGGAGATAATATAATAGTGACTTTTTTATGATAGTGGGTTCTTGTATGGCATGTCTGTCAGACTTGACACTCCTGGCGCTCCCGATTATAACCCTGGCTTTAGCACGGCTGCCATTACGGCGCTCTAGCATTTCAAGGAATTAATTCCTGCCAGGTACCCATTTACATCACCTGGGTTGAGCGTGGCAAATGTAGATCAATGTCTTGCCAAAGGACATTAGTGCCGCGGCGGGACTCAAACCGCAGACCTTGTGATCGCGAGTCCGGTGACATATCCACTTGAACATGACACCTCTACATAGTCTCTCATGCCTGTCATACAGTGATGCTGACATATCAGCTAACGTTGTACATGTTCTTCTGGGTAGAGAGTGGCAGATGCAGATGTTTTGGCGAAGGTTGTTAGTTATTGACTAAATTTGAACCATTGATCTCTTGACTGAATTTTAAGAGAATGAACCACTATACCATGCAAAAAGTATGGCTCACTGTAACTTTTTATGTTTTTATAATTTTGTTTAATTGCAACTTTTCATGCAAGAGGCATCCTGTAAATATACAACATTATATCGTGATGAATGCACGTTTGTACATTTTTTAAAGAATGTTTCACACTTCTGTTAATGTTAACCCTTATTATTACAAAATTATCAGCAACATTTTTATGAAAGAAAATTCATAAATGAAGTAATACAGTTAATAACTCTGCATCAGTCAAATGTGCTGGACTGAACAAAAATAATTCTAAAGATTTGACTGAGGAAGTGTAAATGACACATGTTTTCCATAGCCCCCCCCCCCAAAAAAAAAAAAAATTAAAAAAAATTTGGCTTTAGGGAAAATTAACTTGTGTGACTTTGATTTATGCAGAGTTAACTGTACAGTGTTGCAATTTGATAATTATCCAGCATAACATTTTGGCAAACCTGGAGCACTTGCAAGTTTGCGAAAGTTTTGATGCGTTCAAAATGTCTGGTATGACTTGACAGTATGGTGTGAAATCCTGCTGGAGTATTTTTACGAATATTTATATTATATTGACCGGGCTTGAGGGGTATATCAGTAATATTGACCAAGCTAAAATCATATTGCCCCGAGTCGAAGACGAGGGCAATATGGTCATATGGTCTGAGCGCGGTCAATATTCCTGATGTACCCCAAAAGAAGCCCTGTCAATATGATTATTATTACCTAAACAAGCCTGCATATTTTTACAAATTATTGATATACAACTTTGGTATCAAGCATGATTTTTACTCCCGTCTGCATGCCGGTCCATCTGATTTCAGGTTATTCAGGCAGGTATGTAATTGTGACGTAACAATGATTGTTACCGCGCGTACACTTTAACGCCTACACAATACAAGCGCACTGACAAGAAAGAATGAAATATGGCTCAATATTGCCCTCTGATTTAGTACAGTGGTCTACAAGGGGAACTTTGAAGAGGGCGATATGGCAAATATTCACCGCTCCGGTTTGATATTCGGAGCAGCATGCAAAATACGACTTTTTATTTAGGAGCTGAAATGCCTTGTATAGGTAATAATAGTTTGTATTACTCTGATTTTTTTATCACATTTGAATGTGGAATCACTAAGCTGTATCCTTTCTCAGGTCATATAAAAATTCAATATTTCAATGAGGTTCTGTGGATTTTGAGTAAGTATATTTATGAATATTCAAAACAGAAAAATCTTTTGAAGGCGATTTTTGTTTTCATTCAATGTGCATTCCCAAAGGGTATTATATCATGAGTTATCTCAGAGGCTTTGAATTCAACGGGTTAAAGTCAATTAGGCTGAAGTACTTAAGGTTATTAAGCTATGCATTCCATCTTCATTATCTATTGATTCGGATGATATCCCATCAACCAAAAGCAATGAAGTAATTTAAAGGATATCTAAAAACGATTGTATTAAATTGTTTATTTATATATTATTCATGTATATATTGTTTAAGTATATATTACACTTATATTTATATATACATCGTATATAGGCCTATGTAGAAAAAGATAAAAGTGCAATATTATCATGTCTTGTGAGAACATGTTTTGAATATTTTTTGTAGGCAAGACCTCTACAAGTTATAAGTTAATTAGTTTATCAAGATCACAATGAATTATGGAAAAATATAATTCAATTATCCATTTACTGATATGATTTAGCAAGTTCCATAGGTAAATTAGGTAAATTCCAAAATCACAGTTTTGTTTGAACAAAGTTTGTATATGAAACATATTGACACTAAGAAAAATTTTGTCATTATGACTATTGTTCACCCTAGAAAAGATTCATGTTACTTAAATTTGTTATAACAATTCTTGCTTAAACTTGGACATGATTTGTTGTGTAAAATAATGATTATGCGAACCGAGATTCATTCAGATAGCTCAAAAGCAGAGAGTATTCCATGAAATGTTGCTGCATATTTGTTTACTAAATTTGTATTTTTTATAAACATCTATTACATCCATTGGTGTAATGAAAGTTACAGCACAAGGGTCCCCTTTTTTTTGGGGGGGGGGGGCGGTGCAGGTTTGAAGACTTACCAAGCCATTGAAAACATTTTTTGATAAGGCCAAAACATACACATGACTTAATATCAACATGGTTTGATTTTTTTGATTTGATTTGATTTATTTCTGCATTTTTTCCAAATAAAATATAAGTGAATAACAAAGAACATATGAATGTTAGGTATAATACAACATAAACAAACAATAATTTCTTCATGTCAAAATGTTTTTTTTACATAATATATGTACATATAATAACGAAACTTATTATTTCCATAACATATCATCATAAATTTAAAGTATTATCTGAACTATTCTGTTGGAAAAGTGCAGGATACCGTAATCATAAGCAAAGCTTGACAAGGATGGCAGCCTCAAAAAAACAAAAAAACAAAAAATCTTAAGGTAAAACTTCAAATGAAAAAAAAAGTGATGGTGATACCATGTACATCCCCCACATAAAACGACCCCTCCCCGCACCCCCCCCCCCCCCAAAAAAAAAAAAAGAAAGAAAAGGAGAAGACAAACAAAGAACAAAAAATACCCAAGAACAACAAAATCACAGAAAAAAAAAACAGGATACTGCCAGGCAGTCAGGTAGTCTACAGTTTTCAGTTATTGGTGTTATTCATTTCTGTGTTCCAGAAACTAGTGAATTTGACTAATGTCTTGCTAGGTGAAACATTGTTTTGTACAAAATTGAATGGTTACTGTATATTATGTTTAGGAATTAGGATATTGAAAACAAATTTCAAACATCATTATTTGCTTGATCATATAGTACTACATTAATATCTGTATAAACATGTGTAATATTTAATTTCTATCAGTATTATATTTTGCTGAATTGTGTTCAAAAGGCTAGCCTCAGTTTATAGTATTCAATTTGTTGCTCGTGTTGTGCAAAATACTATCCTAATAACTTTATAAGGTAAACTTATTGTAGGAAAAAGGACAATCTATCGTGTACATTTATCAGACATATATAAGAAAAATGATTTATGTAAATGAATATTTACAGTTGTTTGTGTACCAATTTGAAATTGTGTACTAGTTGATTGCAGTACTTATTTTATAGACAATTTACACAAGTTAAATGTACATGTACAAGGTATTAAATTTGTAATGCACTCGTGGTTTTTTTAGAACAAATAAAAAGACAATCTGCCGTGAAAAAAAGTAAAAATACTGTTGGCATCAGCTATCATTTATTTGATTGTACTTAATGCGCCATCTAGTGCAACAGTTATGACAATTTCTTTTGCATTGTGCAACTATCGTGAATACACTACACTTCATGTACAGTTAACAACTCAATTATTCATACCCCTTGTGAATTGGATGTTTTGTGTGTTTTTCGTAACTTAAGAATGAAAGGTGGACTAGTTGACTTGGAGCCTTTGTTGAATACCTTTAGATATATGAGCTGTAATATGTCACATTCTCATGAATGAGACAAATAACATTTTCCTCATACTTAAAGCTTATCTGCCATAGTTTACAGGAGGGATTAGAGCGCCCTGCAAGGTCACTGGACAGGTGGTTATCTCATCAACTCACCTCTCAGTTAACATAAGAAAAAGAGGATCATGGGGGACCAATGGTCACCAATTAGGCATTGTTTGTTGTAAGAGGGCGCAAGTAGCTACAAGTAGTGCAGTGGGCCTTTAAACAAAAATTACAAAACTTGGTAAGGGTACGAATAATTAAGTTGCTAACTGTATATCCAGACGCTGTGTGCCCTGACAGGGAACAAAGTTTACGAGTAATACCTCATAAATCTTATGAGATTTATGTAGGGTAATTATTATAAAGGACTACTCTTCAAATTACAGTAGTAATATAAGTGCTAATTGATGAATATTTGTTCGTTCAATTTGAAGGCAAAAGACCTACATCATAAAGTATGTTCATGCACAACATTATAAGAATAGTCCAGAGTTTGGTGTGATCCCAGGGGGGGGGGGGGTTAGCGGTCATGGCCCTCTGTCTCCCACGCTTCTGCCCCTGCTGTGTGTAACATTGTAGTCATTAAAATAATTAGTCTCTGATGATTGCCTTGTTTGAGTTGAATCCATCTTATCTTATCTTTCGTGACAGTTGGACCCTATTATATGCATCAGTCACACAAACGATAGACACAACGATTCACACCGACAACAGACTGATCAAGAATTGCATTAATTAAAAATAATAGTGATAACGTTGTATCATGACAATTTGCAAGTGGATAACACTCCTAGCTTTTTTTTAGGAAATTCCTCTTTGGTTATAAAACAAGATGATAATCCTGATGATAAATCACTTCTTTATAGCTCATGCACAAAAAAACCAGGCCCGTCAACACAGTGGGTTAGGCGGCAGGTTATAATCAATAATATATACAATAGTACAGTACAACAACAATAACAATAAAAATTACATTGAAATAATATATATGTTTTAACAAGGAGCACCGGGATATATATGAAGTTATGTATGTTCATTTTTTTTATCTCCCACTTTTACTCAAACCTATTTCCCTAATTTGTCTATGCTAATTATCTTTTTTTTTCACCGAGCGTTTTATCGTATTATAGGATGATAACGCGGATCCTAATCAAATTATTGGTTGAGAGCGTACACGTGGCTAGGCATTTATTTAGCCTAACACGTGACCAGTCATTGGTACATCAACTTATAAAACAAATGATACACATCATTTTGTTCGGGCATTAGTAAAATTACCCATAATATGGCGACTACTGCTTTGTTGGGCAAGCACACAACAAAAGAATATACGCCATGTTGTGACCCAGTGAAACCAAGTTGGCCAAATTCTGTATGTATGGCTCTGTCATTGCTAAGTGTCCCTTTATAAAGGGAGACTATCATACAGCCGTCAATAAATCTCGAAAATGACTGCTACTACTAAATTATTACCCCAGCGTTAGCCGAGCTACTTTGACAAGGCGCTCTGGTATTCTAAGAACGTCCTTCTACCAGGAATGGCCATTTACACCACCTGGGTGGAGAGTGGCAAATTTAGATTTCCTGTCTTGCCAAAGGGTGGCGCAGAGGAACTCAAAACCGCGAATCATGTGATTTAAAGACACAATGTAGAAGTCAGCTCTCATGGGGAATTCGACACCTTTCGGGGTTTACCAAATAACAGGAGTTGTCAATCACCAGGATTAGCATTTAGTTTTATGACCAACAGGCTTAATGTAATGCTCTGCTTTTCCCCATATGGGAAAGTAATTATGTGACATTTGCATCATCCGAAGACTCTCCAAGAGACTTGGGGTATTTCTTGATTGGCCTACGGGTTTGCTGTGCGCAGACATGTTCACCCATTAATGGTATTTCTACCAAGTCTGGTGCCAGGGAATTATGACCTTCTGCACCTGGAAACTGACGAGTGACTCTATTTAAGATCAGGTGATGTATCCGCTAAACCACGACACCTCTGGATTACAATACATCAGTTGTATAGATCCAGTTATTAGGATATATAAAATGAGGTTCATGTAAGTATGAGGCCTGTTTATCCATCGAGTAGGCCTACTTTAACATTGTGTATAAGGAAGTCGTAGACGAGCATGTCCCCCGGATTGACATAATGGATGCTTATGAGTGATTCTGAACAACAGTCTTGCCCCTGGAGGAATTTTAAAAGATAACAAAGAATTCATTTTTATGATGATTATCATCATCTTGATCATCATCATCATCTTCATCATTGTTATTGTCATTATTATATTATTATTCAAATCGTTATTTTTACTATCATTACTATTATTTTATTAGTAGTATCATCATCATCATCATCATCATCATTATTATCATTTGTATTGTTATCATTATTACCATCATTAATATCGACGTTACTAAGAATATAATTATTTATCATTTTCATAAGCATTATTTTTACGGTTATCACTATTGTTGTTATTATTATTATTATTATTATCATCATTATTGTCTAGTAATAATTGTAATATCATAAACAGTAGTAGAAGTAGTAGTAGTAGTAGTAGTAGTAGCAGTAGTAGTAGTAGTAGCAGTTATAGTAGCCCTGGTCCGTGTAGTAACAATATGGCAAAAAACATGTACATGTAACATACATACCCTTGTGATGTTGTACTTGGAATATTCATGAAGCCATGTGAGAGGACTCATACCGTCATCCAAAAAATAATGCAGATATATTGGAAGAAACCGAAATCGTCCATACCGATCGCGATGGTCTTTCGAACGAACACCGAGGCTTTCCATACACATTCCTAGACACAAATCCTCCGGCCAGTCCAGGTGGCTGTCAGGACATTGCCCGGTCCGGTCCTGGAGTCCTACTTCCACAAACCTTCTGAGTGCTTCCCTGCTCATCGCATACCCAGCTCCGCCGCTCATGTAATCCATCTGCCTTGATTCAACCTTAAAATACGGTAGTGTCTTATTAAAACTGAATCCAAAAAAGACCGGTTCCGAGGGATCCTGCCGTGATAAAAACGCCATTAAATTCTCCACGACGACGTACGTGTCATCATCGGCTTTGAAAAACCAATCAGCATCGTTGAAATGTTGCGTGTAAATGTACTCTAAGGACATCCTAGTTTTGTTCCACAAGGCATTTCGACCTTCGGCCACTTCTAGCCCGATGACGTTGCCGGGAAAACTGGTACTCTTTTGAGAGCTCATGAAAAGCGTCTGAGAACACTTTTTTGCCCAAGTTCTGGCAACCATCGTCGCTTTTGTTTTCAATGTTTTGGGGGAGGTCAAGACCCAGCACAGCAGGCGGACCTTACGCAGGCGTGTCCGTTGTGTAACATCTGGAGGATGATAATTAACTAAAGTTAACACATTAAAGATACTTTGTCCCTTTTGCAGCCAACATCAATTTTTGTAGAATTTTGCAAGAATGATATATATGTCATTTAATTCCTATCTGTGAAATTTAAACGTTAGCAGTGTCCTAATATTCAAATTAATATGCAAGGAAACCCGATTACTTGCTAGACTTCACTGTCAGACACTTTTGAGTGACAGACTGGCCTTTTTCTTCTTTGGGAATAACATACATAAAATGATCTGTAATCTTTGCGCAGCATAAAACGTACGACCATTCGGTACAATGTTCTGAAAACCAGACTATTACTCACTGGCTCTATAGCTGTTAAGTCGATTCGACAACTAATAATCGTTATTTTCCCACTTAAAGACATTTTCAAGCCCCCTATTTTATAGGGAAGTTCTAAATTAGTATTATCTTTCAAATGCCGTGGAATTTAAACTTTTCATTTTTTCGGCCTGCAAATGGGACATAGTACCTTTAAGAATTTGAAATAAACTTGTCTCAACATTTGATAGAGGATTAAGCCATTCTTCCCCTGCGCAATGATGTATAGATACCCATGAAGTGACCAGACACATGACTGTGTTTTAAAGTAGGATACATCGAAAATAGTTATTCTCTAATTGAGTTTCATATTGGTTTGTGTTTTTTAATGTGATGTGAATTTGATCAAATTTTCCCCATGTAATATCCATTAATGGGATTTAAATGCGGACTGAGACGAACATTTGGCCCGGAATATGACCGGTCAGGTCGAAACACTACCTTGATAAGCGGGTCCTGCGATCACAACTCAACTGATGGTCTCAAGCAATATTATTGGAAATTTCACTTGGGAACCCCCATCTCCTTTTTTACTTCCCTTGTAAATTGTTTTCATTTTCACGTTCTCTTTTCCTTTTCTTCCTCTTTCGCCATTCGATTGGAGGCGACTGGGAGGGTTTCATGAGTCCTTGTCCCCTTGTAACTACGCTAATGTCCATCATGACCATCATGGACCTGTACATGTCTTGTACGTGTAGTTGTTCAAGCCATCCGTAGCGCCGCCCTTCCCAAGGCATCCCGAGCGAGTTTCGTTTTTTTTTAATTTGATTATTCTGATTATCGACATTTCGAGCGAATATAATTATGAGAGGGAATGCCCCATACGCGGCGTCATTTTAAAGACAAGTACAATAGAACGGTTTACTAACATATGCAAATTGTATGAATACCTTTTAAATAAATAATTTTGTTCTTGACAACGTATAGGATTTTCCGAGGATTGCCTGACAAAGCAACAAGTAATGCATACAGACTGGATTCCACGTTTTGTAGATCATTCATTAATATCAGCCTAACAGAATACCTCGCCAGTCTAATGGAATACCTCGTCACCACGAGGTCCCCAGGAAAGAAACATCCATACATTTGAATAGTAGTGAACAGGTTGTTTAAAGGTAAAGACCAGTATTAGAAACGCTCCAATTTCAAAAAATGAAATGGAAGCTCTTATTACCAATCATGTGAAAGAATATGTTTTGACTAATACATGATGATAAAAAATTTGCCGGGAAACCGCCTACTAATTCATATATTTGGTAAATTTGTTTCTCTCATGGTCTGAGAGAGATATAGGGTAGTCTCATATACATCTTTCTGTGTATAGTGCTTGTAACTTTACAAAGAAAGGGCCAAATTTCTTATCATTTTGATGATTCCAGAACCTTGCAGATGCTAGATGCTAGATGATCAACCTTTTCTGATCGATTCCACTTTTTTTTCACAATGCAATCGCATGACCATAACTGGTCTTTACCTTTAAGAGGACGACGATGCGAACTGAAACTTTTGATGAACCTATGAACTTACCTGACAACTTCTTTTCAGCAATACCGTTCGACTCAGAATCCGTCACGGTCGTTCTCGGAGCTGCTTTTAAGGCGTGTAAAGATAAAGGGACGGCATTTTTTTGAATTACTGCTTGGTTCCTGGCGGTCAAAGTTGAATGAGGATGTCTCTGGAAGACGAACATTTGTTGGTTAATCATAGTCAAGGTGAACAACATGAATATAGCACCGGATATGAAGGCCAGAAAGACTCTGAGCTGTGAAAAACCCATGTCTCTTGTAATTCCCTCCGATCCACTTTGAGGAGTCACTAATCTTCTACTTGCGAATCCGTATGATAATGTTCATCAACACCTTTTCGTTTGCTCAAACGCGCTTGAAAACGACCAATACATAGTCACATCACATTTAATGTAGAAACACGAAAATCAAAACGGCCTAATACGTGATTTTATCACACCCAGAAGAAATGGTGGTCGGCTATCTGATCTGATCTGATCCCAAAACAGAAATTTGAATCCCTGCCAAATTGTTTAGTCGTTTTCAAGTACCGACACGGCATGAAGCATTTAAAATCATCAATCGGAAGAGGACAAACACTTGTAGATCACGAATCACAGCTTCTACGTATAGATGTACGTGTATACCGTCGAACAAGGAAGGCCTCTTGCCCAACGATCGATACCAATATAATGTTCAAATTAATCATCTCTTCCACGTCACCAAAGACATATATGCGATCTTATATCTCGTACCGTTTAGTAACGCTTGTGTATCAATGACGATTCGCAAGAGTTTGTGTACAGATGCAAAGTTTGCTCCCGAAGCCCATCTGAAAACATACGACGTCAAAAGATGGCATAATTAGGGCGATGCGCTTCACATTTCGTACCTTATAAAACAGAGACCCGTGAAAACGCTCAGGATCATTGTTGCTCACAGCTGATGTCATCCACACGTTAAAAACTGAAGCATCTTCTTTGCGGCGTTTAATACAGCACCATATCTAAACAAGAATTGTTAACAACTATTAGTAGAGTGAACAAGAATAATATGTTCACAAATTTAGTTTAAACTGAAGCTCAGTCGAAATCGTTAACAGCTGAAATAATACTGACTGTTGACTTACGGCGGCAACAGGTGGTGATGTACATAAATACTGTATTATTGCAACGTAAAAGCGTGTGGGGTCATCATTGCAGACCGACAGCGCGTGATATCAAAGAATATAAGAAATATATCATTAAACAAAAACTGGTCACTTGACAAGTTTCGTTCATTATCCGATGCTGTGCAGTGCATTTTCACAAATGCACTCGCAAAATTATAATTATTTTTGGATTATTTGTATACTCGACGTCAGATGTGTAGTACTTAAATGATTGGGTTATTGTTAATCTACCACGGCAACAGGTGGAAGATGTGTTTAGTGTTTTTAGCACGGTTCTAGTCCTGAATGCTGACGTAACAAGACCCTGACGTCAAGAGAAAAGTGGGAGGGGGGGGGGTGTCACTAGACCTTTTTCAGTGGGGGTGTAAACTGTAAAGGCCACCAATTACCGACAAATATATTAATGCCAATGTCCCAATGTCTACAAATTTAATCCTATCCCCTGCTGGAAAGAACACACTCATTCACAGTGTGAATCACAGTGTGCTCCACAATCTTAAATCGGGGCGTTTTCACATTGTGGTCGATTCGTTTCACACTGTCGTTCACAGTGTGGATAACCGGAAAAAGAAAGAACACACTCATTCACAGTGTGAATCACACTGTGTTTCACACTGTGTTCACAGTGTGAACTGTGATTTCACACTGTGATTCACACTGTGAATGAGTGTGTTCTTTCCAGCAGGGTCAACCCGGAACCAGGAGCTAAATTGTTTTTTTAGTTATTCCCCCCCCCCCTCCCGCGCAAAGCGCAGAAGCTTTAACGTTTCATTAAATCATTACAGAAAGAAGACGATTCGTTGTACTATTGTTACTCTTAATCCTTGTCTAGGGTCAGTTCCCCCCTCCCACGCGAAGCGCCGAAGCTTCGACGATTCAATAAATTATTAGAGAAAGAAGACGATTCGTTGTACCGTTCTCGACTCTAAATCCTTGTCTGAATTACCCCCCCCCCCCTCTCGCGTGAAGAGCGGAAGCTTTGACGTTTCATTCAATTATCCGAGAAAGAAGACGATTCGTTGCACCGACTCTTAATCCTAGTCTGTATTCAGTCCCCCCCCCCCCCTTGTCAGAGCTTAAATACCAGAGCTAAAATGTCAGAAGTTAAAATGCCAGAGGTAAAAAGGGGGGGTGGGGGGGGGGGGGGGGGGGGGGGGGGGGGGGGGGGGGGGGGGGGGGGGGGGAGGGGGGGGGGGTAAGAGCACTATTTTTTTTTTTGTGCACTATTCGTGAGTTAATATTTAGCAGAAATCATCCAGCCGGTGAATAAGCGGGGGGGGGCAGAAGAAACACATTTTTTTCGAGCGAATCTTTTTTTTTTTTTTTTTTTTTTTTTTTTTTTGCCAGGGGGGGGGGGGGGGTTCGTGGATCCACGCCTTACCCAATAAATGACATTTGATGGCGCTGCCCATCGACTAAAACAGTTATCAAAGGGATATGACAGGTTCGGAGGCGTCATAACTACTCAGCCAGGGTGTTGTGCTTGATCTTGGCAAAGAGGGCTTCGTGAAATACGTAGCGGACGAGAAGCTTACGCTGATTTAGTCAAGAAGTTGGACGATTTCGGGAAATGGGCCCCTGATGCGATCTACTCCCCTTACCCGTCATAAACAGCTGAATCTCAACAGTCCGCAGACATATCGCAAACATTACATGTTGCTAGACCGGGCAAGCCATTTTGTTGTCCTTCCAAGCAACAATCAATGCCAACAACCCGCACCCAGACCATCGGAACACGGTACGGAAGGTGTTCCAATCATCTTTTTTGTCCTGTCTTTTACCCTCCTCTCTTCCCTTTCTCCATTTTCACGCTTGTTCTCTTTCGTTTCATTCCCCCACTCAATTGGTAGGTGGGCATATGCAGGGGCGACGATTTCTTTTCATGACCGGGGAGGGGGGGGGACGAAATCCGTTTTTTAAAGTTTGTTTTTATAAGAATGTTATGCGAGGGAGCGTAGTGAACGAGCGAGAATTTTTTACAATTGTATTGGTCTAAACGCTGCACTCTTGGGCCCTCCAGAGCCTAAGAATTTGTTGCAGTCATTATTCAGTATTTGCTATACATTTTTGTTGCGCTTTTTTATATTTCCCCGTCTAAAAAAATTGAGGGGGGACGTATCCGCCCGCCCCCCCCCCGGGATCGCCGCCCCTGGGCATATGTTGTTCATGGAACTTGTATCCATATTCGAGAGAAGAATTGAAAGAAAAGCATCGAAACTGTTCAAAGCACCAACCTCCATACAATAATAACTCAGAAATTTCATTATAATTGAATTTAATGTTTATTTCCATTCTAAATACAAATTTGAAAAATAATGATATAAAAGAAAACGAAACAAAAAACAACGTACGTAAACAAAATAGCTACATTAAAACAATAAACATAACATTTATAAAATGATAAATAACAAAATTGCGTTGTAGGTTTTGTTAACCAAATATATTGACTTACATAACTACATATTTGTTAACAGAACTCCAAGAACTAACAAACATGGCAGCATTATGTTACATTTCACATTCTGAATACATACATGCACAAAGGCGTTTAAAAGAGGTTTCAAGGGCAATCCAGCTTTTTTAATAAGTTCATTTGTATGAAAGTATAAAATTTTAATGGCGGAAATTTGAAATTAATTGGTCGTATAACTAGAAAGTTATGACTTTTTGAATGAGGAGATCACTTAGTCTATGCGGACCCCAAATTCGCAATATAAAGGGATCCGGTAACTTTGTCTCAGATTCTGAGAAAAAAGCTGCAATGATAATTATAAACCTTTAGGTCAGTCAGGAACCACATGACTTTTACAAACCGATCGCTTGTCTGATTATCAAGATATTTATGATAGGAATTACAAATTTTGAAAACCGTTTGCCAAACGGTTTTCATAACACTACAGTCTATTGGGGAAAATGAGTATGGTAAAACCGGTCACTCAAAGATTTTTTACTTTTTTCGGGCACTTTTTTTTTCACAGACACTGATAACACGGAGGGCCGTGTATCTCAGATTTAACATTGTTTAAACGGCCCCTTTAATTAGCAGATGGATTTTTTTTTTTTTTTTTTTTGGGGGGGGGGCTTCATGCTCAGTGCCTTCTCCCTTGAGATACTACTCAAAATATATCACGAATATGACATTGTTATAGTTCCTGTGAAATTAAAAGGCCATCTTCAGTCATACAATTTTTTGACACAATTATGTGTTGATTTAAATTGGAAAGTTGTTTGGTACTCCATCAAAAAATAAATTATAGATTCGGTCAAGTTGAAGTGCCCTTACAGATAGTGATTTCAACTTTTAAATAACTTTCACATTTTTCCGATTTCATTGAAACTTTCACCAATCTGCTTTCTTCATTCAATTTGATGTACTTTTTTTTCAAAAAAATTGAAAAATATGGAAAAGCAACATTCTCAATTTTTCTTTTTTGGCAAATTTCTACTTGTATTGCCCTTTTACACGACTCTAGAAGAACACGAAGTAAAACTTTGTAACACCCAGTGTAAAGAGATTTTTTCCACATCTCGACCGAATTCAAACGTTTCTAAAAATTGGATTTTTAAGCAATATTGAGCTAGAGGCGCGGTCATCTATCCTTAACATTGATCATCAATGTTAAAGGGGGGGGGGGGTAAAATTTGAAAATCGCGCCGAAAATTTCGGAACGACTCAGCCAGCCGCTGAATAAGCAAGGGGGGGGGGGGGGGTTAAGAGCTTTTTGTTCCAGTTTTTGAGGAAACATTTCGCAAGGGGGGGGGGGGGGGGTAAGGTAACCCTTTTTTTTAATAACAAAAAATTGAGGGGGGGGGGGTTAAACCCAAAATCAAAACAACCAATCAAAACAAGTTGAATACCAGAACGAGTGAGGGCTTGGGAGAACGGCCGAAGTGCAATTGAAACTCATTATTTTGCTCTTCTCCAACACAAAAAAACGACATCGAGCTGAAAGACTATGCTATTCTGACAAAAGTACAGACTAGAAAGAGCATACTATTTTTGTATATAATACTTTTTTAAATGTTACCCAGTAATTCCCGGGCACCCAAATGTTGGAAAGAAACGCACGTTTGAGAAAAATTCACTTTAACATGCAAAAATGCTTATTAAATTATTCTATGCACGCAAGTCACGAGATTGAGCTGATGATACAACGTTTCCATATGCGCAGCTAGGGAAGCGGCGATTTACGGTACACAGCTGATCTGCGATGGTGCGATAGTTTTTCTAACACAGTATGACTTCACCTGTTTAGAAAATTACAGATCATTTTTACTAAAAGCATCTCGTTGTATAATCTCACAGATTTTTACATCTTAATGCTTACATCAGTATGAAGAAAATCATAAACTTTTCTTCGCAATAGGAACTTTCCTTTTGGCCCCTTTGTACCAGAGCAGAGGAGAGCGAGAAAAACAGGTGTATCCGCGCCCTCTGCGGTAGTAACCCTGTTACCTCCAAAGTGATCTTCAGGCAAGTGAGCAGTCATATCGGTGTATACAAAGCCTGGACAGCACTGCAAAAATTAGAGGAAGTATATTTTGTTGAATTAGAAATAAAACTCCCAGAGACAGAAACATAAATCTGCAAGGATACTGATGTTTCGAATGCGAATGAGAAAAAGAAAGAATTAACCAAATTAACCGTTAAATGACAATGAACCTGTCTTTAGTCCATATTAAATGGAGTGACTTGCAAAAACAACATGTATTATTTTTTTTGAATGAAAATGAGAATTCTTTACGCTATGATTCTTTCACAATCCCTTGAAAAAACGATATGTGGCCATGTATGTTGCAGATTTTCTTGGGGCGGAGGAAGGGGGGCTAGAAAAATAGGAGTAAAATTGTAATCACTCTAGAAATTTGATCCAAGAAGAAGTAGGCCCATAAATCATAAAGAGTTAAAAATTAGTGACAGACAAAGTGACCTGAAAGAAGGGAGAAGAAACGGGAACAAAGGAATCGGGTAAATGGAAATTAGGGCCTGCTCCAACTTTCCCTCCTATTGGCTATAGCTAGCATTTCCTCCATCTAGTTAAGATCGTGGTCCCCCCCCCCCCCCGCACCCATGTCTATGCTCTCTTAATGTATATCGTCACATGCTATGAGTTATGAACATAATATTCTTGCTGAAGACATACCGCATTGATAAGTATACCCCGCCTCGATTTATCTTGTGACAGTTTCGCAGCTTGTATCTTGGACAATGCTATCACGCCTACTTTGGCGATCCCATCGGCCTCATCCGGCCATCCGTTCTCTGCAATGGTCCCTTCTTTGCAGAATCTGTAAATATTATTGTGCAAGTCGGAAATTGTGTAACATTTGCAACATTCCGTACGATTAGTGAAGTATAATTAATTTTTTTTAAAGTATTCATACATATTGACAGACAGACATGGCGCATTATAAATGTTCACTATTATTATTATTATTATTGAAGCTATTCAATTTTGTTGTTGTTGTTTTCTTAAATTCCACAAGAATTTTGTGCGTTCTTTATGTCATGCTTTTTCTCTATCTATCTATCTCTCTCTCTCTCTCTATCTCTCTATTTCTTTCTCCTCTCCCTCCAATACATATGCGGCTCATATTTCTTTCGTTTTCACTTCACTCAATTTGTCTTTTCTTCGTCATAATAATCTGTAACTTTACGTTGTTTATAGTCATAAGGAGTTTCTATGAATGCTGTCTTTGTTGGCCTTTTGTTTGTATAAGTACTTAACATTTCTCACTTATCATTTTTCTGAGGGGTCTACAATTTAAAAGCCCTGTTTTTCAGCGGACCCGCCTCTCTATTTCTACATAACATAGATCAATTTCATTTGCAATTTATCTACTTTTTCTTCTTCAAAGGTATTAGTTTTTCATTGATTTTTTTAATGTCAAATAACATAATATTCTTTTATTAGGATGCTATTTGTATCTTAATTAGAAGCGAAATTAATAATAGTAATAATATTAATAATGACCGGGGTAATAGTATATATCTGTAAAGCGCTTAGAGACATTTGTATTTAGCGCTATATAAGTGGAATATTATTATTATTATTATTATTATTATTAATAATAACAATAATATCAATAATAATGCTAAAAGTGGTAATTATAATAATAACAATAATATTACTAGTAAACATAATGATGATAATAATAATTATAGAATGATAATAATCAAAACGATAATATTAATAATAATGAAGAGAAAAAAAAAGATTGTTGAAGATGATAATGATTGTGACAAAGAAGCAACGTTTAGACCGAATCGAGGAGTAAAAATGGGGTCTAACAAAAGATAATAATATGAAAAAAGATATTATGATCATGATAATGTTTTACCCAGGGAAGCCTTCTTAATATAAATACTGCTTTCCTGAGGGCCCCGTATTTACTATTACCAAGTATTACCATGGTATTTAAATACACACTTAATTCACAATGTCCTAGAGGGACAAATGTGGATAAAATACATTGTCCAGTGACAGATGTGGGCACCGGGCAAGCATCGAATTTAGACCCTCTCGAATGAGAATAAGGATCCTTCACCAACATACTACATTCCATCCAAATATACCGCTGAACTTACTTTAGAAATTCATTGATCAGATCCACAACATCTTGTTCGTCTTTAGCTTTTCGAAATCGATTCCTGATGTCATCATTGAACTGGTTCCTGAACACCATATATCCTGTTGTGCCTGCGACATGAACGATCCTACAATGAGAAAATGGTGATTATCGTGTCACTCTTTGATAACAAATTAATTTGTTTGCTGTATTTGCTATTTTTTGCTACTTTTGCTTGTGTCACGTTGTACATCATCTTATGTCAAGGTCTTCTTGCCCACCTATTTATTGTTACGTCCTTCACCATTACAACCACTGCAATCAAATTTAGTTTTATTTACGGGAACCTATAATCTACAAGCTGAGCTTTTTAATAGGCTCCTCACATTTCACCCTGTATAACCCTCTATTCAATAAAATTAATTTCGACGTCTTTTCAAGGAATTAATTATATAATGTGACACTTTTAGTATATTTCATATGTTCTAATCTTGTCAATTATGTGAATTCTTTTTTGTGAAATGTAAAAACAAATAAACTTGAAACTTGAATAAGTCGATTCAGAAGGGTCTGTATATAGGGGGACTTCCTACTGCTCCACACTAAGAAAAAATGGTGCAACTATGCACCTTTAGGGGTTCAAACCGATGCAACAATAGCAGCACCTTTAGGGGTTAAACCCTGCACCCTTTTTAAAGGTGCAATCCTGCACCCTTTAAAAGGGTGCCAGATTGAACCTTTCAGGGGACATGGGTACCCTTAATGGTTCAATCCTGCTCCTTTAGGGGTGCAACCCGATACAATAGCAGCACCTTAAGGGGTTCAACCCTGCACCCTTTAAGGAATACTCGAGACAATGTGCTCGTACACAAATACATATTAAACATGCATGATGTTTCTTGGTTAGTAATCATATAATCAATATATATATTGCTAAAACGTGTATGTAATTGTAACATGATCAGACAAAATAATCTATTGGTTAATGATTGCCGAAGGAAAATACAAATCACAAAATTGATGTGCATTGTCATAATTTGCTTAACAAATCATATGATAAATGTATTTTTAAGTGAACACGTGGACAGTAATCGTGAATATGCATGCAATATGCAAACTTTTATTTTGCACCCTTTTTTAGTCGTTAGGGTTCATTTTTGTGGGAAGGGTGCAAAATCTTATATTGCACCCTTTTTTGAACCCCTTTTCCTTCAATAGGGTTCATTTTTATGTAAAGGGTGCAAACTCTTATTTTGCACCCTTTTTTGCACCCTTTTTTCTTAGAGTGAGAAAACCTCCATGAAACCTCTTTCTGGCACGGAAATGAGCTTCCCCCCCCCCCTCCGACTTCAGATATTTGAATGGCCCATCAGATGCGTTAGTATTATGTCCTCGTATTTTGGTGGTCCCTTTGCATTGAGAAAATGAATTAAAAATATCTGGGGGTAGAATCGATTTGAATTGAATTGAATTGATAAGGTTCACTGACCAAATTTTACATACCACTTTAGGCACTTAAAAGCTGATGCATCCAGATAAATTCGCTCGAATTAACCCTAGAATCCCGAAGAATTTACGACCCTAGCTGTACCGCTACTCATATTCAACCAATCTCTCATAATGATCCTTATAATTGTGGGGGGGGGGGGGGGGTGGAAGGGTTCAATCGTTTAGAAAATTGCCCTCTCCCTTGATCAAGACTTAATTAAATCCCGGGGGGATACTCAGATTTGGTTTGGACGGGGGTGTGCCGCTCAAGCCTTGAAAAACCCCTACCAATTATTAAGGATCGTTTAGGGGCATTTTTCTCGAAAGAAAAACCCCTTTTCGGGTGTTTTTCGGGTGTTCGCATGTTTGCATGGCAAACACGCGGAAAATTTGCAAATGTTTGACATTTTGAAAAATGGGACCCATGTTTAGGGATTTTTTGTGAAAAAAATGATCCATTAGAGCGGCACACCCCCGTATGTCCTAATATGTATATACCCCCCCCCCCGGAATTAAACTCTATTTATTTATGAAACCCTTTGATTTCCAACCCCTATTTTGTCGGCGAAAAACTTACCTTCCACCAGACCGAACCAGGGGGATGAGACTTTGGGAGATGGCTAGAACTCCGAAGAAATTTGTCTTCATAACCCAGAGTGATTTTCCGTACAGGGGAAAGTGATTCTGAAAAAGAAAATTATGTTACGTAAAGTTCAAGATTAGGTGTACTTTCATGTACTGTTCGCCGGCATTACAGCCAGAAGTGGGAGAGGACATCTGATTTCGTCAGTCGAATATTTTCAGCGGACCTCGAAAATTGCGTGAAAAGCACGAATCCAACGTTATTCTTGTTGAAATTCATATTTCTATCCATGCATACTATTAAACTTCACATTATGTTTTGATCAACAATGACGTACCTTCCCATTTCGTCATAAAATGAAGTTCTCTGGAATCACATTTTGGTGGTAATGAAAGTTTTTTGTGAACTTCACAAACATTTTAAGAAGATACATGCATCTACATTGCAGTGATTGATTTATATTCTTTAACATTAAGGGTTTTCTATTATGTATTTCATTTTCGGATCCATGATTGTAAAGAGGGGGGTATTTTGATTTCAAATTTCTGACAAGTGCTCTCAATCAAAACAAAAATCACGTATGTGATGGTATTTATGTACCACTTTAAATCATTTGCGATAGAGAAGCAAAACTTTCTCATTTATTTCTAATTAGAACATGTACAAGAATCGTGATTCTACATACAGGTGTACCAATACCGGCATTGTTGACTAGAACATCAATTCCACCATGTTCCTTTTCCAGATGATCCCGAAACTTATCAATGCTTGATTGATCAGTGACGTCAAGAAGATGGAACTTGGGATCGAGTCCCTCTTTCTGGAGGAGCTCAACAGCGGCTCGACCACGCCCAATATTGCGCGCAGTCAAGTAAACAATGCCATCTTGTCCAAAATGGCGGCATAGAGCTCGAACGATCTCCAAACCAATACCCTTATTAGCTCCTGTAACCTGAATTAAACAGATAATGAATTATAATTCCAATAGTTCATCAGTATTTTAGGAGTTAAAATGTTGTATTTTGAGCTAAGAACTTAGGCCTATATACATTCAGTTTGCGGTTTCACCATGTGGGTAGTCGAGTCCTGACGAACAGTGTTCGGATTGTCGAGTCTCTCTCTCTCTCTCTCTCTCTCTCCCTCCCTCCCCCTCTCTCTCTCTCCCTCTCTCTTTCTATAGTACTAGAAATGCTGATAATTTTCACTTGCCACTTGTACATTGCTTATGGAGTACTATACCTCGTGAAATACGTGAATTGAAATCAGTTAACACTTTTAAACGTAAATACAAACAATATTTGATGGACCTATTTTGATATTAGCTACATATTTCAACGGTTGTTTGATTCATTTTACTTTACATGTAATTGTTTTTTGTTTAACTTGTTATTAGAGCTTAAATTAAATCATTAAACTTTTTATATTTGATTATGAATATGTGGTCAGCCGCATATAGGGGGAAAGGGCGACCTTCTGGCTGAGGCTACCAGCCTTAGCAATTTCCCTTGTATTATTCATGTTTGCAAATTGATTATGTGTATTTCTGAGTTTATCTATGTTAGTAATTGTTATTGTGTGAAACTTTGTATACTGATTTTGTTTTACCCTGTACGTTTTTTATTGCTTGGCAAAATAAATTTAATTGAATTATCTTCTCAATCATAACCTGGTTCGCCATGGACCGCTTTTTTCAAGACTCCACTCACGACAGAATACCGCCCCCCTCTCTCTCCCCCCCCCCCCCCCCTCTCTCCGTCTCTCTCTCTCTCTCCTTTTTTTTCTCTCTCTCTCTCCGTGAATTTTCTCTACTTCTCTCCCGGCAATATCAAGTAGTCTTCGATATTTGATGAAACCAAAAGAAAACTTCTCTCTCACTCCCTTTTCTATTCAATCCCCTTTCAATCCAAAGAGTCCTTCTCAGGACTACCCGTGTACATGGTGAACCGGTAAACCTAAAGAATGGTATACACACCAGTACACAAAACTTAATAATTAATAATACAAACGGTGCTTATAAAGCGCTTACCACCGAAGGCTCTACAAATAACAATGATAAACAATTACATATCAAGCAAAACAAAAACAAAATGCAAACAAACCTGCAAATTACAATATATATGAAATATACGTAAATGCGAACAGAGTAAGTTAATCATCAAAAGCAATTTTGAATAAAGTGTGTTAAGACAAGTTTTGAATTGGTTAACAGTCTGACAGTTTTTGACATTTAAAGGCAGTTTGTTCCAAAGTTCAGCTCGTAATGATCATCGGAGTATGAAATAGTTTATGGTCGAGCCTAATGAGCATTATTAATCGAGCCGGTAATTTTTCATAATCGCCATCATCATCATCACCATCCTCATCATTATCGTCATCCTCGTCGTCGTCATCATCATCACCATCACCATCATCACTGTCACTGTAGCATTTAGTATACGCTCTCCATAATTATAGTAAAAACTATTAACCAGCGTTTACAAAGCAAGTAAAGAATAACATAGATAATTGATAAAACAAGAAGTTTTCTCCATGATGTGGACAACTTATTTTTACATGTTCTCCTTTAAAAACAACGTCATTTCTATCACAGATATTAAGAAAGTCGAACTTTTACTTATTATACGTATGTCTGTATTTTGCAGATTTCTGATATGACACACATACATGTTAAACTGGGAGGGTCGATCTCGATATCATTTATCATCAAAGCTTTTACAAATTCCCAAATGATTTCTCTTGTTTTTTTTACCAATTTTCCTCATAAGTATTAATTAGACGCGTTATACATGTGTAGCCAAAATATTCAAATTATGCAATGAAACCCGTTTACTTGCTAGACTTCACTGTCAGACACTATTGAGTGACTGCCTGGCTTTTTTTGGTAATAACATACATAAAATGAGCATTTGTCTACATCAATAACCCACTTCTTGTAATGGCCAACTTTAAACTGATTGAATCTTTGTGCAGCACAAAACATACGACCATTCAAAACAATGGTCTAAAAATCAGACTATTACTAACTGACTTGGCAACTTATAGTCGTTATTTTCCCGCTTGAAGACATTTTACCCCCCCCCCCCCTTTTTTTTTTTTGTTTAGGGAAGTTCTAAATTAGTATAGTCTTTCAAATGCCGTTGGAATTTAACCTTTTCACTCTTTTGGCCTGCAAATGGCACTTTCATCTATCGTCTTCCTAGCTTAAAGTAGGCGTAATAGCGCAATCATGTGGAGTCTTTTTTCCAGACTCAACGTAATGGTTAATCAACAAAGAACTGTATGTGAATAATTGCACATATTAAAGTCGTAATATGTATATCTCCACTTGTTCTTTTACTTCTTGGTTATATTGTCAGACCCAGTCAAGTGTACAACCCTCGGAGGGTATATTCGCGAGATTATTAGCAAAATGTATGGTCTGCCATTTCGATACAAGGGCTGTTATTGTCACGAAGTACTATGGACGTGTGACCATTTAAGAATATTGTTGTCCACAGAGTAAAAATTACAGCGATGAATTGTTGCATTCACCTTTTTCGAGATATTATGCACCGATGGTCAAAATACACTTTATGTACATTTCAAGTTCTAATGTATGTTTTAGATTTATTTATTATTTTTCTTTATTTCACATATTTAAAAAGAATGGCCCGTTCAATAAAAACAGGTTTTCAATGGAGTACTTTACAAAGGTACATATCAATAAAAAAAAATAAGATAAATAAAAACAATAACAAAAGACAAAATAAATTACAGGGTTATATATACACACAGCATGAAAAACAGAAATTAGTGTCTGCCACATTTCAGTTTTGCTATAGACAATGTGCCAGACACAATCATATGGACAGTGTCAATGACAAATCTTTACAGATTGGGGAGGGGACATATACTAATGGCAAAGGCTCAAACCACCGGATACACAGACAATTGATAGAATAGTCGAGAGGGTGTGGGACATTCGAGAAGAGGTCATTGAAGGTCATCTCCTCGAAAATCTGTGATACCATTATATTGTGTCGCAATTAACTTCCACATAATCTACATCACACAGAGGCTGACAAAAAACAACAACAACAACAACAAAGCACTACACATTGAGATAATGAATATGACGACGTAGGTTATACTGTAACGGAAACAAGAAAATGTCTATAGGTAAGAATCTTCATGGTTCCACGAAACCGTCATAAGTACAAATTCGCCAACAACCCATTGAAATACGTGTATTTAATTCCACAAGCGTTTTAATGGATTGTCAGATACTTGTCATCAATACGACTGTTTCATGAACGACGAATAGGTATTCCTAAGACAGACTGTAAATACTATTTATTGTGAAATAATTGCTTACCACTGCCACTTTTGATGAGTGTTTTGATGCCATTTTGTGTTGTCCTCAGATTATAAGCTACAAGCGTGGCTCCTGCGGAAAAGAACAATTACTCTAATCATGTGATCTGACAATCGTTAATGCGATGTTCAAAACCAAGTTCTACCCGCTGATCATGGAGAAGGGTGTCAGTCTTCGACGGGTAATTGGGAAGGGGCAATATGGACCGTGCCTCCCACTGTTTTAGAACCCTCACCTAGTCTCACACTCCGTTTTTATTTCATTTTGTTTGGCAGTGCATTAGAAATTTGTTTTGTTAGATATTATTTTGTTCGTTCTGCCTTTTTTGCTTTGCTTTACTTTGCTTTGTTTTGCTTTGCTTTGCTTAATTTGCTTTGCTTTACTTTACTTTTGCTTTTTGCTTTTGCTTTTGCTTTTGCTTTGCTTTGCATGCTTTGCTTTGCTTTGCTTTGCTTAATTTGCTTTGCTTTACTTTGCTTTTGCTTTTTGCTTTTGCTTTGCTTAATTTGCTTTGCTTTACTTTGCTTTTGCTTTTTGCTTTTGCTTTGCTTTGCTTTGCTTAATTTGCTTTGCTTTACTTTGCTTTTGCTTTTTGCTTTTTGCTTTTGCTTTGCTTTGCTTTTCTTTTTCTTAATTTGCTTTACTTTGCTTTTGCTTTTTGCTTTTGCTTTTGCTTTTGCTTTTGCTTTTGCTTTTGCTTTGCTTTGCTTTGCTCTGCTTTGCTTTGCTTTGCATGCTTTGTTTTGCAATTTGCTTTGCTTTGCCTTGCCTTGTCTAGTTGCATTGCCTCGTCTTGCCTTGTCTTGCTTGGCTTTGCTTGGCTTGGCTTGGTTTCGTTTTGTCTTACTATTATATTTTTCTCTTTTGTTGGTGATGTTTTGTGCTGATGGGCGTGTAACCTGCCACAGACCACTACCTCTCCTAGGATAGTGAGTTGATGAGCACATACCATATTACATCCTATCCTGTAAGAGAAAATAAGATTAAAACAAAATAATAATAAGACCCCCTCCCCTCCCATATACTACACCTAAGTTCTGCTGTTGTTTTTTTAAAAGTTCAATTCAATTCAATTCAAAATTTATTCCAGACTCAGCTGCAAGAGCAGAGGTCCATATAAAATATTTACATGTAGATATATAAAACAATGCACAAAAATATGAGGGGAACATTCAACAATGAACAAAAGTAAGAGGGGAACCATATAGATATAAGAGAAACAAAAACTAATCCACTTTAATCAACCTATAGCTCTCTGGCACATGTGACAACAAGCTACTGAACCAGAACTTACACAAGTCTGAGGTTAATTCTCTGAATAAACTTTAAAATTAGATTTCTTACAACAGCTGGACATGCAGGTATATTCACATCTGCAAACATTTTGCTTGCACTAGAGTGCCTATGTATTCGTAAGAGCATCCTCATGGCATCACTATAAGCTACCGTGGGCTTCTTTATACTGCTCTTGTTATACCTACTCCATGTGCAGTATATAACGGTGTACAATATAAGCTCGAAATAATTCAACCTTACCTTTTACGAGAGCACATATGAAACTTTCTGCACAATGTATTACCCTGTACATAACGTTTACGACACTGTCTATAAATATCTCTATCATCACACGGGTCCTCAGTAAAATAATAGGTACTTAGTCTCTTTACAAACATCAAGTTTAGCACCGCACACAAATACAAGTCTGGAAATTGCAACTTACAATAAGTTTTTTACAATTCACAATCATAACGTGACTCTTTTTCGCATTATATTTAACACCATTGTCTATACCAAAACTGAAAACAAACATTGAGCAAGCTCTGAGAACCTTCAGTTGATGGACTAAAATAACAAGATCATCAGCAATTCAGCATACATTAAATGAATAACTTTGGTACTACGTACAAAACAGCCAGTACCACAGTTATTCAATTTTACAGATAATCCATCCATATACAAATTAATTAAGTATGGAGACAATATACCTCGAAGCCGAACACCATCACCATCATGATTGAAAGGTGCCAGGAAAACAATTACCCCATCTCACCATCATAGTCTGGTGACAATACCAATATATCAATATTCTATTTTAAATAAGAAGGAATGCCCCTGTTACTCATTTTGTAAAGTACCAATCCATGATTCACTCTACTCTCTTAAAAAAAAAGAGTGAATTTTCACTCTATTTTCACTTTCTTGGGAGTGACGTCCGTGATCACTTGTTTAGGAGTGAAAATCGATTGATTTTAGAGTGCTCTCTAAGAAGAAAAGAGTGAATGTTCATTCTATTTCCACTACATTTTCACTCTCCAGAGGAGTGACGTCCGTGATCACTTGATTTTTTTTAGAGAGTATCAAATGCTTTGGAGGCCAGGCGCGGATCCAGGGGGGGGGCCGAGCGGGCCTTGCCCCCCCCCCCCCCGCAAAAAAAAAAAAAAAAAAAAAAAAAAAAAGAGAGAAGAAAGGAAAAGAAGGGAAAGGGAAAGAGGAGAGAAAGGGAAAGAAAGAAGAGGAAGAAGAAAAGAAAAGGAGGAAAAAGGAGATCGGGGGGGGGGGGCGAAAGGGCCTTGCCTCCCAGGCTGTTGACCCCCCCCCCCCCCTCCCCCCAATCAAAAAAATAAGAGAGAAGGAAGGAAAGGGAAAGAAAAAAGGAAAAGAGGAGATACTGGCGTACCGATGGGGGGGGGGGGGCTTGGGGGAAATCAAATTCAAACGTGGTTTATTTCTAATTCCACAACGGTGGATTACAAATAATGCTGATATGACATAATTTCCGAGATTTTTCCTCACTTTTTAGTAAATTATACGTTTGTATGTGTTTGTTGGAAAATGACAAATTCCTAAATTTACAGCCAGGCAAGAAATATGATTCTTGAGATTCCTACATGTCAGTGCCCGAGGTACGGCGGGGATCGGGAGCACCGAGCTCCCCCCCCCCCCCCACCCCCACTTTTTTGAAAAAGTATATTAAAGAGAAATAATGTAGAATGAGAGCAAGAATGAAAGAATAGTTAACTGCCAGTGTTAAAAAATAATGAGGCATCAAAATATGCCCATCTGACCGTGATTAATGCCTAAAACCCCTAAGCCTCCGGGGGCTCTGCCCCCTGGATTCCACCTAGGGCCCTACGACGGGCCCTTAGATGATCATCTGACGGTAATTTAATGCCTCAAACCCCTGATTTTTGGCGGCTCCGCCCCCTGGACCCCACGCCAAATAGTGACCTGCCAGTGTCACAAAATAATAAGGTATACAAAAAAAATGCTCATCTGACCTTAATTAAACGCCTAAAACCCCTGAGCTTCCAGTGCCGGCTCCGCCGCCTCGACCCCACCAGGGGCCCTAAGACGGGCCCCTGAATGCTTATCTGACCGCTTGCGGGGTTAGACAAGGTATCAAAATGTGTTTATCTGACCGCAGACGCGTAGCCAGGGGGGGGGGGGAGGGGGGGGCGGTCAAATCGGAAGAGGACGTAGGAAGAAACAGGAGCAGACAAAGAACATCTTTGAAATTCAGACAAGGATTAACAGTATAGAGAACGGTACAACGCATCGGCTTCTTTCTCTAATAATTTAATGAAACGTCACAGCGTCGCGCAGGAGGGGAGGGGGGGGGGGGGACTGAATTCAGACAAGGATTAAAAATCGAGAACGGTACAACGAATCATCTTCTTTCTCTCATAATCTTATGAAACGCCAAAGGTTCCGCGCTTCGCGCGGGAGGGGGAACCTGAATTCAGACGAGGATTCAGAGGCGAGAACGGTAATACGAATCTTAAATGGCTTAATGAAACGTAAAAGCTTCCGCGCTTCGCGCGGGATGGAGGGGGAACTAAATTCCGATGAGAATTATTTTCGAGAACGGTACAACGAATCGTCTTCTTTCTCTAATGATTTAAGGAAATTTAAAAGCTTCCGCGCTTCGCGCGGGAAGGGGGGGGGGGAACCTAAATTTAGACGAGGATTAAGAGGCGAGAACGGTAATACGAATCTTTAATGGCTTAATGAAACGTAAAAGCTTCCGCGCTTCGCGCAAGAGGGGGAGGGGGGAGACTGAATTTAGACAAGGATTAAGAGTCGAGAACGGTACAACGAATCGTCTTCTTTCTCTAATGATTTAATGAATCGTAAAAGCTTCCACGCTTCACGAGGAAGGGGGAAAACTGAATTCAGACGAGGATTAAGAGTCGAGAACTCGACAACGAATCGTCTTCTTTCTCTAATAATTTAATAAAACGTCAAAGCTTCCGCGTTTCGCGGAGGAGGGAGGGGGGGGGAATCGCCCCTCCCTGCACCGACCCCCCCCCCCGTATTACGTCACTGTTGGTCACTATTACGTACCAATATTTGGCTCGCATAATTTCAAATTTGGGCCCCCCCCCCCTAAGAAATCCTGGATCCGCGCCTGTTGGAGGCATCAAGAAAACACCAAAATATAGAGGAGTTTCTTCTACAATAACTAGCAATATTATCTCTTTTAGAGAAAAAAAAACTACACATATCAGTTCCATGCTTCGCTTTAAAGCAAAACTGATGATCATTCATAGAAATATGAAGTTCTAACCTAGTCAATAATAATTTCTCCAATACTTTAGAAAGAACACTGGCCAATGCAATTGATATATAACTATCAAGGCGACCAGCTTTGTCCTTTTATACTGGAACCAAGATGACAAATATCATCCTATCTGGCAAAATACCATGAATTAGAAAACCAGAAAAATATACAGCAAGTCGAGACAACAATTTTGAACTTGCATGCATACTTCAAATGTTCTGCAGACTGCAGTTATAGTATTTATACCACATGACTTATTGACGTCTAATTGCTCGATACCTTCCTAAATTTCCTCAGGGGCAACAATCATGTCATCATGAAAAGAAGCACTATTAACTTAACACGCTTGACACTTGACACAATTAAGCAGTTCTCTATAACTTAATGCGTTTTCCACTTTCAGCATCTCCTGTGACACCTTCATTGGTAGTAGGTACCGTAAACGTGATTTATTGTTATTCATGCATCTAATTTCTTTCCATAATTCCTGATAACTGTGATTTTGCAGTTTACTAGCTGTAGAATCTGCACGCATAGAGTCCTTGTTATTTTTAACAAAACGTAAAGCATATTTATCGAGCGGTATCTCTCTTCTTCATCTCAAATAGAGGGCACTGTTTGCAAGGGTGTCGATTTGTATCATAGAGATATATACTACTAAATATCTCTATGATTTGTATCCTCAGTTGGGGGAGGGGGGGGGGGGGGATGATAGGTGCCAAAATATTTTTGGCAATGGATCAAAGCAACCAAGAGGTAGGACGTATATGGCAGGTTGCACCCCCTCCCTTCCGAGTTTTTAACTTTTTCAAGTCACCCTCAATAAAGATAACATTTTAGAGAATATGGGACCCATGTGGGTCCCACATGCCCTTACTACCTGGGTTATTATCCTCTCAAGCATTTAGGCAGGATTTTTTTTTTTTTTTTTTTTTTTGGGGGGGGGGGGGGGGGGGGCGGTAGTGAGCACCTCCTAGGGGGTGGGTGCAGGGAGGGGGAGTTTGACGTTTCATTAAATTATTAGAGAAAGAAGACGTTTCGTTGTACCATTCTCGACTCTTAATCCTTGTCTGAATTCAGATCCCCCCTACCCGCGCGGAGCGCGGAAGCTTTGACGTTTCATTAAATTATTAGAGAAAGAAGACGATTCGTTGTACCATTCTCGACTATTAATCCTTGTCTGAATTCAGTTCCCCTCCTCCCGCGCGGAGCGCGGAAGCTTTGACGTTTCATTAAATTATTAGAGAAAGAAGACGATTTGTTGTACCATTCTCGACTCTTAATCCTTGCTAAATTCAGTCCCCCCCCCCTTTTTTTCGCACGAAGCGCGGAAGCTTTGACGTTTCATTAAATTATTAGAGAAAGGAAGATGATTCGTTGTACCGTTCTCGACTCTTTTTCTTCCTACGTCCTCTTCCTTTTTTCTTTCTCTCTCTTTTTTTTTTGGGGGGGGGGGGGGGCGACGACCCCCACCACCACCTGGCTACGCGCCCAGTCTCCCACTCTCTTCTTCTCTTTTGCACTTTTGCACTTCACGCTGAACATTTACTAAGCTCGTTGCTTTTTAACGCTGCGGCTTTGCATTTGGCGCACTGCATTTATATGATGCTGTTGATTGAATAAATTGAATAAATTCATCAATTCCTGATGAAGCCGTATGAGCGAGAATTCAATTTATTCTTGTCTCATATACGGTCGTCTCATTTACCTCGTTTTCTATTTATATATGTTTGTATTATGAAAATGAGATACCAAAATGTGTATATTGATTGTCATCTTGCGAGTAATAACCATTAACTACTCTCATCGGGCTCTCATCATTAATTTTTTTTTGGTTTTTTTTTTATGATGAACTATTTTATTATTATTTTTTTTTTTTTGGGGGGGGGGGGGGATGATTGTACAGGCCACCCCCCACCTGAAATATTGGGGGGGATATATCCCCCCCCCCCATCCCCCCGGGATCGACACCCATGACTGTTTGATTTTACCAGCCTCCATATGAATACATCAATGAATGAATTAATTAATTAATTAAAAAAAAAAAAACTTTTTCCCCTCTAGGATTTGGCACATTTGGCTTACCATACAACGTCAAACGTGATGGGATCTCTACGAACTGAATATCACGCGATTGCGTGCAATCGCGTGCCAAATTGCGTTCAATGGGGGAAAAATGGCCAGATTGCCATCGGTACTTCAAACTCGGTAGCGATAACAAAAATTTCTGTAAGTTGATAACTTATTTCCTATTGAAAGTTTAATAATTTGAATGAAGGCCATTCGCATTCTCTTGAGCATTGTCCCACATGTTGATTTTGGTGCTGTAAGTTTTATGTTGGGCGTTTGTGCGTTCGTATCGTGCGTGTATTGTGACGTGGGGTATGTTATGCTGTATTTTGCTGGGAGTCTATGCCAATACATTGACTTTGTACAGAGACTTTCATTTTATGAGGGATAAATCCTCGGGAGGATGGACAACCCATAAAAGTAGAAGAAGAAGCTGCAAGTATGTGGGAAATAGGTACTAGGCCTACCATAAGTTTGCCAAATAACCACATCACCTTTATTTTACCTGATATCAATCCACCCTTTTCAAAACCAATGCAGCCAGCTCACAGCAAAAAATTTAGTAAGCATAGATCGTGCGCAAGCGCATTCTGTAGTGCTGAATGACGGACGCTACCCAAAGTAGAAAAAAGCCTGGAAAGAGAATAGTTCAAAATTTTAGGGGTAGGTTTAGGGTTAGGGTTACAGTGGCCGTGAAGGTGATGAATAGTGCGTAACTATCCTCTTTCCAGGCTTTTTTTCTACTTTGGGCAGAATCTGGAGAATTACCAATTTGTCAAAATGGAATAATAAAAATCGCATAATCCAAAAGGTTTTGAAGTGTTGTTTAAACTTCAAGAGCAAGCAATGTCAAAGTCCAGGGAGGGGTTTGGAAAATAGAGTTCACAATTCGATTGTACTTTTGTAGTATTGTACAAATCGTTTGTACTTTATTTTCATCAGTGATTTTGGTATCCTACCTCGTAATATTTCACTCATTTTGTTGTTTCTTTTAAATTGAAATGTAATGTATTTTCCTAGTAAATACTAAATGGAAGATGATTCATCCTGTAAATTCCTGTTCATTGAGAATCAAGTTTAATTTGATTGACACGATCGAGAAAGTTCAGAAACACCATTGGATAGATTGATACGTTTGTCACCACTCACAAGATTTGTTTTCATTATACAAATGATGCACAGGTTTGAGTGCGTCGGTAGGGATTGTGTGCACAACGTGCCTTTGAATGGTTTAGACCAAATTCAAAGGTACCGCGTGCACACAATTCCACTAACCCACAAATTAAACCTGTGCATCATCTGTTTTATAAGATGGGGCCCAAAAAATTGTCAAAAATACAAAATTTTGTTATTTTACAGATTTACCGGATGCATGGCAAAATCATGCGTCCGGTAATAACCGGATGCATGATTTTTTTACCGAAGCATGATTTTTAACTTATCGGGAAATTAAAAACAAAATTGTCAGTGCACATTAAACTGTAAACTTTAAAAAAAAAAAAATAATAGAATAGAAACATGAAGAAAAAAATAATTATCACTAAAAAAAAAATTATCAAAAAAAAAAAAAAAATATTTCAAATAACTCATCATCACAGATCTATTTCATTTGAGCATTTTTTTTTTTTTTAAAGGATATCGGTGGTATCGATCGCCGATATCGCGTGCATCCAGTAAAAATAATTACATGGTAATTGACCAATCAGATTGCAGGGATTCTTCTACCCATCTTATAATACATCTTGTCAGCATGCATAAAAACATTCATTTATTCATTCATTTCTTTGTTTTAAAAAAAATCAGCTTATTTTATTTCTAACACTTTTATTAGTAATACTTATGTATCTATCATTTTTAATTTATTTGAGTTTGATTATTTCCCTTTTTTCTCTTTGTTAGATTGATGGGATGCTTCCAATGTCCTTCGTACTAAGTGGTCACAAGGATCGAGTCAATTGTGTAAGGTGGATAGAGTCCAGCGAATCAGACCATGGGCAAGTCCAGGACTTAGACGAGGAACTTGTATCTGGGTCAACTGATGGTGCTCTTATTCTCTGGCGTGGGTCAGTTAGTGAGGTAAGAAGTAGAACAAAGGGATTAAAGGGAAAGTCTACCCCGATACTAACTGCTTTTGATAAATGATTAGTACAGAAAAATGGGGAGTGATGCCCTGAAGTTATATCATACTGTATGTCTAATAGAGTTGCTCATAATTAAAATACAATGAAACCTGTCTTTAAAGACCACTCAAGGGAAACCTGAAAAGTGGTCCTTGTAGGCAGGTGGTCTTTATGTACAGGTTCCTTCAGTACAGGTTTGCATGAAAAAAATATTCAAGGGATACAACAAGTGTGGTCTTTGTATACAGGTGGTCTTTGATTACAGGTGGTCACCAAAGCAGGTTTGACTGTACAAGTGAGCATTGAGGGTCAAGTTTATGAGGGGAAAATCTTGGAAATGCGCCAGAATGGCCTCTATATGAAAATGCACCACATTTATTCCATTTTACTTTGCCTTGATGCTTTGGAGTGATCACCACTTCATGTCTGGATGGGGCTTAAAGGGATTGGGTAACTTTGTCTCAGATTCTGAAACAAAATCTTGGATTTAGCTCATGCTGCAATCATAATCAGTCAGGAACCTATGCCTTTTACAAGGCGATCGCCTGTCTGATAATCAAGATATTTATGATTGGAAATTGAAATTAACCCTGTAAGTTGGGGCTCTGATCGGAGCGGAAGATCGGAGCGACACCCTCGCACCTATGATCCGTATCGGATCGGAAGATCGACAAAAAAAATTGGCCAATTTTTTTTTTTTTTTTTTTTTTTAAATGACGAAAATGTCATTACATTACATTATAATGTAGATATGCATTATAATCCAAGACGGCGGCCCGCATGTTTTGCCCCTGCTCTTAGACCAATATTATGAATTTCAAAGTCATGAAAAGGCACTAAATATCAACAAACATGGTCAACAACAACTCTAAATGACAAAATAATCCCAACCATTAATTTTTTTGAGCATTTGATAGCCAAAAACTTAAAAATTTTTGTCATTAAAAAAAAAAAAAATACCTACATTATAATCCAAGATGGCGGCCCGCATGTTTTGCCTCTGCTCTTAGACCAACATTATTAATTTCAAAGTCATGAAAAGGCACTAAATATCAACATAAATGGTCTACAACAACTCCAAATGACAAAATAATCCCAGCCATGAATTTTTTGGAGCATTTAATAGCCAAAAACTTGAAAAATTTTGGCATTAAAAATTTTAAAAAAATTCTGCCGATTTTTTTCCGATCATTTCAATTGATTAGCGATCGGAAATTATTATCCGATCACCCCTGATCGGATCGGTATCAGCGGCCGATCTGATGATCGTTTACAGGGTTAATTGAAATAAAATTTTGCGTTTTCCTAGCGGTTTTCATAACACTACAGTCTATTTGGGAAAACGAGTATGGTAAAACCGGTCACTCAAAGTTTTTTTTTTTTGGAGGCACTTCTTGGTTATTTTGAAGCGCAATTTTTTTTAGGGCTTCAAGATTACACCATAGCACAGACACTGATAACATGTAGGGCAGTGCATCTCAGATTTAACATTGTTAAACGATGCATTTAACATTTATTGATCCTTCCTTCCATCCTTCAGCAGCTTGCTCTATCAAGTTTCTTGTCTGGCCACACTGGATCTGTGACAGCAGTAGATGCCATTGCCATTCCAACCTCCTCTGAATCTGGCTTCACACACAGAACTCTGATTGTCAGTGCATCCACTGACTCCACTGTCAGGATATGGGAGAGGAGAGAAAGAAAGGAGCAAGGAGGAACAGAAGGAAGAGGAGGAGGAGCAGAAGGAGAGCTTGTGTTTGTGGAGAAGCAGTGCATTTCATTTGGATCGGGCTTTGCTGTGGATGTGGCAATGACAGTCATCAGTAGCGGCAATGGTAGGTTCAATCATTGTTCAGGACTGATTTTTTTAAAGCTGTCTCTACTAGTTTGGCCAGGGGGATTAGACCACCCTGCAAGGTCACTGACAGGTGGTTATCTCATCAAGTCAGCTCTCAATAAACATAGGAAAAAGAGGATCATGGGGGACCAAGGGGCATTGCTAAGGCATTGTTTTCTATACTTCTACTTCTACTTCTACGACGATACTCAGCAGGATCCATAAGTCAGGATGTAGTGCTAAGGAATAAACTATCTAGTTCTTGGTCTAGATGCTTGGTGGAAGCGCTCCCTTGAAGCCCTCCAGTGAAGTAGCGTCAAGAGGGAGCAAGGTCACTGACGGGTGGTTATCCTCTATATAGAGGGAGCAAGTACATTGTAGCTACAAGTAGTACAGTGGGGCTTTAAAGGGATCGTCCCAAAATTAACAATTTGAAGATGATGATAAAATAAGGCAGAAAATGCATTAGATCCAAGAGAATCACTGCTGAAGGCTTATTAGCATAAATCAGTGAGCATCATACATGTACATACATTTCCTACAGAGATTGATTTGATCACGATCAGTGCTATTATCAATTCCTTGATATGTAACAAGCCCTTCAGTTGATTAACCTTCTAATAAAAGTTGGTAGGATTTGTAATTTTCTATTTCTACATTTAAGGTTTTAAAAAGAATATATATTGATAGAAACTAAGACAAACGTTCAAAGTTATACACATTTTTGTAAAAATAATGTTCCCAATTTGTACTTGTAGAGGGATTTCTATTCTTATAGAAAAATATGCAGCATCAATCAAAAGCTATAATGCAACAAAACTGGACCTTTATGTGTATGCTGACTCATTCTTGTCATACCTTGTGTTTATTTAGGGCCCTCGAAAGTGTATAAATTCAACACTTCACAAAGCCTGCATTGTTTTGTCATACTGACTGATCATCTCAACATAAATTTCTTTTGATTTCACTTAATACACAGTTCCCCTGCTAGCTGTGGGTGGCGATGACTGCAAGGTGCACTTATACACAGAGTCCAATGGTGTCTTCACCAGAGTACAGAGTCTTTCTGGTCACGAGGACTGGATTAGAGGACTGGATTTCACGCATGATGGTAAGAAATATTAAAATAAAAGTTTAGTTACAATATGACCTGAGAGCGATGACATTTTTGGCCAAGTGTTAATGCCTCCTCTGGATTAGGGGACGGGGTTTACACCAGTGGCGGATTTACGGGGGGCCTGCCCCCCCACCCTCCCCCTTGAGAAAAAAAATCATGTAAAAACACGTAATTTTTACCTTTTTGGAGGGTTGGGCCCCCCCCCCCCCCCCCTCTGGCGATCAAGGGGGGGGGGGGGGTGGGGGGTGCAAATTTTTAAATTTTCAAGGACCAAAAAAAAAAAATTGTGCTCACTACTATGCGTGAACTTTTTAATGACTCGCCGTGCCAGTGCGCGGACGAGGGTACAGTGTATAGCGTACATATAGTATACGTTTCGAAAAATCGCACACACGCATGACGCGACGTGATAACCGGCCTGCATGCATGCTACGACGTGCATGCGATATACGTACACGAGCCCTGCAAGGAGCTAGCTGAGGCCTCGAGGCGGTCAGCCAGTATGTAGTCTAGCAATTACTACCTTTTTTTTTTCTCTTCCCAGTCTGGACCTGATGCTTGACAAAAATGGTTGCCATGCATGACAGCCTTTTCAGACCCTTGATGCGAGACTAGTCACGCATAATGTGTGACACTTGGTAGCTCTGGATTGCATTGTTCAGTAAACCATTCTGAGGGGTGTTTCACACAAATCCTTAGCCGAACTTATCTCTAAGTTGGACTTAACAATTATGGAAAGCCGTTAGCACCTTTGAAAAAAAATTTTCTAAAATTATTTTAAAAAGCTTAAAATGTTGATTCAAATCATTCATATTTTCATTTATCATGTGAAATTTCATGTTCTTGATGTGGAATTTATGAAAAGTCTAAAATACTTGAATTTTTGCTTTTGAATATATTTTATTTTAAGGCTACAAATGGCTCTCCATATTTTTTAAGTCCAACTTGTGAAACACCCCCCTGTTCTGTATTGTTTTGCATTTACTATAAATGGAGTACCAGTAATAGATGGATTGTATTTTGCTTTGGTGGTGTTCAGATGATGGTGATATTCTCTTAGCGTCATGTGCCCAAGATTGCTTCATCAGGGTGTGGAGGATATCAGCAAGCAGACTCAAAGCTGCTCAAGATACAGAGATCCAACTCAAGAAGAATACCTTCACCGTGTTTCATCAAGGTAAGATTTCAGTAATCAGGCCTGATAATTACCCAATTTAAATCTGTTTCCTGATTTCTAAAAAAAAATCCAGATATTTGTTACCAGATTTTTTTTCTTCCTGATTTTTAAAAATATTTTTTTCCCCAATTTTCCCCTTATTTCCTCTATTTTTCCCTATTTCCCCCCAATTTTCTTACTCAAAGGGGGGAATGTTGTTAGATGCTATTCCCCCCCCCCTCCTATTCCTCTTCTTCTTTGTTTTTTACTCAAGGGGGGTGTGGTTGAGGGGGAAAAAAAATTCTTTTTTTTTAGTGCTCACTATCATACCTGAGTAATGCAGTGTTTACAGTTAATAGGAGTGTCGTAGTCGAGTGGTTTAAGCACTTGACTTGAAATTCGAAGGTTGTGGTTCGATCCCCGACACGGCGCTAATGTCCTTTGGCAAGGCATTAGTCTTCATTTGCTTCACTCGACCCAGGTGAGGAAAATGGGTACCTGGCAGGAATTAATTCCTTGAAATGCTGGAGCGCTGTAATGGCAGCTGGGCTACAGTCGGTGTAATAATTAATGCGCCTCGGAATAGAATTTCTGTAGAAATGCCTATAATTATTATTATCAATTATTAATGCAGTGTTTACAGATACATGTACAATTACAATGCTAGTTGCTATTCAGGCTTTTGCAATGCGATTTTACTCAAATTACAATCAGGCTTGTGACATGCACTTAGATCAAGTACTCAACTTTATCATTAACCAATTTGTACAATCTATGTAGTTTCAGAGCAGAGGTATGCTGTGAGCCTGGAGTCTGTATTAGCTGGTCATGAGCAGTGGATCTATGCAGTACACTGGCAAAAGCCATCCAGGAAGGGTACGTAAAGCTGTATGAAGATTTTATTAAAGGGATAGTTGAGTTCTGTTTTCAGATCGCAATTGCCTTCAAATTGCATGGATATTGCTCTTATTCTTATCTATGACATTACTAGTGCCCTTTTATGACCTAAAATTGCTAAGAAGGTAATTTTAGACCCCAAAATGTGTGAAATTTAGCCAATACGATCCAAAAAATATGGTGACCGTTAATTAATTAATTAATTAATAATAATAATACATGGGCTGGCTGATTGTGCGTAATATAACCAACACGAAAAAGCCAACAAAAAACCCAACATCGGCATTGGCTGAAATACAACATAAAAGGCGCTATTTTGTTTTTTCAACGGCTTTCAACGGCTGGTTCAAATTATCTAATATTTGTGGTGGTACACAAGCAGGGCGCGACAAACCCGCTTGCCCGACGTCCCGGGGCAACCAAATTGAGCCGTCGGGCAAGTAAATCAAATTATCACTTGCCCGATTCGGGCAAGTGATACTTTTACAGTAATTTCCTAGTGTCCAAGAACTCTACCATTCACCCGTCAACTTCTTACCCGTCGTCAAAATCCAGAAGCAAAAAAGCGATCGTTCCGATTTCGAAAAAACTTCACAGACAGCTAGCCAGCTCAGCTAGCTCAGCGCGCATGCAACAGTGACACTTCAAGCCATGAATGCCGCTCCGCCTCCACGCACGGCCGGCCGTGAGCTAGCTAGAGACAGCTAGCGCGATCGTACCAGCTCCAAGCTTATTCGCGCTCTCTCTCTCTAGCTCTGCAGGCCGCACCGACAGGCCTTTGCTATTCTCTGATTGCCGATTGGTTGAATCACGCCAAATATGACGTCGTTATTCTAGGGAAATGAACACGTGCGAATCGGAATGGAATAAACAACAGGGATTTTCTAGTAAGTACAAAAAGTCAAATGTTTGATATTTATTCATAATGACTGTTAATGATTGTGAACATATTATTTAAAACTCGCTGCTCATATAAATCAGATGAATGTTTTTGTCTCGTTTTCAATTTATTACTGCGGTCTCAAGATCCGACCGAGCGAGTCATTTTGATAATAGTATCGAGACCCCAGAATATAAGCCGTTGTTGTTTTGTTTTCATGGTTTTAGCGACGTTGTTTAGTCTAGTTTTCGCATACTTATCCGAGATTTATCGTAAAATATCTTCAATATTATTATTTAGTAAGAATTTACAAATTTCAATACACAATCATGTGGAATCCTTGTCATACTGCTGATCATGTGATGTTGCACCATGGTACATGTGGCTACCATTAATGACATGTTTGTATCATATTTTTTACAACAGGGTCATTATGCTTTTTTACATGACTGAATATTAAAAACTTAAACCTGCTTGAACCATTCTACCTTGCCGAGATTCATGTGAATCTGATTATTTATGGAGAATCAATAAAATGCGTTTTTTAAACCTTCAACCATCCTTTGTTGACCATTTTCTTTGACATATTAGGTTATTATTCAGTACAGTTACACTGTACATGTATGTGCATTAATTTGCTATCTAAAACACTAACTTATCATTACGAGATAATAAATGCTTTAACCTCGAGTCCTTTTTCGCTTTAAAGTTTTGGGCAAGTGGAAATATTGTTTGGGCAAGTAAATTGAAAACCCACTTGCCCGACAGGGCAAGTGGTGAAAAAAATTCTTGTAGCACCCTGACAAGTATTAGAAATCGTTATATTTATGGATATTTCAGCCGTCTCTGAACCGATTTTGATCAAACAAATATGATTTTGTCATTAAAAAAAATCTCACAAAAAAAATTATTTTGTGTAGCACCCTCTGCAACAGAACTCAACCTTCCCTTTAACCGTATATATGCTACGTCACTGCGAGAATTTTACCAACCATGACACAAAACGGAGTAAGTGCCCTGTGTCTTAGATGGATATCAATCTCACAAAAACCTACTTTTACAACAAAATGGCTTGGCTTGAACCCATTGCTCATAAGAACCAGTTAGTCCTTGTATTATATGTACATTAGAATGAAAGAATTCAGTAATCAAGAGGCAAAGTTATTAAATGAACTGGGGTTTTTGTTTGGTTGTAGTCGTTGTTAACCAGTATTTTTTTTTCTGTGTGGATTTCTTAAAGGGACGTGGTAACATTATTCAGATGAGAGATAGTGGTGCTAAGGTAGTGACTTCAATGCTAGATTTACAATTAAAGATAATCTGAAAATTTGAGTGAAAACGGACCATTATTCATGGTACAAATTGGGAAAAACTGATCTGATTGATTCCTTAATTCTCCCAACTATATTATTATAATTTAATTACATTTTAGGTGAAAGGAAATCGTCACAAAGCAATAAAATGGCTCTACATTCCATTCCAGACCTTTAAGTGTTGACAGATTTTTTATAGCCTGTTTTATGTCTTTTTTTCATGGAAAAAACGGTTAGGAAAATTCAAAAATGGTTGGGAGAATTTACTGTTAATCACTGTTAGAGGGTGTCATACATCGACTCCTTCAAAGAAAACCATAGATATCTCTGTGGTTTGAGAATTTTTTCACGATTTTTTGCATGTCAGAGGTTTAGTATAGTAGAAGGAATATAGTAAGTAACATTTTATACAAAAATTAAGCAATTTTTTCATCAACCTTCAACAATGTTACCAAGTCACTTTAAGATGCAACCACCTACATGTAATTGATGCATTTAGCTTACACATTGTGAATTTACTCTATGGAAATGGTAACCGAACCGAAAACACAGTCAAACAAAACAAGATTTTTAAAAAACAAGACTGGAGATGTCAGCTCAAATCCTTCCTGTACTCAATGAAATATTTCAATCTATTTGGTTGGTTATCTCTATTCTTACTTTTAGGAAATGGTAAATATCACCAGCCTTTGTGCCTATTGTCAGCCTCGATGGACAAGACCATGATTATCTGGAGGTTTGATGACCAAAATGCAATGTGGATCGACGAGGTGAGAATAAACTTTTGGTTCCATGAAGGCAGTTCATGGGTCATCAGTGGATATTTATTTCCTCTCCTTTTAAATATTTGATTTTTCATATATGCTGTTTCACAACATCTTCCAAAATTTGTTTGCAATTGAATTGTTTACATGTATTTGTATGCAGGTACCTAATCTTATACATGACACTCGAATGACTGTTTGTACATATATATATGTGTTACATTTAATTTCTTGTGTATAGTCCAAGAACACCTTGTATCAAACAATCAGGAAAGAATGTTACAAGAAAATGTTCTAATCTCCTATGGATAAACATGTGATGCTGTAAGCCGCAGTGAATTATTTTTATAAGGATTTACATGTACAGTAAGCATAATATGCTTGACATTTCTGTATCCTATAAAACACAGTGAGTACGTGTAGGAAAATTTGTTGTGTGCAGCTCCATCCCTGCTTCCCAATTATCTAGTATAAACCCACAAAAAAAATAAAAAAATAATAGAAACAGAATCCTTCACTTCCTGAGTCATGTGTGAACAAGCCATAATTTGATTTTGATTTGATTGATTTATTTCTGTTTGATTTTCTTTTTCTTTTGCATTTTTACAAATATATAACAAACAAACCATTGCAAATTTTACACATTTCAAAATAATATAATGTCGAATAAAGTAAGGCTGACTGTGACTAATCAACAACAAAAATCAAACAGGAGGGTTGACAAAATAAGTAAAGCTTGATAGCATGACTACCCTCAATGGATACATAATTATACGAATATGGAGGAACAAATGTTGGTAAAAGGGGAAAGAGAGAGAGAGAGAGAGAAAAGAAAAAGAAAGAAAGAGGGGGTGTGCATCAAGATTTACAGATGTATGTGGTACAATGTAGTTGGATTTCAATTTGATATATGAAGATAAAAAAGAAGATGCACATTTTAATATTGGGTGGCCAACTTGGGATATAGTGTAGAATGAGAAGACTCTGTCATTGGCCAAATAGGCTCCTTTGTTCTGCAAATCAAACTCTCTTGACCATTAAAAAAGCAAAAACAAAATACTTTGGTGATAGGTCCTTTTCATGCTCTGCTCCACGTTTGTGGAATTCTCTTCCAGCCTCCATTTGTTGCATCTCTGATATTACTTCTTTTTTTTTTTAAACTAAAAGCGAATCTAATGGAAAAGGCATATTCAACCTACCAGTAGTTCTTAAATTGTTACCTTACCTTATTATCTTATGTGTGATAATTTCACTTGTGTTCTCTTGTCATTTCTCTGTTTAGTTTTACTTGCATCAATATTGTAAAGCACTTTGATATACAAGTATATAAAGTAGAAGTTATTATTATTATTATTTAACCTTGGACAGGTTCGAGTGGGAGAAGTAGGAGGTAATACCCTGGGGCTGTATGGCTGTCAGTTTAGCCCGGATGGTGAGGCTATCCTATCACATGGCTACCAGGGTGCTTTCCATCTCTGGACCAAGGAGGCGCCCAAGGCATCAGGGGAAGGACGGGTAAGTCTGATGGAACACTTTGTAGTAAAACATACATGTACAATTTGTACCATTACCTTTATCCCCCAAAGAACGACTCCGAAGGATCGCAAGAAAACTTTCCATTTCTGGACCATGATGGCACCCAAGACATCATGGAAAGCAGAGGTTAAGTTGGATAGAACAATTAATGATGGTGCAGTTTAAACTATAGCCCCTAGAAAAACTGTGCTAGGAGTGTCATTTTTGACAGATGTCAAGATATACAAAATAGCCACAACGACTCTCATAAATGAGTTTTACAGACTTTTATTTGACAACTACACCAACATCTAAATTCATAGACATCTGCTGTTACAGAAATATTACATATACGTACGGTCATTTAATTACTCCAATACCCAAAAGTGTAATCCCGTCTAAAGTTAATTTCCCAATTCATATAAATCTGCTGTTACACAAATATTACAAATACGTACAGTCATTTAATTATTCCAATACCCACGAGTGTAATTCGTACAAGTTAACTTCCCAGTTTTTAAAGTGTCCGAAATTAAGACAATTGTCCGAAATAAGGCGAAAGCCTTTTGCTTGGTATTTGCTATATCAAAAGATCAAATACCGACATGGTTCCTACGACGATTCGATGCTTGGAGACTTGTGAAGGTTGATGTCCCGTAATCGCTTGTTACGGCAATCGGTCACGTGCTTCAAGATCCCGGATATACTGACTCGGCGGTTCTCGGATGCTAATTCGACGATCCGATGCTTGGATGCTAATTCGACGATTCGATGCTTGGATGCTAATTCGACGATTCGATGCTTGGATGCTTATTTGACGACGCTCAGCGTGCTACTAGTTAGTAGTGAAGAACGTTCTTGTCCGCTCTTACTGATATAAATGAAATTATCAATATATCCTTCAAAATACATGATATTTAATTTCTACGGTTTCAACGCTTATTTCTAATACTCATTTTCGAATAAAGCAAACGATGAAATAATAAAGGTTATTTCACCAGACTTTCTTTATCCGGTTATAACAAAACCAACATGGTTTCCTTCCACTACACTTTCATTTCATTATTAACTAGGGTCACCAATCTAACTGACCCAGGCAAAAATAGATTTAATTGCTATATCAGAAGATCCAAAACCGACATGGTTTCTACGAGGAATAGATCCCTGGAGACTTGTGTCGGAAGGATGATGACCCACAAACTTAATCAATCATTATAAGAATTTTGTTATGTCAATAAAAATTCGTTAGAGAAATTAAGTCATTTCTAGCACAATAATTTCAATAATAACTTGTTTCTCATCATTACTACTAGGTTGTACTGCGTTAATTCATTAACACAAAATATAATGTTCTTTTACATATAATTTCAAAATGTATGCATGAAGCGTTAAAGCATTTATATCAATAAACGTATATAATTATCCCTATCGAACGACGCTCAGGAGAACGATATTTCATGAACGGCTCTTTCGTCACGTGTTCGTGAATAATTACTTTTGATACACATACGAGCTAATTTGCTCTAACGTGGTGCTTCTTGCACACTGTAAACATGTAAATTATCTGAATCTCATTATCACACATAGGTTATGTATAGAAAGCTACTTACAGTTATGTTGACAAAATTTTGCCAATGGCAGGAAAATCGAGGTTCTGGGCTACATGGAGGATACCTCTCGTACCGGTGTCGCCTGAGGAAAAGGACTGCTTGCGCCGAATACAAAATCAAGGTTCTGGTAGCAACTTCCACAACACACATAAGGGTACATGTTCAAGACCTCTCACACGTCCAGCTACAACCTCGTCTTCTAGTCAACTGCCCTGATTTAAGTCCACACGTACACACCTTTAAGCATTCTCGGCACCACACCCTAATTTGCATATATTCAGACAAGCGAAATATTTTCTATCACTAACGCCCTCTAATGTCTAGATGACCTTGAAAATAGGAAAACAAATAAAATAAGAACAAATTTCCTATTTTACTCTGACAATTTACCCCCTTTTTCAGAAAATATTTTGGGACTCTAACACTAACCAACACAAAATGTGTATTTCTACATTCCCTTTATATTCAGCAAATACGACTCATATAATCTGCTCCTACGTTTTCTTTACCCTTTATCGCTTGTACGCGATATCTGTAAGACTGTAAGGCAAGCGCCCATCTGAGTACACGTCCGTTCGCGAGCTTCCCTCGACGAAGAGCGCGAAGAGGTTCGTGGTCAACCTCGAGTACGAATTCCCTACCGTAGAGATAGGCTTCGAATTTTTGTACTGCCCAGACTACAGCAAGACACTCTCGCTCGATGGTAGAGTATCTCGTTTCTCGATCCAACAACTTTCTACTTGCAAACGCCACCGGAAACTTTTCATCGTCGAACTCCTGTAATAAGACTGCACCTATACCAGTCTCGGAGGCGTCAGTTCGAAGTATGAATGGGCGGTCGACATCAGGCAGATGCAAGATTGGAGCATTTGAGATCTTGCTCTTGAGACATCGAAAAGCTCTCTCTTCAGTCTCTCCCCACTCTACGGTGTTTGATTTGCCTTTCTTTGTCAGATTCGTCAGGGGTACGGCTATTTCTGCGAAACAAGGTACGAACTTCCGATAGTAACTCGCTAGGCCGAGAAATGACCTCAGCTGTCGTTTCGTTTCGGGTCTTGGTGCTTCTTGTACCGCCTGAATCTTATTCGTCATTGGTTGGAGCTTTCCACCACCAACCCTATGTCCCAAGAAATCTAGAGACTCTTGAGCAAGACTACACTTGCTCGGCTTTGCCTTCATATTGGCTGTGCGTAAGCGACTTAGGAGTTCTTTCAGAACCTCAAGATGTTTCTCCCAAGAAACTGTGTGTACCAAGATATCATCAATGAAGTTATGAACTCCATCAAGATCACGAAGTAAAGTTCGCATAACTCTACTAAAGGTGGCCGGGGCATTAATCAAACCAAATGGCATTGTCTTGAATTGGAAAAGGCCATTAGGGGTGATAAAGGCTGTACGGGGTTTGGCATTCTCAGTAAGGGGAATTTGCCAGTATCCTTTAGTGAGATCCAGTTTGCTGAAGTAGTGATCCTTCGCTAACGCAGTGAAGATTTCCTCTTGGTCAGGTATGGGCTCTGCGTCTGATACTGTGTTCATATTCAGCTTACGGTAATCACAGCAAAATCGGTTAGACCCGTCCGGCTTCTTGACCAAAACCACCGGAGAGGCATATGGGGATGATGAGGGCTCAATCACCCCAAGCTCGAGCATCTCTGACTTCGTCACCAACCACCTGTCGGAGAGCGTGAGGAAGAGGATATGGCTTGGACTTTACCGGTCGAGGATCTGTCAACTTGATGTCGTGATGACCCAAACTGGTCACGCTAGGAACATCTGTAAAAACGTCCGAATAATTACCGATAAGTCGCCTCAGCTGATTATTCTGCTCCTCAGAAAGTGTGTCTCCAATGCAGACATCAGCAACTGTCTGAGTCTGTCTCAGGCTGGGGACTTCGATGAGTTGCTCGTTTACCCTCATCTTGGTTGTCGTCTGTGCATCTTCGTCATCATTGACCTCGTCAATTTCTTCAATGACAGATACACCTGCTACTGCTGGATATTTTATTCCAGCATCCGAATTCCAGCAAGGTCAACTCTGTAGTCGAGTTTACCAACTCTACCTACTACCTTGAAAGGGCCTTTCCAGTGCATCAGTAACTTATTCCTGTCTGTAGGAAGTAGTAGTAACACCTCATCTCCAACCTTGAAAGACCTAGCCTTGGCTTTCTTGTTGTACTGCGCTCGATACGCAGACTGCGATTTCGTCAGTTGCTCTTTCACAGGCTGGACTGTATTTTCCAACTTCTCACACAGATCCATCACATACTGGTATGTGGTTTTTGTCTCAGCATCCGTGCTTTCATCATTTGCCCAAAGTTCCCGCAGGATCATCAAGGGGCCCCTCACCTCTCGTCCATAGAGAAGTTCGAATGGAGAGAATCCTGTGCTGTCGTGAGGTGCTTCGCGATATGCGAAGAGGAGTGCATCTATATATCGATCCCAGTCAGTGGGTCTCTCCTCCGCCATCTTCTTAAGCATCTGTTTAAGCGTCCCGTTAAACTTCTCAACGAGACCATTACAGGCCGGATGATAGGGAGTTGTAGTAAGGTGGCGTACTGACATTAGTCTATTCACTTCTTGCATCACATCTGACACGAACTGTGTCCCACGGTCAGTTAACATCTCATGGGGAAATCCAACTCTAGTGAAGATGCTGAAAAGAGCTTCCGCTACGGACACTGTATCTATGTTCTTAAGTGGAACAGCTTCAGGATACCTTGTCGCGTAGTCCATGAGCGTCAGTATATACCGACAACCTCGTGACGTCATAGGAGCGATAGGGCCAACAATGTCAACAGCCACACGGTGAAATGGCTCATCAATTAAGGGAGTAACCCCCAATGGTATTTTCCTTACCGTACCCTTGTACACTGAGCGCTGGCACACATCACACGACCTACAAAATCGAGATGTGTCCGCTCTTACACCACCCCAGAAGAAATTCTGTAAGATTCTTTCTGCGGTTTTATGTGATCCTAGGTGCCCACCCAATAGACACTCATGTGCAAGCCGCAGAATCTGTCCTCTGAATTTACAAGGAACAACTAACTGATGGGTGACATCACCTGATGCGGATTGGAACTCGCGATATAACAATCCTTGTTTTCTTCGAAAGAGTGACCGGTTCCCATTTCTAGTCGTCTTGACTACTCCCGATTCGGCTTGCTCTCGTATACGCCCCAACGTTGCGTCATTAGCTTGCTCTTTTCGGAATTCTTCAGCGGTAGCAACGTCAGTCTGCTTTGGTACCTTCAACTTTTGGATAGGTTTGCTTTCTTTCTTCCGCTGATTTCTTGTCTCTACAGCTAGACATGTATCACCATTCCAGTCTTCGTCCGGATCCTTCGGTTCTCGAACACCTGGAATATTCCCAAGAACTACATCATAGATAGGATTATCCACACACAATGCTTCCACCTCACCAATGAAGAAGGGAGAGTCAAGCGTTACCTTAGCAACGGGGAACGTCCTCATAGTACGATCTATCATGAGGCACCTCCTTTCTTCCCCAGCAAATTGGTCTGGCTTGATAAGTCCCATCTTCACAAATGTTGTGGAACATCCGCTATCCCTCAAGACTTTGACACGCTTGCCGTTGATGATCCCTTCTTTGACTGGCATAAGCTGGAGGGGTTTAGCTCCACCAGCAACACTAACTATCGGCAATGCCAACTCCGATTGTATCCCAGTGACTTCTCCTTCTACATCTGTACATGAGAAACAAGACACTATTACCAAACATGCATTAACATCGTACATTTCCGACTCATGACGATTCACCCTTCTTTTATCCCGACCAGTCGACTCCGGAAGTGAATCTGTATCTCTGTCATGGACCTGTCTCTGAGGTTGCTTCGGCATGCTCGACGTCCTGTCCGATTCACTCTGAATCTCAGCTCCCGCAGCTGCAACCTCTTTCCTCTTCCGTTGCGTGCAATGCTTTGCCTGATGCCCTAGTTTCCCACAGATAAAACAACCCCCAGGACGGCTTTGCGACCTGTCTGATGGTTTCGAGCCTGCTGGTTTCGAGCCTGCATGCAGAGGAGGAGAAGTGGGTTTAATGGTGTGTGACTTACCAGTCCCACCCTGCCATCCCGATCTTGCTTCTACAAAGCAGTCGGCAATCTCTATGACCTCCTTGAGTCCCTTCGGCTTTCGTTCCTTTATGAAAGTCTCCATATCTTTCGAGCAGGTAGTGTAAAACTGCTCTATGAGGAACAGCTCCACTACATCGGTGAACGTCTTCTGGCGTCCCGACATCTCAATCCATTTATCAACATAACTCCTGAGCCTGATGATAAATTGCTCGGCTGTCTCACCCGAATCAGGTTTCGAACTCCGAAATTTCTTTCTGAAACCGTCACTAGTAAGCGAGTACCGCTGCAATATCGCTGTCTTCACTACATTATAATCTTGAGCATCGTCTTCACTCAACCGGGAGTAAGTGTCCAAGGCTTTTCCCGTTAACAGAGCACTTAAATTTACAGCCCAAACATTTGACGGCCACTTTTGCGCAACCGCATAACGTTCAAATCTAAGTAAATAAACATCTAATTTGTCTTTACCACAAACAAATGAGGGAAGTTTAGGGGGACGAATATTATGAGTACTGTTATTACTATCCTGGTTACCTCGTTGCTCAAGCTTTACACTTTCTATTTTCAACCTAATTTCTGCCAATTCTTTTTCCTCCTTCAATCGCTCACGCTCTTCTGCTCTCTTATCCCTCTCTCTGTCCTGTTCTACCTTTAAGAAATCCCTTAATTCTAAACCTGTGAGACCCAAAGATTCCCCAATTGTTACTAACTTTTCGACATCCATGTCAAACACTCACAGTCATTCAAATGAGAACTTACCACCAGAGCCAGAAACAATTTAGCAGCGCGTGGAGAGCGACGATGTGGAAGGCGAACGTGCACCAGTCACCAGGTATCCTGCATGTACCTCCAGTTGATTAACTCTAACCTGTTATACAGTAGGTAACATACAAAGAAAATATTATACATAAACATATGCATACTATAAATATTAAATGCAAGTTCCAGAAATATCCTATAGTCGTTCAAATATTAGAAATCCCAGCTAAATATCATATCCTTTTGTAATCCCAACAATTTTAATTTTTTTTTCGCCAGTCCTGGCAAGGTCGCCAATTATTGTCAAGATATACAAAATAGCCACAACGACTCTCATAAATGAGTTTTACAGACTTTTATTTGACAACTACACCAACATCTAAATTCATAGACATCTGCTGTTACAGAAATATTACATATACGTACGGTCATTTAATTACTCCAATACCCAAAAGTGTAATCCCGTCTAAAGTTAATTTCCCAATTCATATAAATCTGCTGTTACACAAATATTACAAATACGTACAGTCATTTAATTATTCCAATACCCACGAGTGTAATTCGTACAAGTTAACTTCCCAGTTTTTAAAGTGTCCGAAATTAAGACAATTGTCCGAAATAAGGCGAAAGCCTTTTGCTTGGTATTTGCTATATCAAAAGATCAAATACCGACATGGTTCCTACGACGATTCGATGCTTGGAGACTTGTGAAGGTTGATGTCCCGTAATCGCTTGTTACGGCAATCGGTCACGTGCTTCAAGATCCCGGATATACTGACTCGGCGGTTCTCGGATGCTAATTCGACGATCCGATGCTTGGATGCTAATTCGACGATTCGATGCTTGGATGCTAATTCGACGATTCGATGCTTGGATGCTTATTTGACGACGCTCAGCGTGCTACTAGTTAGTAGTGAAGAACGTTCTTGTCCGCTCTTACGGATATAAATGAAATTATCAATATATCCTTCAAAATACATGATATTTAATTTCTACGGTTTCAACGCTTATTTCTAATACTCATTTTCGAATAAAGCAAACGATGAAATAATAAAGGTTATTTCACCAGACTTTCTTTATCCGGTTATAACAAAACCAACATGGTTTCCTTCCACTACACTTTCATTTCATTATTAACTAGGGTCACCAATCTAACTGACCCGGGCAAAAATAGATTTAATTGCTATATCAGAAGATCCAAAACCGACATGGTTTCTACGAGGAATAGATCCCTGGAGACTTGTGTCGGAAGGATGATGACCCACAAACTTAATCAATCATTATAAGAATTTCGTTATGTCAATAAAAATTCGTTAGAGAAATTAAGTCATTTCTAGCACAATAATTTCAATAATAACTTGTTTCTCATCATTACTACTAGGTTGTACTGCGTTAATTCATTAACACAAAATATAATGTTCTTTTACATATAATTTCAAAATGTATGCATGAAGCGTTAAAGCATTTATATCAATAAACGTATATAATTATCCCTATCGAACGACGCTCAGGAGAACGATATTTCATGAACGGCTCTTTCGTCACGTGTTCGTGAATAATTACTTTTGATACACATACGAGCTAATTTGCTCTAACGTGGTGCTTCTTGCACACTGTAAACATGTAAATTATCTGAATCTCATTATCACACATAGGTTATGTATAGAAAGCTACTTGCGGCGGCCGAACGCTGCGAAGCGAACGAGCCCGGAGACACTGGCCGGGGCCCCGGGAAGAGTTGTCTTTTCTTGTTACAGTTATGTTGACAAAATTTTGCCAATGGCAGGAAAATCGAGGTTCTGGGCTACATGGAGGATACCTCTCGTACCGGTGTCGCCTGAGGAAAAGGACTGCTTGCGCCGAATACAAAATCAAGGTTCTGGTAGCAACTTCCACAACACACATAAGGGTACATGTTCAAGACCTCTCACACGTCCAGCTACAACCTCGTCTTCTAGTCAACTGCCCTGATTTAAGTCCACACGTACACACCTTTAAGCATTCTCGGCACCACACCCTAATTTGCATATATTCAGACAAGCGAAATATTTTCTATCACTAACGCCCTCTAATGTCTAGATGACCTTGAAAATAGGAAAACAAATAAAATAAGAACAAATTTCCCATTTTACTCTGACAACAGACATGGCGCATTATGAATGTTCACTACTATTATTAGAATTACGTTGTTAAGATTAAAAAGAACACTTTCTATCTGTTTTATAAATACATGTACAGTCCAGTGTCACAACTTCTCCCAGGTTGCTTAATAGAGCCTTTAATAACCTATATTGGCTGTCGATGCTGATGTCGGGAACAAAGATGCTGCTAAGGTACCGTCTTTTGGTCTCTGGCATCCTTTGTATACCTTTTTGAGAAAGTGCTTTGCAGATCGCATTCCTTGAATTTTTGATAATTTTTTCGTCAAAAATAAAACCAAGATATTCCTCATGACCAGTTTGAAGAATATCCATGCAGCATTTGAAAGATTTTTGTTATTGCAATGATTAATGCTTATGTCAAAGTATTGTCAACAACAATCAATATTAAAAAAAGTGTATGGGCAATTAGTGACGTACTCTTCACCAACAACTGCGCTAATTTGCAGGTAAAAAAATAAAGCCCTGCTGGCATGGGGATTCAGAGAGCTTTATGGAATGTTTATAATTGAGGTCATCCTTCCAAATTTTTTCTGAATTCTTTTCTTGCTTCAGGGTCCAAGCTCGTGGAGTCCGTCAGAGGTGGTCAGCGGTCACTACTCAGGCGTCCAGGACCTAGCTTGGAACCCTGATGGGAATTTCTTGTTGAGTGTAGGCCTGGACCAGACCACTAGGCTACATGCAGTGTGGAGGCGAGACGGCAAGGAGGTATGAGATCCATGTTGTTGATTCTAGCTTGTAGGACGACGATCCGAGATTTGCTCCAGCATATATTTTAGATGCATGGCCTGTCTGATTATCAAGATATTTATGATTGGAAATAAAAATTTCATTTTTGTTTTCCTAATGTTTTTTTTGACACTTCAGTCTAATTGGGAAAATGAGTATGGTAAAACCGGTCACTCAAAGATTTTTACTTTTTTGAGGCTCTTCATGATGATTTTGAAGCTCAATTTTTGTGGGGCTTCAATATTACACAATAACACAGATACTGATAACACGTAGGCCATGCATATCAGATTTAACATGGTTAAACGATGCCTTTACCCGATTTAAATCGGTTTCCTGATTTTTTTTTTTTTTTAAATGGTTTTTTTTCTTCTTCCCTATTTTATCCTGATCTTCCCGATTTCCCCCTTATTTTCTCTTTTCTTCTCTTTTCTTCCCTATTTTGCCCTATTTTTCCCAAAATTTTTCCCAAAATTTTTCCCCACTTTTCTTACTCGAAAGGGGGGAATGTTGTTAGATGCCATTTTTCCCCCGCTAATCCTCATCTTTTTTTTACTCAAGGGGGAAAAACAAAAAAAGCTATATTTTTTTAGTGCTCACTATCACCCCTGAACCCTGTTCCGTCATTGTTGTAGTTTTGGTGCGTTAGTTACTGTATAATATATTGTGATCATTATAGCTTCTTAATATGCATTCAATTTGTCTCCCTCTCCAGTCATGGCATGAGATAGCTCGTCCCCAGATCCATGGTTACGACATGCATTGCTTAGCTATGATTGGACCTCACTCATTTGTTTCAGGAGCTGATGAAAAGGTACCTAGATAGGCTCGTCAGATATGGCGCAGTAAACTGCCCCCAAAATTTTGCTGCGTTTTTTTAACGTGTATAAAATGAAAGGCAACTGTAACAAAGAACTACGCATATCAACTTTAGCTGATGTGTTTATAGCTCTGTGTTATACGATAGGGAAATGGGGTAGTGTATTTACACTTTAAGTTATCATAAAAAAAACACAGTTTTACCGCATAATATCTGAACGTGCCACTGGATAATAACATAGTGCTGTCAAACGAAACACTTTTTGATTTGATTTGATTTGATTTGATTTGATTTATTGGTTTCTTAAGTATAAGAAAGTAGCGAATTTCGTAAGGGGTCTAGATTGGCCAGCTTCATACCACGAAAAATACATAAATCTCAATATTTTGCAAGTTCTGGTTTCTTATTGCAAAGAATGTGCAGTCAATAACAATTTTTAACAAAGGTTTCAAAAATATGTGTCAAAGCATTCAAAACTGAGAAATATCAACCCAAAGAGGGAGAAGAAAAAAAAGGATTTTTTTGTTTGTTGAGAATTCTGACTGTGTAGAACAGGTGAATATGCATGTGACACCTGCTCTACACATTTTTACATAATAGCAGTGAAGGGATGTTCCTTTGTCTACCACAGCAATTGTTGAAGGCAGAATGAGAAATTGTATATTTTGTCCTCTTTCTTTGTCCGTCATGTTCATAGTGTCTTTATCTTTGTCTCCATACTTTTGAATAGGTTCTCAGAGTTTTTGAGGCACCAACCAACTTTCTTAACAACTTGACCAAGATATCTGGGGTTGACACATCATCAGTTAAGGCATTACAGGTATGAAGATTACCCCATCCCCCAACAGACACACACACACAAATGCACCCACACCCACACTGGTCCACACACACAAGCTCACACATCACCCCTACCCCACCCCACCCCACCCACACATTGTTGAATTAAAATGCCTCTATTTATGTAGTTTGACTGACGACACCGCATCATTCCAAATTGACATGGATAGCAAGATTTTGTTAAGTAGTCTGATTTTCAGACCCTTGTACCGAAAGGTTGTACGTTTTGTGCTACACCAAGATTCAATCAGTTTAATTCTGGCCATTACAAGGAGTGGGTTATTGATGTAGACAACTGCTCATGTACCTGTTACAGCTCATTTTATGTATGTTATTACCACCAAAAAAAAGAAATTGGTCAGTTACTGAATAGTGTCTGACAGTACAGTCTAGAAAGTTTTTTTTTTTCTTCATAATTTGAATACAAGGACACTGCTAATGTGACATTTCACAGATTGGATATATGTGACATATTTGTAATTCATGTAAATTTCTAGAGAATTTGATGTTGGCTGCAAAAGGGATACAGTACCTTTAAACAATGAATTTGACCATTGCTTTAATATCTTTATATTTGCAAGATTATTGTGAGAGAAAAAAACCAAACCAACATACTTTTCATTTTATTTCAAAACTTCATGGATAATGAATTGACATAGATGTGATCTAACAATAGTTTAGGACTCCAATAGGACTGGAATTTTGAAATGGATCCTCAGATGTAGCATTCGTAATTCACTGTTAGTCCTATTATATTACTCAACCCAGGTGATGTAAATGGGTACCTGGCAGGAATTAAATCTTTGAAATGCTAGAGCGCCGTTTAATGGCAGCACAGCTAAAGCCGGGGTAATAATCTCCAAAGTTTGGAAGCGCATAGTGATTGTAATAAGCGCTATATAAAAACTGAGTATTATTATTATTATTTACTTCTTGTTTACCATCGTTTGAGTCGATTGGCACCTGAGGCAAATAAAGGGGTAAATCTAAACCTCCTTTTTTCCCCTCTGTAATCCGGGCCTTTGAGTGGCTCTCTTCAGACAATTTAAATAAGGTTTATTACGAACAGAATCAGGGGGGTGTTTCACAAAGATTTTAAGTCAAACTTAACTCTAAGTTGGACTTAGAAATTATGGAGAGCCATTTGTAGCCTTAAATAAAATATATTCAAAAGCAAAAACTCAAGTATTTTAGACTTTTCATAAATTCCACATCAAGAAAATGAAACCTTGCATGATAATAGAAAATATGAATGATTTGAATCAACATTGTCATGCCTTTAAAATAACTTTAACAAAATATTTTCAAAGATGCTAACGGCTTTCCATAATTGTTAAGTCCAACTTAGAGATAAGTTCAACTTAGGATCTTTGTGAAACACCCCCCTGGGACTCATTCCCTTTGCAGGAGACCAAGAATCTAGCGGAGGGTGCCAGTGTACCAGCTTTGGGACTGTCTAACAAGGCTGTTTACCAGGGAGAGGGGGGTATGCCTAGCGTGGACAGAGAGATCCATCATCCTAGCGAGCAGTACACCGAGATTTACTTTGCACCGGTTGCTTTGGAGAGTAAGTGTTACTTTTTTCATGTATATATAGTTGTCACTCTCCACCCAGGGAAGTTAACGCGGGTACCTGGTAGGAGGAAATTCTTTGTATGCTTGAGCACCTTTTAGTGGTAGCCAGACTAAAGTTGGGTAGTAATGTGATTGTAGTGGCCTCAGAAAGAATGGTATTATTACAGATGAGGCTACCATGGATAAACAACACACAACATCAAGAATTATAATATAATAATAATAATAATACATAAGATTTATAAGGCGCCAAATCCACTTGACAGTCAAATGCTCAAGGCGCAGCTTGTGCAAAAGATGAAATACATGATACATAATATATACAAAAGTGCAATAGGAAAGGTACAGACATGAAAGATAATGGTAATCAATTATAAGCTAAATTAAACAGATATTTCTTAAGATTGTTTTTTAACACTTCAGCAGAACTGCTATTCTTAATCCATTGAGGGAGAGTATTCCACAATGATAATAGTAATACTGATAGTAATCATGATAATGATAATGATGAGGATGAAAATGATCAGAATAATGATAATGATCCTGATTTTCCTAACAGGCCCTCCAACTGAAGATCACCTGCTACAAAACACCCTGTGGCCAGAGACTCAGAAGCTGTATGGACATGGTAATGAAATCTTCAGCGTTGCTGCTCATCCCTCAGGAAACATCATTGCATCAGCATGCAAGGTAAAGGGTCTGACCAGGGGGTGTTTCACAAAGATTCTAAGTCAAACTTATCTCTAAGTTAGACTTACAAATTATGAAGAGCCATTTGTAGCCTTAGAATACAATATTTTAAAAGCAAAAATTCAAGTATTTCAGACTTTTCATAAATTCCACATCAAGAACATGAAATCTTCAATGATTATAGAAAATAAGAATGATTTGAATCAACATTTTATGCCTTTTAAAATGACTTTTACATACTATTTTCGAAGATGCTAATGGCTTTTCATAATTGTTAAGTCCAACTTAGAGATAAGTTCAACTTAGGATCTTTGTGAAAACCCTCCCTGACCTCAACGATAACAATATGAATCCCTTGCCTATGGGAACCAGATGACTCCTGTATAAGCCAGTTCATAAAAAACTTTGGAGCTCATGACCCCAAAATATCCACAGATCTTTTACATGATGGCTACTTCCCACTTGTGCATTTTAGAATAATCACTGCCAAAGTGATGGAGGTGCTTCATGAATACCTTGTGTTTGCCTCTAGAGAAGAATACATCCACCTGTGTATCAGATAAATGTACTGTCAGTGCATAAATGAATACTGATTACATAACTGTCATGAGCATGATACCAGTATTTGCCTCAACAGGTTTTACAATTTGGGAACAATTACCTTTATCTGCCCATGCGCAGATAGTATTTATGACTGGCTTATAAATTGAGCCTTAGATGCAAATGAGAGGATTCAGTAGTCTACAAGTTAAGGTATAGACCAGTTTTGGAAACGCCCCCCTCTCAAAAAGTGAAATGGAAGCTCTTAATACCAATCATGTGAAAGAATATGTTCCTACTAATACGTGATGATACAAAATTTGCCGGGAAACCACCTGCTAATTGATATATTGGGTAAATTATCATATTGATCCAGCCTGGAAAGATATCACGAATGCACTTTTGGGTCATATACATGTATTTCTGCTTTTTTTTTTGCAAATTTAGGTTGAAGTATTACCATCTAAACCTCTGCAGGCAATATTTAAACAATATTGAATACCGGTAGATACTTTGCACCCAAATCCCTTCTTGAACCGCAATTTTACTACTACCGGTCTTTATCTTTAAATCATTCTAATACCATGTAGCTCCCCTGTTGTTTATGTGGGAAATGAATAGACTTGTTTACTAAATTTATGCATACTTTTTCATCAAAATGTTCTCTCGACAACTAAAGAAAACAAAAGAGAAACTTGCCAGATGCTTGACTGACATAGCAACAACCAAATTATGCAGATCCCCTCTGTATAGATGCCATTAATAATAGCAGGTGAATGAAATGGCTGGTAACAAGGGGTTAGGAGAGGAACATAGAGGCTGTTCACACCGGCAGAGATAGCGCGGTCTAGCGCGCGCTATCTCTGCGGTGTGGAAGGTACAACGTCGTTTCGGTCCGCCCAACAGCGAGCCACGGCGAGCCAAAACGGCGTGCCAGTACTGGAGCACCTCTTGGGGGTGGTCCACGAGAGATAGCGCGGCCTAGCGCGCGATAGAGCGCGCGCTAGACCGCGCTATCTCTGCCGGTGTGAACAGCCTCATAGTTTCATAAATAGTAAAGAGGTGTATTGTATTAAACAGGTCAGGCCTCAAAGATTTATGGCAATGAAGTATGTATCTCTCGCCATTTAATAATCAAACCACACCTCTACCCAAATTTGGTTATTGTGTATTTAAAACAAATTAAAAATGTCCTGTAATTTCTGCAGGCAGCTAAGCCAGAGCACGCAGCTATCATCTTGTGGGATTCATCGTCTTGGCAACAGAAAGGTCAACTGATGGCTCACTCGCTGACGGTCACTCAGCTTGCGTTCTCTCATGATGGCCGCTATCTGCTCGGAGTGTCCAGGGACAGGACTTGGTCTCTCTTTGAAGAAGTCCAGAGTGAAGGTGGGAAGACTAGAGAGATGGCCATTCTTAAAGACATCATTTAACAATGTTAAAGGGATAGTTGAGTTCTGTTTTCAGACCGCAAATGCCTTCAAAGTGCATGGTTATTGCTCTTATTCCTATATATGACATTTATAGTGCCCTTTTAGAACCTAAAATTGCTATGAAGGTAATTTGAGACCCCGAAATGTGTGAAATTTAGCCAATACGATCATACCAATTCAGCTCCACTTTAAAAAAAACATGGTGACCGTTAATTAATTATTTAATTATTTAATTAAAAATAACAATACTTGAGCCGGCTAATTGTGGGTAATATAAGTAACACGAAAAGGCCAACAAAAAAGCCAACATCGGCATTTGCTGAAATTCAACGTAAAAGGCGTTATATCATTTTTTTTCAACAGTTTTTTCAAATTTTTCAAAATATCTACTATTTGTAGTGGTACATACAGTAAGTATCAGAAATCGTTATATTTCAGCCGTCTCTGAACCGATTTTTAACGGGCAAAGATGATTTAGTCATTCAAATTGTATGTTCTTTCAAATTTGACACTCAGTTTTTCATTATCTCACAAAATATTTTGTGTAGCGCCCTCTGCAACAGAACTCAACTATCCCTTTAAATCTGATATGCACGGCCCTACGTGTTACCAGTGATTGTGATATGGTAGTATATTGAAGCCCTAGAAAAATTGCGCTTCAAAATGATCAAGAATTGCCTCAAAAAAGTAAACATCTTTGAGTGACCAGTTTTTCCATATCTTTTTTTCCCAATAGACTAGTGTTTTGAAAACCGTTAGGAAAACGCAAAATTCGATCTTGATAATCAGACAGGCGATGGGCTTGTAAAAGTCATGGGTTCCTGACTGACGTAAAGGTTTATAATTATGATTGCAGCATGAGCTTAATCCAGGATTTTGTTTCATAATCTGAGACAAAGTTACCGGATCCCTTTCACGACAATCATCCCACATTTTGTGGTTTGGCTTAATAACTTTTGATTCAGAGACTTAAAATATATACCAGATACACAAGTAGGAAGGGCAAAAGCTATTGCACACACTGCACAAAATGCTAGGAATTTCGAAGAAAAAAAAAGAGCTTTATAATCCTTAAGTTGGCAGCACATTGAGGGGGTTCAAAATCGTTGGGTCATTATTATTTTTTTTTTTTTATTATTAGTGTGCTTTAAACACCTTGAGTGGTGGATGTGAATGCTATAAAAACATCTAATATTATTATTTATAATAAATTTTGATGATGCTCAGGATGATAATTATGATGATGATAATGGTTATTATTGATTTTATCAACATTATAATTATTATTATTATAATAATAATAATACTTATTGAATCACTAAGCGCTTCCAAACTTTATTACCCCGGCTTTAGCTGTGCTGCCATTGCGGCACTCTAGCATTTCAAAGAATTAATTCCTGCCAGGTACCCATTTACATCACCTGGGTTGAGTGTGGCAAATGTAGATCAATGTCTTGCCAAAGGACATTAGTGCCTTGGCGGGTCTCGAGCCGCGGACCTTGTGATCTACAGTCCTGCGACTTAACCACTCGACCACGGCACATCTACATTATCATTGTTATTATTACCATTATTTGTATTATTAGAAGTAGTATTATCATTGTCAATGTTGTTGCCGTTATTATTATTAACAGGGATTCGCATTATAATTTTGGCCCACCAAATTAAACCCTCTTTGATTCTCACTGATTTCAATAGATAATCCATATCGGCTGATAGCACACACCGATAAGAAGACATCAGTACATTCGCGTATCATCTGGGCATGCTCTTGGTCACATGATAGTCAATTTTTTGCTACATCCTCCAGAGATAAGAAGGTAAGCTTGATCATTTTTATTTTAAATTATTTTGCTTTTATGTAGCGGCTAATCGTTCCTATGTGGAGGAATGGTTGATATATTTGGTAAATTATCATATCTATCTGGACTGGATAGATATCGCATAGTCCCATATACATTCCAGAACCTTGCAGTACACACCAATACTTATATGCTAGATGATCAACCTTTTCTGATTGATTCCACAACGTTTCTTTCACAATGTAATCGCATGACCAGAACTGGTCTATACCTTTAACCCTATTTAGCCCGGGGGGGCTTTAAAAGCCCCCCCCCCTCGACATTTTTCGCTATGATTTTTTAATGCAAGAAAACATTGCACTGAAATTTTGTGACTTTTTTCTTTCGAGTCTTGTGCATCTTTTGAAGGAAATTTTTCGAAAATCGGACCCACCATTACAAAGTCATGTGTCCTTTTGTCTTTGCATGTCAGCCTGAAAATCGCTCATTTTTGTGCTTTGTGTACAAAACATATTGAAATCTCATTTTTCAAATAAGGAGATAAAGCATTGGTTATTTGGTCTTGTTTATAGTTTAGGTGTTTATTTTGGGGTCAAAATAGTTGAATTATAGTTGGAAATGAAATAAAACAACAAAAACAATAACATACATAAGTTAAAAAACAAAGAAATACATAAAAAATTATCAAAACAATAGATAACATAAGGAATAACCCTGGTTTTTCAATTTTTTGTGTTGTATTATTATTCCAAATGGTCTAACAAATATACATGTATGTAGTGAGAAAGAATGCTTAAATATGAATTATGTCTGATTTATGGGCAAAAATGTGAATTTTATGACCTTATTTGCATAAATTACCATAAATATGCAAATGAGTGAATTTTTCAAAAAATTGAAATTACCATAGTATTCTATACACTTCACTTGACATGTATGCAAATTTTCGCGGCGATCAGGCGTTTCACGGCCGAGATCATAGGGGGGGGGGGGGGGGGGGGGCCTTAGAAGCCTCCCCTTGGGCTATGCAGTTTCAAAATAGCCCAACTAAATAGGGTTAAAGAGAAGGTCAAGGAGTTGAGCAATTATATTTCAGCCTCAGCTTGCAGCCTTGGTGAAATATAACATCAGATTTGGAAGACCAAATAATCTAGAATTTTGTAAAATTCTAGATGGAGCAAAATGGTTTACTAGTATTAAAGATGAAGTTGAGTTCTGGTCATGCGATTGCATTGTGAAAGAAACGGTGTGGAACCGACCAGAAAAGGTTGATCATCTAGCATATAAGAATTTGTGTGTATTGCAAGGTTCTGGAATCATCAAAATGATAAGAAATGTGGCCAAGTCTTGGTAAAGTTACAAACACTTGCACAGAAAGATGTATATGGGACTACACGAACACGTGGCGTAAAAAGCCGGCCCCCGATTTTTACGATGTTACATGCATATTTAGAATATGAAGGCATTTGAAGAGCTAAGCTTTTCAGGGAACATGTCTTAACTGATGTTCTTCCACACTTGCATAATAAGAATGAGTAATGCTCACAAATTTTTTTTCACCTCTTCCCAGAACTCAACCTTCTCTTTAATGTTATATACATGTAGTACTGTGGAGCAGGAGTCATTCATGCAATGAGTAAAAGCATACCTGCCAACCTTTCACAGCAAGTATTAGTAATCTTGAAAGGAAACATTAGGATTACTGTCTATTCTTGATATTTTTACACGAATTTGTTTTCAGAAGAAGTTAGGATATCATAACATTAGTTTTGAGGGCCAAAATATAGCAATTAGTAGGCGGTTTTCCGGCAAAATTTGTGTCATCACATATGAATCAAAACATATTCTTTCACATGATTGGCAATAAGAGCTTCCATTTCATTTTTTGAGATTGGGGCGTTTTTCAAAACTGGTCTATATCTTTAAATATTTTTTTTCTTCTTCTTTTTCAGGTCATTGTGTGGGGTAAGAAGACAAGCGTGGATGAGGACCAAGGTGACGCCGGTCCTCTTGGACAGTACGGAGCTATGTCCAAGCCGCTGGACGTTGGTGATTCTGCCACAGCTATAGACTTTGCCAGACAACTCACAACAAATGGAAGGTAAATAAAGAATTAGTTATGGAGCCATTGTATTGGAATTACTAAAATGTTATAATGATAATATTGATGATAATAATATTGGATATTTTTATAGGCCTATATCCACCACGCAAGGTGTTTAAGGCACTCCGGCTCTGGTGGGCTACTGATTTCGGTGAAATTCAAGAAATTCCTTCCTACCGGTACCCATTTAGCACCTGGGTGGAGAGTGGCAAATCATCGGTGGGGTGACAAAACCTTGTATCTCAAGTTTTTGAGATTTTGATTTTTTTTGCATAATTTTGTACCTAATGGCCTGCGACACCACCTCATAAATCCATGGAACGCCTCCTTCTAGGTTTTATCACAATTTCCACACAAACACCCTTAAACTAAACCTCGTAACTTTAACCCCCTCTAAGGCCCCCCCCCCCCCCTATGATCTCGGCCGTGAAACGACCGATCGCCGTGAAAATTTGCATACATGTCAAGTGAAGTGTATAGAATACTATGGTAATTTCAATTTTTTTTTAAATTTACTCATTTGCATATTTATAGTAATTTATGCAAATAAGGTCATCAAATTCACATTTTTGTCCATGAATCAGACATTATTCATATTTAAGCATTCTTTGTCACTACATATATTTGTTGGACCATTTGGAATAATAATTCAACACAAAAAATTGAAAAACCATGGTTATTCCTTATGTTATCTATTGTTTTTATAATTTCTTATGTATTTCTTTGTTTTTTTAACTTATGTATTTTATTGTTTTTGTTGTTTTATTTCAACTATGATTCAACTATTTTGACCCCAAAATAAACACCTAAACTATAAACAAGACCAAATAACCAATGTTTTATTTCTTTATTTGAAAAATGAGATTTCCATACATGTTTTGTACACAAATCACAAAAATGAGCGATTTTCGGGCTGACATGTAAAGACAAAAGGACACGTTACTTTGTAATGGTAGGTCCGATTTTCGAAAAATTTCTTTCAAAAGATGCGCAAGACTCAAAAGAAAAAAGTCAAAAAATTTCAGTGCAAGATTTTCTTGCGTTAAAAAATTATCGCGAAAAATGTAGAGGCAGGGGGGGGGCTTCTAAAGCCCCCCCCCCCCCCCCCCCCGGCTAGATAGGGTTAAGTGCTAAGCCTGGCGCCTCCCCCGCATTCGTGTTCCCAAAATCCAATGGCTTCTATTGGTAAATCAATAATGATAAATCAAAATCGACTTTAGCAACTGTCCACCAAAAAATTGTTGAGTGCAAATTTGACAATTGTAATTAAAGTAAACCTATCTTAGTAGTTTTTTAATTGTGCAGCTGTGATTGTTCTATGTAATCATATTTGACTTTGGGTCTTACATGTAGAGTGTGTTTAGGTATATTGTAACCCAGTCATGTCCAATGGCTTCTTTTGGTAAATCAGTAATGATAAATCAAAATCGATTTTAGCAACTGTCCACCAAAAAATTGTTGAGTGCAAATTTGACAATTGTAATTAAAGTAAATCTATCTTAGTAGTTTTTTACTAGTGCAGCTGTGATTGTTCTATGTAATCATATTTGACTTTTGGTCTTAGAGTGTGTTTAGGTATATTGTTAGACAGTCATGTAGAAAACCACACGCACAGCTCACAGAAATGGGATATGGGACTACACACTCATGTGGCATGAGTTTTTGGTCTAAACCTCTCAGCTATTTCTTGATGTATATTCAAAATATAAAGGCATTTGAAGAGCAATCATTTTTAGGGGACATATTCACTATGGCATTCTTCCAAACTGATATTAAAAAAAGCTCACAAATTAATTATATACTTTACCGGAACTCAAGCGTGTTAAAGATAAAGTTGAGTTCTGGTCATGCAATTGCATTGTTAAATAAACAGTGTGGAATCGATCATAAAAGGTTGCTCATCTAGCATAGGCCTATAAGTATTGGTGTGTACTGCTAGGTTCTGGAATCATCAAAATGATAAGAAATTTGGCCAAGTCTTGGTAAAATTACAAGCACCTGTACACCAAAAGATAAATATGGGGCTACACGAACATGTGTCATAAAAATCTGTCCCGATATTTACGTTGTTTAATGCCATATTTAGAATATGAAAGCATTTCAAGAGCCATGCTTTTCGGGGAACATTTTTTATCTGATGTTCTTCCACACTTGCATAGTAACAATGATAACGCTAACAAATTATTTTTCACCTCTTCCGAGCACTCAACCGTCTAGTACTTAAATGTTTATTTTGACAGCTACATCCTGGCTGTTGGTGTAGAATCAGGATCAATATCAGTCCATTCATGGCATCCTTCCCAGCCAACTGCATGGACGTGTCTCGTATCCTTACCTAAACAGTGAGTAGAATATACCAGGGGTCAGTTCTCTATTTTTTATGAAAGCATGTAGGACTTGCATTTGTGGTGAATTGATAATAATAATAATAATAAAAACGTTACTTATAAAGCGCTTACCACCGAAGTCTCTAAGCGCTACAACAAACAAAATAGACTGATAAACAATTACAGTGTGTACATATTAAACAAAACAAAATAGTGCAAATAAACCTACAGATTACAATACATATGAAATACACACCAATGTGAACAGGATAAGTTAATGAATGCAAAAGCAATCTTAAATGTATGTGTCTTAAGACAAGTTTTAGATAAAAGGACATGATAAAAGTGTAAAAAGATTCCTTTATAGTATTAATATTTGTGTACTCTAATCAAATTCACTTTTGGAGAGTGTTATATTTAATTGGTTTGATTATTTTTTTCCAGCTCGGGTCACACCATGACTGTTAAACGATTGAGCTGGAGACCAACAAGTAGAAGTCAGCCTGGTGAATCCAGTCAGAACCGGTTCCAACTGGCTAGCTGCAGTTCAGACGGGAGTGTGCGGATACACATGTTCGATAGCCTGTCGTGACATGATTCCTCCTCCTTGAAAGCGTAGAAACTGAAGGGCTACAAGTTTATAGACACTATTTTGACATTATTGTGGCACTATGGGCCATGGCTTTCACGAGCATAATAGCGCCATGTGAGTTGGTCAGCAGTAGATTTAGTACTTACATTTTAATAGTATATCCCCCCCCACACACACACACACAATCGGTATGTTTCCATCAGCTCAAGATTGCCAAATAGCCTGCTATTTCTGATTTGGGAAATAGGCCCGAAGTTACAAATCGCGTCTTCATCAGCTCGAGAAATTAGCTCAAGATATTTGGCTCAGTGTTCGCGCATTGTCCGAGTCTTCGGGGTTGTGGGATATTTTGCAAACTAGCTCAAGATATGTTGGGATGAATTCCCGAGCAAAAAGCCCACTGTTTACGCCTTCACCTGTCAAATATATCCAGGATCAGTAGCGGGATATTTGGCAATCTCGAGCTGATGAAGATTACAAATTGAAAAAGGACTAAAAGCAGAGACCAAAAACTTTTGTTCCTCTTGGTTTCGTTGGGGGGGGGGGGGGGGGCTTGGGGCTTGTGTAAAAAAAAGGTTTGTACTTGGGTTCCCCCCCCCCCCCCCTCCCCCACCCCACTCAGAGAATTTCTGGATCCATCCTTGATTGATATCACCATATATGGAAAACTTTCCTGTGGTCATGATGTTTGAATTCATAGTTGAAATACATGTACTGTATAGTGAAACCCGCTTTAGTGACCACCTGTATGTAAAGATCACCTGTATGCCTGTAAACACCTTAAGAGGTCTTTATATACAGGTATATTAACTGTTCCTTGTCATCAAGATTCTGTTATTAGATATTATTGTGATTTTTTATTTTGTGTCATGAAACTGTCATGAATCTGAACTTGGGGAATCTGTGAATGTTCCATGTATACACAAATATCTTGCTCTAAACTATTTATGATCAATGAATCGTGATGTCTCCTTGTTTGCTTCCCCAGACAATAAATAACTTTTCATGTAAAAGAATTTAATTTTCTGTAGCTGTATATATATATTGTTTCAACGTTAATGTATTAAGAAAACTAATAAAAGTGCAAAGTGCGTAAGAATCCTTTATTGGCAAAATTGATGATCAAGGTAGATGCCATATAGCAAAAACGTGTTCAACCATTCTAATAAAACATTTGGCAAGACATTGATCGACATTTTCCACACTCCACCCAGGTGAAGTAAATGGGTACCTGGTAGGAATTTATTCCTTGAAATGCTAGAGCGCCATATGGCAGCCGTGCTTAAGCCAGGGTAATAGTCGGGAGCGCCAGGAGGGTCAAATCTGACTGACATGAGCGCTATACAAGAACCCACTTTTATTATTATTATTAAAATACATATAACAGGTTTTTCAATGATAATACATGAACGGCAAAATTTTTAATAGATTTAGTATAAAACAAAATAATAATTGTTCAATAAAATGGTGAGAATACCCACGGAGAAGCAAAAGTTTTTGAGCAGAGGTTCCCTGTATTAAAGATATAAAAAAAAAAAAAAAAACGGTAACAAAATACGAATGATTACTTATTACTTACAGAATGTGTACACATACACACAGCCAACACACACATACATCTATCACAATCATATGCACACACACGAGCATACATAGTTAATGGACAGACAGATAAAAGGTGGAAGGAGGGGTAGGAGTAGCAGAGAAGGGAAGAGAAGAATTGCAATAAAATGCATAGTGTTCTAGGGAGGGGGTCACTGTCTCTTTACCTGGTTACATGAATATCAACTTACCAATTTCTACATTTTAGGAGCAAGATTGATTGTTTTGGAAAAAAAAAAAAAACAGGCATACACAACAAGTAGATATGCTTAGATCTTGGGATATAAAAGTGAAAACAGTGGGATTAACGTTTCAGAAAGACCAGGGGGGATGTTTCACAAAGATTCTAAGTTAAACTTATCTCTAAGTTGGACTTAACAATAATGGAAAGCCGTTAGCATCATTGAAAATATTTTATTAAAATTATTTTAAATTGCATAAAATGTTGATTCAAATCAATCATATTTTCTATTATCTCGGGATATTTCATGTTCTTGATGTGGAATTTAAGAAAAGTCTAAAATACTTCAATTTTGCTTTTGAATGTATTTCGTCATAATGCTACAAATGGCTCTCCATAATGTTTAAGTCCAACTTAGAGTTAAGTTCGACTTAGAATCTTTGTGAAACACGGCCCCCCCCCCCCCAGGATATGTAATGAGAAAAAGAGATAGAGGTGGATGGAGAGAGAAAGAGAGATTGAGGCAAATGGAAAAAGAGTGAAAGTATAATATCGGTATTAATTGGAAAACAAAGCTAAGAAACGGGAAGGGGAGGGAAGCAAAAGAAAGCATAAACAAGAGAGAAAGATGACATATCTTAATTAGGAGCATGTGGATCAAGACAAAGAGAAAAAGTGACTGGTGTAAATGGAATTTTTTTTTTGTCGGAACAACATAGATAAAAAGATGTATTTGCCAATAAAATCTTAATTATACCCTAGAAGTGAAGGCTGCTTGAATAATTCTATTTCTATAATCCTGTTTTTAAATAGTCCTCCACCCCCTCCGACTCGACGTCAATGCTTTACAGACATGTGCAGTACATGTAGCCATATTCGTTGTCTTTCTTTGTCCTCATTCGGAAATTGACCGGAAATTATGAAAATAAATGAATTGTTGGTTCATCTTGTATTTCTTTTCATGTACTACTACAGCCATATTCCCCAAGGTCTGACTTACAAACCTTGGAAATGCCTAGTCGTGATAATTAATGTTACATGACGTTCGGTACAAATGAATTATCCATTATAACTTGTGAATGATACAATAGCTAGGGGAAAGGTCAATTTGATGGTTTTATATAATTGCGAGAGCCATATTTTATATACTGTACATTCTACATGTCTAATTGGTCTCCTTTTTGTTATGCGCAATAGAATTATACATTAATCATGCATTTGTTAAACTTCATATTGCATTACTAGCTAAATCTTTGTCATCGAGTCGCTGGCCTCGAGTGGAAAAGCTCAATACAATACAACAATTAAGCCCAGTTCATTTGTAGTTTAGGCGCATCTTTATCATTTCCTCTTTGATGTATGGATGAATGTATACAATAAAGTAAACTGGCAATTATGATGGTTACGATTATATATAGTGAGAAGCACGTAACTGACGTGCCCTCCATCGCCCTCCATCACTTGCAATGCAATCGAATTTGGCTGTTTTAGTTTACCATAAACAAATATATTATGTGATATGGCATATTGCAGCATGATATATCTGTACATGTATATTGATTTTGAGATTGGAGCTAGTTCGATTCCTCTTAATTGATGGAATCAGCTTTACAGATTGTATTAATTTTTGGTCTCTGTTTGCTTGGTTAAACCATGATCTAAAATATTTTGAGAGCTTAAAAATGAATATCTATTACCTTGCCAAGAAAAACTTTTTTTTACTGAACCGTCTAAGTATAAACTGTTATACTGTACGCACTTCTTAACTTCTTTCTTACAGTCAACCAAGTTTTTATTATCATATCAATCTAAAATATTTGCAATCGAACAATAACATATTCTTAACAATATTGTTTATTTTTAATTGTAATATAGCAGCCTGTCTCTTTATACTACGTAAATAGAAATACCTTTTAATTTTGTTATTGGCAATGCAAGGCTATTGCATTAATTAAAAAGTTATAAACAAAACTGGTCAGAAACAGTTTCAATACTGAATTTCTAATTGTAATCTCAATTTTTTTTACTGGTTTTATAAACAAAGGCGGCCCTCCCGGGGGCAGGGGGGCACAGTGCCCCCCACTTTTTCAGATACCCCAAAAATTCCAGTTTTTACATAGGAAAAGTGCCCCTTTTATTTTGTAAGAAGTGCCCCTTTTACATAGGAAAGGTGCCCCTTTTACTTTGACAAGTGCCCCTATTACTTAGTAAAAGTGCCCCTTTCCCCTTTTCACCTCTGACGAGTGCCCTTTTTATCTTCGACACGTGCCCCTTTTCCTTCGACATGTTCCCATTTTCCTTTGCAATAAATGTTCATTTTCCATTCTGAATCTTGAAATTATCTTGAATAAGTGCCCTTTTTAATCTCTAGTATTAAAGTGCCTCTTTTCAGGTACGAGAAGTGCCCCTTTTCACTTTTAATAAGTGCCCCCTTCACCTCTGATGATTGCCCTATTCAAAACTGAGAGGTGCTCTTTTTACTTTGACAACTTCCCCTTTTTTCCTTTGTAAGAAGTGCCTCTTCTCCTTTTAATAACTACCCCTTTTTTAAACTCGGATGAGCGCACCTTTCATTTTAACATGTGCCCCTCTTATTTTCTAATAAGTGCCCCTTTTCCTTAAGATAAGTGCCCCCATTAAAAAGAGAGAGCTCCTTCCCCTTCTCATAACTTCCCCTTTCCCTTTCTAATAAGTGCCCCTTTTCCTTATGATAAGTGCCCCCATTAAAGAGAGAGAGAGAGCTCCTTCCCCTTCTCATAACTTCCCCTTCCCCTTCTCATAACTGCCCCTTTTAAACATCTGAACGGTGCCCCCTTTTCATTCAAAAAATGCACATTTTCCTTTATTATAAGTGCCCCTTTTACATTTTCATAAGTGCCCCTTTTCATATCTGGTCAGTGCCCCTTTGCAACTCTGATAATTCCCCTTTTAATAATGATACGTGCCCCTTTTCCTTTCTAATAAGGGACCTATCCCCTTTTCACCTCTTATAAATGACCCTATTAAAATCTGATGGGTGCCCCTTTTCTGTCAACAAATGCCTATTTCCCATTTTCGTAAACGCCTCCTTTTCATCACTGGTGAGTGCCTCTTTTCTAGTGAAAAAATGCCTCATTTTCACCTCTTATAATTATCCTTTGTACTTATACACGTGCTCCTTTTCTTTTCTAATAAGTGTCTTATCCCTTTCGATAATTGTCCCCTTTTCATGTAATCATTAAACGTGCCCCTTATTTAAAGCGACTAAGAGCAGTTTCCCGCAAAGTTCGCTCGCTGCGCTCGCTCGCATTTAAAGACTATATAATTATGTTACTTATCAAAGGTCTTTTCAGTCTTCCGTTATGAGAATGTGCTTATAACCCCATCACGATTGGCTTTTTTCCTCTTTATAAGATGTACTTTTTCGCACTGCGACCTCACAGATCTTTAAAAAATTTCTCGCTCGCTTCGCTCGCTCGTAAATGCATATTTTGACATCACACCCAACTGTAAAGTTTGATGCTTAAGCGATATCTTGTATGATGTATGAAGAGAAACAAATATTGAAATCATCCCTGATAATGTAATCACAATGTAGGGGTATATACCAATGTCTAAAAATTGTATATTTTCGCTTTGAGATTTCCCACAGTAGGTGCCCTTTTTTTCCAGAAAGTGCCCTTTTTTGTTGGTGCCCCCCCCCACTTTGAAAGTCGCTCGGCCGTCCCTGTTTATAAACGTTTATTGTTTATATTGTTTCTTATTTTACTGTCAACCATATTTTCGTATTTTTTCTTTCTTTTTTTTCTTTTTCTGTCTGTCTTGTTTTCTCCTCCTTAATGTTCTCCTGTCTCTTCTTCTTCTTCTTCTTCTCCTTCTTTTTATTCATTTTATCATATCACTTTAATTACTGCATGTCTTAATTTGGGTATTTTAAATTGTTCTATTTTGATGTAAATGTATGTTAAATGTTGCAGTTTGATTTGTAAGTTCAAGATGTGTCAGCTTATAGCTGTGGCTTTGGATTTTTATCAATAATAACCTTATCAATTCAATTCAATTCAATTTAAACCTTGCTATACGGATTTAGCTTACTGAGTATTTTGTGGTGTAGAAATGGGTTTATCCTACATGTAAAGAACATTTGATATCACTGTTCATCCCCACTACGTTAATTATAATACATTAGTTAAACACATTATAGATCGAAAGTACTTTGATTATTTTCAAATTGTTGGAATTATCCTTTTAAATTTCATAAAATTGATCTTGCATTATCACTTGGTCAAATCTTGATCCTAAGCATCTTGTGAAAGCCAAAAAGCTTGCCATAATAAAGCTCAATTTAAGTAATAGCTACCTCTTGAATTGATCTGGTCTTAATCCCCTAAATAATGTTATTTACGACAGACTATTATGTCTATAAGACTATTATAATAAACAGTATCACACTACATGGCTTGAATAGGTAACATGTATAATTAACAGACTTTGTATCTAATTGAAACTTCATTCTCTAAACTTCCAACAATTTTTGAATAATTATATAGTATGTATCGCCAGGCGCCTTATTTTTCTGTTAAATATGTGTTTTCTTCGACTGTCACCTAGTTACAGATTGAATTCAACCCATGAATTAAATACACCTTTGGCGAAGGACATGGCATATCAATTAAAAGTGGTGTATCTATAAAGATAAATAAAATCTTCGAATCACTTGGGGCAAATGCTGCCAAGAAATGAAGGGAGAATGGCGAACGGGCTTTATCTACATTTTTCGGGACATTTTTCGGGACCTTCATAAGCCCGCCGCCGGCGCGCCGACCCCATCTTATGTTGGATATGCCACTGCAGATTGTGTATGCAACTATAACAAGTGGGAATCTGAAAAGATTATCTTTCCCTTACCCTCTTGCTCTTGGAGAACAATTTTCTGATTCCTGCCCAACAGCAGGACTCAAGGGTCTCAGAATGATCTTCAACTTCCTCCTCGAAAGACAAAGATCGGGGTCTGGATTTAGCAGAGCCCATTTTGAAAATTGCCAAAAGGTTTCGAAAGAATTTGCGAAAATCGCTCAATAACTCTCCAAAAGCTATGTGCGCAAGAGAAATGAATCTAGATTGTCATAAAATTGTATGGGCAGTACTAGCGGTAACCAGAGATACGCGCATGCGCACTGTTAATCATAATGCGCGCTTGCCTCTACGTCAACAATGGTAAGGATGCGCGTGCAGCAAAAAGTTTAGTAAGTTTGTCGAGGGCAGCGCAATGCGTGAATCTTAAAAAGAACACATGCAGGTCAAATATTTGAATGTATTTCTATAACATAAGTAGTTCGTTAACTCTAGATATCATATAATATTTTCAAACTGATTATTTTGTATGATATCCTTTAATCTATTTAGGTACTTCGAAATCAAATCACTTTGATAAACATAGGTCTCTAAGTCAGCAATGCACCTAAGGGTGCACCTAAAATATGAGGGCAATATTGGGAGTTCTTTTTATTACAAAATTGGCTCAGGAAAATATACAACATCAGAATTAATGTTCAGTTATTGGTCAAGTTTGCTGCTGCTGAAAGCCAATAGAGTATAAACAATGAATTCATTTTACAATATCCTGTTATTGGAGTCAGAGTAATAATTGAAGCAACTTTGGTTTTCATGCAGGGAGAACAGTATAGTTAATAAATAAATGAATATTACATGTATTTGTAACATTACTGTTTTGATTATCATTATCATTACTATTATTATTATTGATATTTACTGTTATTTTTATTATCATTATTATTATTACTGTTATATTATAATCATTTACCCTATGACTGTTACTATGATTATTACTGTTAATATTATCTTTACTATTTTTCTTGTTATTTTTGTAGTTATAATCATTATCGTAATTTTAATTATTATTAGCATTATTATCAGAACTATTACTACAGTGTATTACTATTATTGTTGTTCTTCTCCTTCTTTGTCTTGTTGTTGTTGCATCACTTACATTGTATTATTATCATCATCAGTCTTATTATTTATAATAGTTTATTTTCAATATTTACTATAAAGCTCAGTACCAAGAGCTAAAGAAGTAATTGAAATGACCTTCAAAAATTATTGCCAAACAATAGGAAACCAACGTCTACTTCACTTACGTGCCTCTTACTATATTCGTATCCATCATAATTGGGCTTTCATCGAAAGGGTGCGGTGCGGTGCGGCGCGGTGTGGTGTGCTCAACGCACCCATTCAATAAAAGAGGGGGGGGGGGGGCTTTTCTCGAAAGGGTGCGTTGAGAGCGGAGTACCGTTTTAACACACCCTTTCGATAAAAGCGGGGGGGGGGGGGGCTTTTCTCGAAAGGTTGCGTCGACTAGTCTTTCGCATCAGTCGTTTAAAAAGAGGATCTGGGACAGAAGGTAATAGTTGCCAACTTAAGTATATCGAAAATGTATTAAATAAAATGGAATGGTTGTTGTTGTTGTTGTTTTAGTTTTAAGGGCGTGTGTCATTCAATTATGAATTTTTACGCCGTCTTGATTACAGAGTGGTCTCTTTCGTTATTACTATGTTGATGGGGGAGACAGAGAGAAGGAAAAAAGGGAAAGGGAAAGGGAAGATAAAAGGAAAGAAAGAAGAATAAGAAGAAAAGAGGAAAACTGGGGGGAGGGGGGCGAAGGGCTCTTGCCTCCTCCTCACCCCCCCCCCCCCCCCGCCAAAAAAATAAATAAGAGAGAGAGAGAGAGAAGGGAAAGGGAAAGGGAAAGAAAATATAAAAGGAAAGAAAGAAGAGGAAGAAGGAAAGAGGGAAACGGGGGAAGGGCGAAAGGCTCTTACCCCCCCCCCCCGCCAAATAAATAAATGAGAGAGAGAGAGAGAAGGGAAAGGGAAAGAAAGAATAGGAATAAGAAGGAAAGAGAGAAACGGGGGAAGGGCGAAGGGCTCTTGCCTCCTTCCCCCCACTCCCGCCAAAATAAATAAGAGAGAGAGAGAGAAAGAAAATATAAAAGGAAAGAAAGAAGAGGAATAAGAAGGAAAGAGGGAAACGGGGGCGAAGGGCTCTTGCCCTCCCCCCCCCCCCGCCAAAAATATAAATAAGAGAGAGAGAAGGGAAAGGGAAAGGGAAAGAGAATATAAAAGGAAAGAAAGAAGAGGAGAAGAATAAGAAGAAAAGAGGGAAACGGGGGGGGGGGAAGGGCTGTTGCCTCGCCCCCCCCCCCCCTGCCAAAAAATAAATAAGAGAGAGAGAGAGAGGGAAAGGGAAAGAAGAGATAAAAGGAAAGAAAGAAGAGGAAGAAGAAAAGAGGGAAACGGGGGCAAAGGGCTCTTGCCTCCTTTTTTTTTCTTTCTTTTCCTTTCCTTCCTATTCTCCCTCTTTTTCGTTTTTCCCTTCCCACGTTTCCCTCTTTCCTTCTTATTCCTCTTGTACATTAAATAATTATTATTTCATACCTTATTTGTAACACAGGGGTCACGTATTGGCGTGGGGTCAAGGGGGTGGAGCCCCCGGAAGCTCAGGGGTTTTGGGCAATAAATAACGGTCAGATGAGCCTATTTTTATATCTATTTGTGACACTGGCAGGACACAAATTCTTCTTCCTCTTCCTTCTTTCCGTTTAGATTTTCTTTTTCCCTTTCCCTTTCCCTTCTCTCTCTCTCTTATTTATTTTTTTGGCGGGGGGGTGGGTGAGGAGGAGGCAAGAGCCCTTCGCCCCCCCCCCCGTTTACCTCTTTTCTTCTTATTCTTCTTTCTATCCTTTTATCTTCCCTTTCTCTTTCCCTTTTTTCCTTCTCTCTGTCTCCCCCATCAACATAGTAATAACGAAAGAGACCACTCTGTAATCAAGACGGCGTAAATATTCATAATTGAATGACACACGCCCTTAAAACTAAAACAACAACAACAACCATTCCATTTTATTTAATACATTTTCGATATACTTAAATTGGCAACTATTACCTTCTGTCCCAGATCCTCATTTTAAACGACTGATGCGAAAGACTAGTCGACGCACCCTTTCGAGAAACCCCCCCCCCCCCCGCTTTTATCGAAAGGGTGTGTTAAAACGGTACTCCGCTCTCAACGCACCCTTTCGAGAAAAGCCCCCCCCCCTCTTTTATCGAATGGGTGCGTTGAGCAAACCGCGCCGCACGCGAATTTTTTTTTCCGTACTCGAGAGGGCAAATACCCCATGTGCGCATGCGCGTGGACTTGTGATTTCTCTGCTACTTCCCATACGAAATGTACATGTATTCGCATGTACTGTGCACGATTCTATGGTTGGCCAACGCCTTCATTACGTGTGCCTAGACCGTACGCGTGCATGTCAGAGCGTACGCGTGGTTCCGACATAACGTACGCGTGGGTCCATCATAACGTACGCGTGGTTCTGACAGAACGTACGCATGGTCATTTTCCATTATACTTCTATGTAATTCTTAACGTACGCATGGTTTTGACATAGCGTACGCGTGGTTCTGTCATGTCATACGCGTGGTTCTGTCATGTCATACGCGTGGTTCTGTCATTACGCACGCGTGGTATTGTTATTAAGTGTGCATAATATAGTCATAACGTACGCGTGGTTCCGTCATAACGTACGCGTGGTTCTGTCATAACGTACGTATGGTTATGTCATAACGTACGCATGGTTTTGTCATAACGTACGCGTGGTTGTGTAACTTTAAACACAGATGTTGGAATGGCCAATCATATTTCTCGTTATATCCGTGGCACAGGCCCGAGTGTTCCCTGTGTTTGAGGGTGATGAAAAGAGGGAGGGAAAAGGGAAATCTAATATGGTATAGTTAGTTACCTGATTTACAATCTATCTTTCAGAACTTTCTCTTAATTGCAAATTAGGTGAATATATATATTATGCAACAGTGCCGTCGTGTTTGTGTAGGCCTATGGTCCAGTGTAGATACATAGCGTTGAAACAACAGAGTATAATACATGCACGGTATGCTATGTGTAGTAGATCTCTCCCCTAGCTCTTCCATCTCTCCCTTATCTCTCTTGGGTCACTCTGTACAGAGGTCAACCCTCCCTCTTGGTAGGGGAACATACACACACTCTCTCTCCCTATCTCCCTCTCTTTCTCTCTCTCCCCTCCTTCCCCTAGTATTCTCGTTCATTCTGTGTTGTTGAGCTATTACACTCTAGAGGGGGATTAGTGGTAGGAGGCATGTTTGCTTTAGAGCTCAGATTGGAAGTTGGTAACACTGAAGAGTTTGCATTTGCCAGGCATAAGGGATTGTCTGAACATTATTATTTGCTAGTTTCAATAGAATAAACCTGCTCATAATTATCCCATAATTGTATATGTATTTCAAGATCATGTTTTTTATTCTATATTTCTGGTCTTGTATATAGTTCATGATTATTCTTTTCTGTTTATATGTCATGGGTAGTCTAAGCATAATAGTGGTGCATTAATAGATGAATCATGCAGATCGATGGTACTATTGATTGATAAGCTCGTTTTCTGAAAACGATATTAACACCGGAGAATATGTATATGCTGTGTGCTTGAAGGATACAACATAATGTCTATTATCCTCTCAGATTTATATTATATTTCTATAAATATGAGAGGATAATAGATAAGTAGTTTGACCAGGATGGTTATAGGGGTTATCGGGATGGGCGGAGGGGAGTGGGGTGGTGGGAGGGGCGCTAATTAATGTGATATGAAAGGGGTTTATATATATATATATATATATATATATATATAATACCTACTTCGTTTAAAGGGTTTTTATTCATTATGAACAGTGGGTAGGAATAATTGTTTGAAGGTGATGAGAAGGGGTGGGCATAGCCTGGTTGGTCAGGGGCTAGCGTGAGGGGGGGGGGGGGCGGAGAGGGGCGTTAATGGGATTATGAAAGGGGTTTATAATACCTACTTCGTTTCAAGACTTTTTAAAATATTAATTATGAACAGTGGGCAGGATTGTTTGAGGGTGATGAGAAGGTAGCCTGGTTGGTCAGGGGCGAGCGGGGGGTGGCGCCGGGAGGGGCGTTAATGGGATATAATTTAAGGAGTGGGATATAATGGGATAATGGGATGGGGTGCCGGGGAGGGGCGTTATGGGAAGGCGTGGATATAAAGAAATAGTGGGATATAAAGGAGGTGGAGGGGCAGGGGAAGGGATGCCGGGGAGGAGCATATAATGAGATATAAAGGAGTGTATATTAATACCTACTTCGTTTTTAAGGGGTTTTATTAATTATGAACAGTGGGTAGGGTTGTTTGAGGTAGATGAAAAGGGGGCGGGCATAGTGATTTAGACGTGATGGTTTGGTTTAGTGGAGAGGGGGAAAGGGGGGGGGGTTAAGGGAAACAATCACTGTATATAAGCTACTTTTTTGAGGGGGTTAATTTCTTCATTATGAATAGAGGGCAGGATTATTAGAGGTTGATGAGAGTTGGGTATTGTCATGTAGCCGCGATGGTTGCGGGCTTAGTGAAGGGCAAATGTTAAAAAAAGGCAGGCCCCCACCCCTGGCCAAAAAAGGGGGAGATGGTAACCACAATTTTACCTTCAAAAGCAAAAAATTAAGTGCTTCCCCCTTCCGCCCCCCCCCCCCCCCCCGCTTATTCGCCGCAAAATATTTTCTCATGAAAACAAAAAAAAATTGTTGTGCTCTTAACCCCCACCCCCGCTTATTCCCGGCCGGCTGATCCGTCGCAAAATATTTTCTCACGAATGGAGCCCCCTTCGCCCCTGCTCGCCGCTGGCTGAATCCGCCACTAGTGGAGGGGTGGGGGTTACGGGGATATCAATGAGTTTATTACCTATGGTTTGAAGGAGTTTCATTACTTAGGAACAGTGGATAGGATTGTTTTTGGATGATGAGAATGGGATGGGCATAGCGATGAAGCCTTGTTGGTTAGGGGCTAAGCGGGGGAAGAAGGGGTTTAAAGAGATATAGAAATTGCTACTTTTATCTTTTTGAGTGTGCATGTTTTAATTGAGATTGTTTTAGTTTTTAAATTTAATCCAAATTAGAAGCATATTTAAGTTGAATATGTGATTGATATTAATACATATGGACAATTCCACGACATAAGGGACAAAGATGTCATAAATTCAAAATACTTGATTCAGGTACCTCATATATTCAGGGGCGGTGATCCAATTTTCTTAGGGAGGATCTTCCCCCCCCCCCCTGAAAATTTGAAAAAGTGCAAAAAATAAGTGTATAGCAAATACTGACTAAAGACTGCAACAAACTTTAAGGCTCTGGAAGGCCCAAGAGTGCAGTGTTTAGACAAATAAAAATGCAAAAATCTTCTCGCTCGGTAGCTACGCTCCCTCGTATAAACTCCTTCAGAGTTTACCAGTAAATATTGTAGAAAAGTGAAGTATGAAAAATGTATATCGCTTGTTTTTATACTACAGTTTTGCTAAGGAATGTAATTTGTTAATACAACTAAGCTTCAAAAACCTGTGAAGGGATAGTCACTTCCGTCACCGTCACCCCTCTCGTTCACTGTGCTCCCTCGCACTGGCGTAATGATATGGGGGGAAGCTTGGGGGCAGTTGTCCCCCGAATAAAATTCAAACGTGGTTTTATTCGATACCAGTGATTTACAAATGTAGCTGAAATGGCATGGTTTTTCCCTGAACTTCCGGAGGCTCTGCCCCTGGTTGCTCATCTGACCGTAATTAAATGCCTAAAAAACTCTGACCTTCCGGGGTCCACCCCCTGGACCCCACCAGGGGCCCTGAGGCGAGCCCCTGGTTGCTTATCTGACGGTAATTATATGCCTAAAAACCCTGAGCTTCCGGGGGCTCCGCCCCTGGACCCCAACAGGGGCCCTAAGGCGGCCACGGATGCTCATCTATCCGTTATTAAATGCCTAAAACCCCCCCCCATGACCCCCGCCGGGGCTTTGTCCCTTGACCTTAAGCCACTTTACGCTCCACTTACTTCGCTCGCTTTGCTGTACCTGACCGAAAACATTTTAGCCCCCCCCCCCCCTTTGAAAAACGTTCCGCGGGGCCTGCATGTACCATGTAAAAGTTGGTGTGATGCAGATTTTTTTTCTCCCCCCCCCCCAAAAAAAAACACCTTTTTGCTTATTACTACACTGCTCCCCGTCCCTAGCATTTCGTGCCCCCGGTCATGAAAGTAAATCACCGCCCCTGCATATAGTTACACAATACTTGAGTTTTAAGAATTGTTATATTTCTTACAAATGGCGGCCCTTTATAGATTCAAAATGGCTGCCGAATTATTTCAATAACATGGATGAAGTTACCAAAGAAAAACTTTACCAAATACTATAAGGAGAAAAAATAATTAACAAATCTGACCATAATCTTGATTAGATTTACCATGGAAGATAGTATATCTGCAAAGCGCTTTGAGACATTGTATTAAGCGCTATATAAAAGCGGAATATTATATTAAAGTCAATTACCACAAACATGGGTATTCCAAAAGGAGGTGATATACAGTGCGTCCAAGAAAAACGAAACCGAGAATTATCGATGCATTATCAAAACTTAATCACAATTATAATTAATAAAAAACACATACTTAGATCCTCTTCTTTCATTTGATGCAACTCATTATGATGCATATTTAACACATGAGTGATTGAAAACAATTTGAAGAGAGGGTACCAAAAGGTCATTTGGCGAACAATATTTGAATGTATTTCAAAGAGAAAATCATATTTCTAGATATTACATTTTCTTCCTTTTCATATGACACCTCAATCAGGAGAAATGAGCCAGGAATAACAAAGTTCTGTTTGTTTCAAGTAGGGCCTAATGCTTGCATTTTCATAATTTGATTAAACAAAATTCGTTTTCACTGGCTGCCTGCCGCAGCAACAAAAGAGTTGACAAAATACTTAATTCCGTTTTGTTGACGATCAGCCATGCATGAAGTCTTTCGTCTTCTTTTCTGACTAATTTATAAACGAGTAATCCCCCCCCCCCTCTACTCGAGTGTACGGAGAACAAACTTATGTGTAAACGGGCGTTTCACCCGGTCGTCACATCCCAGTTTCATACTATAAAATTTAGAATAAGTGAGCACTTTCGAGATGTGCTGCTCATTCTGCTTTTTAGTGGATTTTTCCCATAAGTTCTTTTCCAATTTACATGATTGTTACAAAGTAAAAAGTACAAGTACAAGTACAGTGAGAAATACAAGAAAGCGTGCAACGCAAAAGGAATTCCTCTTGTCACCGTTTTTCTCTTTCTTTCAAGACCCTCAGCTCATCGATGAGGAGATAAACATATGCACAGTCGTGATGACCGTCTATTCAGGCGCGGATCCAGAGGAGGGGCGAGCGGGCCTTGCCCCCCCCCCCCCCCCCACGCAAAAAAAGAGAGAGAGAGAGAGAGAAGAGAAGGAAAAGTAGGGAAAGGGAGAGAAAGGGAAAGAAAGAAGAAGAAGAAGAAGAAAAGAAAAGGGGAAGAAGGAGATCGGGGGGGGGGGCGAAAGGGCCTTATCTCCCAGCTGTTACCCCCCCCCCCCCCCCCTCCCATCAAAAACAAAGAGAGAAGGAAAGAAAGGGAAAGAAAAACAAGTGGAAGAAGAAAAGAAGAAGCGGGATATACAGTTATCATTTTCCCGTCAACAAGTTGTAGTTCGGGGGGCCAAAAGGCCCTTGCCCCCAACCCCGCCCAAAAAGGGGGAAGGGAAAGGAAAGAGGAGAGCTAAAAGCTAGGGAACACTAAAAAGAAAGGTTGAAAAGGAGGGGAGAACGGTTGCGATTAATCCCGCCAACAACGTGTGGATCGGGGGGGGGGGCGAAATGCCCTTGCCTCCTCCATCAAACCTAAAACAGAGGGAAGGTAGGGAAGGGAAGGAAAAGAGGAGAAAAAAGGGAGAAGAATAAAGAGAGAAAGAAGAAAGGTAGGGGGAGATCAGTTGCGATTTTCACGGGCTTATTGGGGGGGGGGGGGGACAGATGCCTCCCAAATATTATTTAAACGTGGTTAATTCTAATTCGCTACCGGTGATTAACAAATGTTGTTGAAATAACATATTTTCCGAATTTTTTCCTCAATCTTTTGTAAATTATACTTTTGTATGCGTTTGTTGGAAAATGCCAAATTCCTAAAGAAAGAAAGAAAGAAAGAATAGTGACCTGCCTTTGTCACAAATTAATGAGGTGTCAACATTAACATCTGACCGTGATTAAATGCATAAAACCCCTAAGCTTCCGGGGGCTCTGCCCCCTGGATTCCACCTAGGGCCCTAAGGCGGGCACCTGGATGCTCATCTGACGGTAATTAAATGCATAAAACCCCTGAGCTTCCGGGGCTCTGCCCCCTCGACCCCATCAAGGGCCCTAAGGCGGCCCCTGCATGCTTGTCTGACCGTTATAAAATGCTTAAAACCCCTGAGCTTCTGGAGGCTCCGCCCCTTGACCCCACGCCAATTCGTGACCTGACAGTGTCACAAATAAGGTATCAAAATAAGCTCATCTTAGTGACCGTATTAAATGCCTATACCCCCTGAGCTTCTGGGGCTCCACCCCTTGACCCCCGCCGGGGCTTCGCCCCTAGACCCCACGCGAATTTATGCCACGCTCTACCTGATCGTAAGTACCACCCCCACCTACTTAGAGAAACGTTCAGCGGGGCCTGCATGAAAGAGTGGGGTGATGCGGATTTTTTTTGTCTACCCAAAAACAAATCTTTTTTGCTCATTTCACCTCTGCCGGTGTCACCATTAAGAACCAATATTTGGCTCGCATAATTTCAAATTTGGGCGCCACTCCCTAAGAAATCCTGAATCCGCGCCTGCGTCTATTTCCATACATCCCCTATTTATTGCAGGAAATATAAAGAAACCAGTTCAATTTTAACGGCATATTACCGCGGCATAATAACCCGGCATATTAGTCATATAATTATGTAATAGGGAGAAAAGAGTCATTTAAACCCCGAAATAGCCTACAACATACTAATAATAGCTCTATCCAGGTGCGGATACATGGGGGAGGGGAGGCGACGGCCCAGAAACCCGGCCAGAAACACGAGTTCGAAGTGGACCCAGGGCCCTCACTTATTCGTATATAGGCCAAGGTCCCGCGGTTCAGCTAGCCATTCTCCCGTTTTTCTCCGAGATTTGGGTCGTTTTCTGGTCATAACTAGCCCTAATTCGTGTTTTAGGTCTATATGATTGAAACAAAGTGCCGATGATCGCTTTACAACAGGGCGCACAAGTTACAACGTTCAAAAGTATGTCAGGACTCAGTTAGCTTCAGGTCCATCTGTCAAATCATCATGCCGTAAGTCACAGGGCCCGCATGGGGGGGGGGGGGGGGGGCTCGAGCCCCTCCCCCTCTTTTTTGAAAAAGTATGTTAAAGAGAAGTAGAAAGAAACCAACCAAGGGCAAGGCCCCGGAAAGAACTCATTTTTTTAAACTGCAAAATGCTAACTATAAAAGCGCGGTTTAGCGAACCAAGTTAGGGAAAAAAGCGCGAAAAAATAGCAAATGCGAGAAGTAAAGACACGAATGCATCGTCAAGCATGTCGGCAAAGCTTCCGAATTCTGTAGTTTGTGGATTCACAAAATCAGTAAAAGCCATATCTTAAAAGCCTAATTTGTTCAGGAAATTACACACTTTTATCGCCAGAATCTCGGTAAAAACACTCTATTCAGTTGTATCGGTGCGCAAAAGACGAACTGTCAGTCTAAAAAAAAAAATTCAATCTGCGCATAATTATATGCAAATTATTTCGATCAAAATTAGTCTCATGCACATCGTTTATAAGTGTCTATAAGTGTCACATATGGGTCGTTACTGTTACACTTTATAGACAGATTGGATAAATGTGTAAATCATTAAACTTATAATCTGACAGTATACGATGCGAAAATGATTCTTCTCCAGCTTTCTGAAACCAACTTGGGAATTACTGACCGCTTTTGCATTATTTGTGCGTAAGATTTTTTTTTTTTCTTATAAGTGCCCTTTACATCTCCGATGAGTGCATGCCCTTATTCAAATATTAGAAGTGCCCCCTTTAATTCTTTAATAAACGCTCCTTTTCATCTCTGACAAGTGCCCCCCTTTGACACGTGCGCCTTATCACACATTAGTGCCATTTTCCTTCTGATAAATGCACTTTTCCGTTGTTGTTGGGGGGGGGGGGGGGGGGAGGGGGGTGTAGAGGCGTACGATTACCGACAAAACTAGCCACCAATTACCGACAAAAATATTTATGCCAATGTCCCAATGTCTACAAATTTAACCCTATAGAACCGTGGCCAGGAGCTAAATTATTTTTAAGTCCACCCCCCCCCCACCCCGCTTCCGCGCAAAGCGGGGAAGCTTCGACGTTTCATTAAATTATTAGAGAAAGAAGACGATTCGTTGTACTGTTTTCGAACTCTTAATCCTTGTCTGAATTCAGTTTCCCCCACCCCCCCCCCCAATCCGGCGCGAAAGCCTTGACGTTTCATTAAATTATTAGAGAAAGAAGACGATTCGTTGTATTGTTTTCGACTCTTAATCCTTGTCTGAATGCAGTTTCCCCCTCTCGCGCGAAGCGCAGAAGCTTTGACGTTTCATTAATTATTAGAGAAAGAAGATGATTCCTTGTACTGTTTTCGACTCCTAATCCTTGTCTGAATTCGGTTTACCCGCCCCCTCCTCCCCCCCCCCCCCTCTGGCGCGAAAGCTTTCACGTTTCATTAAATTATTAGAGAAAGAAGATGATTCCTTGTACCAACTCTTAATCATTGTCTGAATTTCAAAAAGAAATATTTCTTTGTCCGATAAAAAATCACCGTCCGTAGGGGAAAACAAATTGCCAGCCGACCATAATAAACCATCTCACCGACTTCAAACTTCTGCATTGATATAGTACACGGGGATCGAGCAAGAATACCGACATAGCGGACCCGACACAGCTAAATAATTATCTATGCATATTTGTCTTGCTCCTTTGACATGGCGACTCCATCGAACATCCTCCTCTCTCTTTCTTACTCCCACCCGTCTTCTCTCAGGCTCTTACCCCATCTCTCTCCTCTCTTTCATCCCCCGTTTCCTTTGTTTCATTTTTATATTTTTTCTTCATTTTTTCCTTTCCCCACCCCCCTTTTTTTTTCTTCTTGTTTCCCTTTCTTTCCTCTTCTTCCTCTTTTTCTTTTTTCTCTTTCTCTCTTCTTTTCTCTTTCCTTTCTTTCCTTTCTTTTCCTTCTCTTTATTTTTTCTTTCCCTTTCCCTCTCATTTTTCCCTCCCCCTTTTCTACACTATAGCCTCTAACCAACCAGGCCACATCACTAAGCCCAACTTCTTTCCACCACCCTCAAACAATCCTATCCGCTGTTGATAGTTAATAAAAACCCTTAAGACGAAGGAGGTATAATATATACTCCTTTATTTACCCTGAACCCCCCCCCCCCCCAAAACAACCTCCCATCTCCCTACACTAGCCTCTAACCAACCAGGCCACATCACTAAGCCCAACTTCTTTCCAACACCCTCAAACAATCCTATCCGCTGTTCATAGTTAATAAAACCCTTAAGACGAAGGAGGTATAATATATACTCCTTTATTTACCCTAAACCCCCCCCCCCCAAACAACCTCCCATCTCCCTACACTAGCCTCTAACCAACCAGGCCACATCACTAAGCCCAACTTCTTTCCACCACCCTTAAACAATCCTATCCGCTGTTCATAGTTAATAAAAACCCTTAAGACGAAAGAGGTACAATATATACTCCTTTATTTCCCCTGAACCCCCCCCCCCCCCCGTGCTCGAACAACCCCCACCTCCCTATACTAGCCCCTAACCATCCAGGCCACATCACTAAGCCCAACTCCTTTCCATCACCCTCAAACAATCCTACCCACTGTACATAATTAATAATTCTTTAAACAAAGTAAGTAATATACACTCCTTTAAAACCCTTAAACGCCCTTCCCCCTCCCCCGGCCCCTCCTCGGCCCCCTCCCACTCCTTTACATTCCATTATTCCTTTATATCCAACTCCTTTATATCCCCATTAACGACTCTCCCCCACCTAGTATCCCATTATCCCACTCCCTTATATCCCATAAAGGCCCTCCCCGCCCCCCCCCCCGCTAGCCCCAAGCAAACGAGGCTACATGACTATGCCCTCCCCCTTCCCATCACCTTAAACTGATCCTATCCACTGTTCAATATCAATAAAACCCCTGAGAAAGACGAAGGTAATATACACTCCTTTATAGCCAATCGACGCCCATCTCCGGCACCCTCCCCTCTCCCCGGCCCCCTCTCACTCCTTTATATCCGATTAACGCCGCTCCCAGGCACCCCTCCTAGTATCCCAGTATCCCTCTCCCTTATATCCCATAAACGCCCTCCCCGCCCCACCGCCCCCCCCCCTCCCCGCTAGCCCCAAGCAAACGAGGCTACATGACTATGCCCTCCCCCTTCCCATCACCTTAAACTGATCCTATCCACTGTTCAATATTAATAAAACCCCTGAGAAAGACGAAGGTAATATACACTCCTTTATAGCCAATCGACGCCTCTCTCCGGCACCCTCCCCTCTCCCCGGCCCCCTCTCACTCCTTTATATCCGATTAACGCCGCTCCCAGGCACCCCTCCTAGTATCCCAGTATCCCTCTCCCTTATATCCCATAAACGCCCTCCCCGCCCCGCCGCCCCCCCCCTCCCCGCTAGCCCCAAGCAAACGAGGCTACATGACTATGCCCTCCCCCTTCCCATCACCTTAAACTGATCCTATCCACTGTTCAATATTAATAAAACCCCTGAGAAAGACGAAGGTAATATACACTCCTTTATAGCCAATCGACGCCTCTCTCCGGCACCCTCCCCTCTCCCGGCCCCCTCTCACTCCTTTATATCCGATTAACGCCGCTCCAGGCACCCCTCCTAGTATCCCAGTATCCCTCTCCCTTATATCCCATAAACGCCCTCCCCGCCCCGCCGCCCCCCCTCCCCGCTAGCCCCAAGCAAACGAGGCTACATGACTATGCCCTCCCCCTTCCCATCACCTTAAACTGATCCTATCCACTGTTCAATATTAATAAAACCCCTGAGAAAGACGAAGGTAATATACACTCCTTTATAGCCAATCGACGCCCCTCTCCGGCACCCTCCCCTCTCCCCGGCCCCCTCTCACTCCTTTATATCCGATTAACGCCGCTCCCAGGCACCCCTCCTAGTATCCCAGTATCCCTCTCCCTTATATCCCATAAACGCCCTCCCCGCCCCGCCGCCCCCCCTCCCCGCTAGCCCCAAGCAATCGAGGCTACATGACTATGCCCTCTCCCTTCCCATCACCTTAAACTGATCCTATCCACTGTTCAATATTAATAAAACCCCTGAGAAAGACGAAGGTAATATACACTCCTTTATAGCCAATCGACGCCCCTCTCCGGCACCCTCCCCTCTCCCCGGCCCCCTCTCACTCCTTTATATCCGATTAACGCCGCTCCCAGGCACCCCTCCTAGTATCCCAGTATCCCTCTCCCTTATATCCCATAAACGCCCTCCCCGCCCCGCCGCCCCCCCCTCCCCGCTAGCCCCAACCATACGAGGCTACATGACTATGCCCTCTCCCTTCCCATCACCTTAAACTGATCCTATCCACTGTTCAATATTAATAAAACCCCTGAGAAAGACGAAGGTAATATACACTCCTTTATAGCCAATTAACGCCCCTTTCCGGCACCCTCCCCCTCCCCGGCCCCTCCTACTCCTTTATATCCGATTAACGCCCCTCTCCGGCACTCCTCCTAGTATCCCATTATCCCACTCCCGTATATCCCATTAACGTCCCTCTCCGTCTACCCCCCCCCCCCCGCTAGCCCCAAACCATCGAGGGTATATGATTATGCCCTCCCCGTTCCCATCACCCTATAACAATCCTATCCACTGTTCAAAATGAATAAAACCCCTCAGAGAGACGAAGGTAATATATACCCCTTTATTTCCCCTGAACCACCCCCCCCCCCCCCCGCTCCAACAACCCCCATCTCCCTATACTAGCCCCTAACCATCCATCCCACATCACTAAGCCCAACTCCTTTCCATTACCCTCAAACAATCCTACCCACTGTCCATATTTAATAAAACCCCTTAAAACAAAGTAGATAATATACGCTCTTTTATATCCCGTTAACGCCCCTCTCAGCCCCCCCCCCCTCCACCCCGGTAGCCTTTGATCATCCAGGATACATGGCCATGTCCTCCCTCTTCTCATCACCCTCAAACAATCCTTTCTGCGGTTCATAATTAATTTTAAAAACCTTAAAACGAAATAGGTATAATATATACTCCTTTATTTCCCCATTAACCCCCCCCCCCCTCTCCAACAACCCCATCCAGGCTAGCCTCTTTCCATCACCGCTCCTTCACTATGCCCGCCCCTTTCTCAACATCCTCAAACAATTCTATACACTGTTCATAGTAAATAAAACCCTTAAGACGAAGGAGGTATAATATATACTCCTTTATTTCCCCTGAACCATCCCCCCCCCCCCCGCTTCAACAACCCCCATCTCCCTATACTAGCCCCTAACCATCCAGACCACATCACTAAGCCCAACTCCTTTCCATCACCCTCAAACAATCCTACCCACTGTTCATATTTAATAAACCCCCTTAAAACAAAGTAGGTAATATATGCTCTTTTATATCCCATTAACGCCCCTCTCAGCCCCCCCCCCCTCCACCCCGGTAGCCTCTGGTCATCCAGGATACATGGCCATGTCCTCCCTCTTCTCATCACCCTCAAACAATCCTTTCTGCGATTCATAATTAATTTTAAAAACCTTAAAACGAAATAGGTATAATATATACTCCTTTATTTCCCCTCTTCCCCCTAACCCCCAACAACCCCCATACCTACACTAACCTATAACCATCCGCCCCTCTCAGCCCCCCCCCCCGTCCACCCCGGTAGCCTCTGATCATCCAGGATACATGGCCATGTCCTCCCTCTTCTCATCACCCTCAAACAATCCTTTCTGCGGTTCATAATTAATTTTAAAAACCTTAAAACGAAATAGGTATAATATATACTCCTTTATTTCCCCATTAACCCCCCCCCCCCTCTCCAACAACCCCCACACCTATATACACTAACCTATAACCATCCGCTACATCACTAAGCCCACCCCCTTGTCATTATCCTCAAACGATCCTGCCCATTGTTCATAATTAATAAAACCCCGTAATGTACACTCCTTTATATCCCATGAACTCCCCCCCCCCCCCAACCCCTCCTTTTATACCATTTTATCCCCCTCCCTTATATCTCATTAACGCCCCTCTTCCCCCACCTTTGTAAACGGGAAAGCATGCTCGGCCAGCAAATAAAAGAACGGCGGAAATTCAGCGCTATCCACACAATACAACAAGCTTTCTCATTGGTTGTACGACTGTCTAGTAAACAGTAAAAACACACAGCTGAATTACGTACGCGTGGTTCTGTCATAACGTACGCGTGGTTTTGTCATAACGTACGCGTGGTTCCGTCATAACGTACGCGTGGTTCTGTCATAACGTACGCGTGGTTCCGTCTTGGAGTTACACATTTTTTCGGGACCCACGCGTATGACATGACACAACCACGCGTATGACATGACTGAACCACGCGTACGCTATGTCAAAACCATGCGTACGTTAAGAATTACATAGAAGTATAATGGAAAATGACCATGCGTACGTTCTGTCAGAACCACGCGTACGTTATGATCGACCCACGCGTACGTTCTGTCGGAACCACGCGTACGCTCTGACATGCACGCGTACGGTCTTGGCACACGTAATGAAGGCGATAGCCAACCATACGATTCGCGTTCTACGAGTAAACGATGGCATAGTAGTCTTCAAACACAGACTCTGATTTGCCAGTTTGACAAATCAATATGCGTATGTGTCGCGATGTGCTTATTCAGGTCTGTGTAGTTGTATGATTCAGACCCAGTAGTGCATATGGAAATACATTGCAACTTGTATAGAATGGTATAGTAGTCTGCAAGCACAGACGCTAATCTGACAGTTTGACAACATACTAGTAGTGTGCTGAGAAGTACTTTATTCAAGTCGCCAACTTGTATAGAATGGTATAGTAGTCTGCAAGCACAGACGCTAATCTGACAGTTTGACAACATACTAGTAGTGTGCTGAGAAGTACTTTATTCAAGTCTGCGTAGATGTATGATTCAGACCCTACTGGTGCGTGCGTTAGAAATGCATCTCAATGTGTAGAGTGTAGTATAGTAGTCTGCAAGGACATAATAATATATTGTGTATTGATGAGTAGTGATTTTATGCAAGTTTGTGTAGTTTAATGATTCCAGACCCCATGGTAGGCCTATGTATTGTGCCACTGCTCTCTCACACTCTTTCTCTCTCTCTCTCTCTCTCTCTCTCCATATCTCTCTCTCTTTCTCTCTCTCTCTCTCTCTCTAGCCCTCCCTCCAGCGAATTTTTATGCATTTCTAACGCACGCACCAGTAGGGTCTGAATCATACATCTACGCAGACTTGAATAAAGTACTTCTCAGCACACTACTAGTATGTTGTCAAACTGTCAGATTAGCGTCTGTGCTTGCAGACTACTATACCATTCTATACAAGTTGGCGACTTGAATAAAGTACTTCTCAGCACACTACTAGTATGTTGTCAAACTGTCAGATTAGCGTCTGTGCTTGCAGACTACTATACCATTCTATACAAGTTGCAATGTATTTCCATATGCACTACTGGGTCTGAATCATACAACTACACAGACTTGAATAAGCACATCGCGACACATACGCATATTGATTTGTCAAACTGGCAAATCAGAGTCTGTGTTTGAAGACTACTATGCCATCGTTTACTCGTAGAACGCGAATCGTGCACAGTACATGCGAATACATGTACATTTCGTATGGGAAGTAGCAGAGAAATCACAAGTCCACGCGCATGCGCACATGGGGTATTTGCCCTCTCGAGTACGGAAAAAAAATTCGCGCGCCGCACCGCACCGCACCGCACCCTTTCGACGAAAGCCTCATAATTGCCAGTTTGCTTTATGTATACATTTATCCATACATCAAAGAGGAAATGATAAAGATGCGCCTAAACTACAAATGGACTAGGCTTAATTGTTGTATTGTATTGAGCTTTTCCACTCGAGGCCAGCGACTCGATGACAAAGATTTAGCTAGTAATGAAATATGAAGTTTAACAAATGCATGATTAATGTATAATTCTATTGCGCATAACAAAAAGGAGACCAATTATACATGTAGAATGTACAGTATATAAAATATGGCTCTCGCAATTATATAAAACCATCAAATTGACCTTTTCCCTGGCTACTGTATCATTCCCAAGTTATAATGGATAATTCATTTGTACCGAACGTCATGTAACATTAATTATCACGACTAGGCATTTCCAAGGTTTGTAAGTCAGACCTTGGGGAATATGGCTGTAGTAAGGATTGTGAAAATAGAATTATTCAAGCAGCCTTCACTTCTTGGATATATTTGTAATTTAGTTGGTAAATACATCTTCTATCTAAATCCTAAAATAAAAACTTGTTGTATTGCCCTTTGGGTGCCAAAACATGGGTCGGGCGGTCGGAAAAGTTTTTTTTTTTTTTAACTTTTTTTTTGTCGCCCTCTTTGGGCCGATATATTTCAGATTTAAATGTTTTTTTGTTTCTCCTTTTTTTTCCGCCCTCTTTTGGCTGATATTTCTCAGTTTTTAATGCTTTAATACATGTGTTTCAACGTCACCATTCCATTGATATATTTTTTCACCTCATAATCATCCATGGTTTGCACGAGTGAGAATTTTGGAATAATTTGATTATATGCATTTTTATTCATCAATAAAACAAAATCTAAAAAACGGTTTAAAAAAAAAAAAACTTTTTTAAAATGCCGACCGTAGATTTTCAGATTTTTGGGCCGATCGCAAAGGGCAATACAACAAGTTTTTATTTTTGGCCTAATGTTGTTCCGACAGAATTCCTTTTCCATTTATCCAGTCACTTTTTCTTTTTGTCTTGATCCGATTGCTCCTAATTAAGATATGTTATCTTTCTTTCTTGTTTATGCTTTCTTTTGCTTCCCTCCTCCTCCCGTTCCCAATTACCAATATTTCACTCTTTTTCAATTTGCCTCCAAATCTTTCTCTCTCCATCCACCTATATCTCTTCTTCTCATTATATATATTCTAGGGGGTGTTTCACAAAGATTCTAAGTCGAACTTAACTCTGAGTTGGACTTTTATATTACGGAGAGCCATTTGTAGCCTTAAAATGAAATATATTCAAAAGCAAAATCCAAGTATTTTAGACTTTTCATAAATTCCACATCAAGAACATGAAATCCCACGATAATAGAAATATGAATAATTTGAATCAACATTTCATGCCTTTTAAAATAATTTTTACAAAACATTTTCAATGATGCTTACGGCTTTCCATAATTTTTAAGTCCAAATTAGAGATAAGTTCAACCTAGGATCTTTGTGAAACGTTAATTCCATCGATTTACTTTTCTCTTTTTTATATCCCAAAATCTAAGCACATATCTATTGTGTGTCTACTTGTCTTTTTTTTCTTCTCCAAAACAACAAAACTTGCTCCTAAAATGTAAAAATGGGTTAGTTGATATTCATGTAACCAGGTAAAGAGACATTGGCCCCCTCCCTAGAACACTATGCATTTTATTGCAATTCTTCTCTTCCCTTCTCTGCTACTCCTACCCCTCCTTCCACCTTTTATCTGTCTATTAACTATGTATGCTTGTGTGTGTGTGCATGTGTGATGGTGTGTGTGTGTGTGTTGGGTGTATGTGTACACATTCTGTAGGCAATCTGTAATCATTCGTGTTTTCTTACCCTTTTTTTCTCTTTACTTTAATACAGGGAACCGTTCACAAACGTATGCTTCTTCGTGGATACTCTCACCATTTTATTGAACAATTATTATTTTGTTTTATACTAAATCTGTTTCAAATTTTGACATTCATGTATTATCATTGAAAAACCTATTGTATGTATTTTGAATGTTTTTATTAAAATGGTTGAACACGTTTTTGCTATATGACATCTACCTTGATCATCAATTTTGCTAAAAAGTATTGTTATGAGCTTTGCACTTGTATTAGTTTTCTGAATACATTAACGTTGAAATAATGTATACTGCTACAGGAAATTAAGTTCTTTTACATGAAAAATTATTTATTGTCTGGAGAAGCAAAGGAAACATCATGATTCATTGATCATAAATAGTTTAGAGCAAGAAATGTGTGTATACATGGACCATTCACAGATTCCCCAAGTTCAGATTCCAGGGAAGACTGATAGTGAGCACTAAAAAAAAAAAAAAAAAAAAAATTTCCCCCTCAACCACGCCCCCCTTGAGTAAAAAAAAAAAGGAAGAGGATTCGGGGGGGAAATGGCATCTAACAACATTCCCCCCTTTTGAGTAAAAAAAATTGGGAAATAATAGGGAAAAATAGGGAAGAATAGAGAACATATGGGGAATCGGGAGAAAATAAAAGTAGAAAAAAAATCGGAGAAAAAAAAAAACAATTGGGAAACCGATTAAAATTGGGTTTTATCAGGCCTGGATTCATAGCGGTTTCATGACACAAAATAACTGAATCACAATGAATCACACAGAATCATGATGACAAGGAACATTTAATATACCTGTATATAAAGACCTCTCAAGGTGTTTAAAGACAGGTGGTCTTTACATACAGGTGGTCACTAAAGCGGGTTTCAAGATACAGTACATGTATTTCAACTATGAATTCAAACATCATGACCACAGGAAAGTTTTCCATATATGATATCAATCAAGGATGGATCCAGAAATTCTCTGAGTGGGGTGGGGGAGGGGGGGGGGGGACCCAAGTACAAACCTTTTTTTTACACAAGCCCCAACCCCCCCCCCCCCCCCAACGAAACCAAGAGGAACAAAAGTTGTTGGTCTCCGCTTTTAGGCCTTTTTCAATTTGTAATCTTCATCAGCTCGAGATTGCCAAATATCCTGCTACTGATCCTGGATATATTTGACAGGTGAAGGCGTAAACAGTGGGCTTTTTGCTCGGGAAATCATCCCAACATATCTTGAGCTAGTTAGCAAAATATCCCACTATTTATCCGGTGCATCTTCACAAGCCCGAAGACTCGCACAATGCGCGAACACTGAGCCAAATATCTTGAGCTAATTTCTCGAGCTGATGAAGACGCGATTTGTAACTTCGGGCCTATTTCCCAAATCAAAAATAGCGTGCTATTTGGCAATCTCGAGCTGATGAGGACATACCTAATGTGTGGGGGGGGGGGGGGGTAACAGACTATTAAAACGCAAAGACTAAATCTACAGCTGACCAACTGACATTGCGCTATCATGCTCGTGAAAGCCATGGCCCATAGTGCCACAATAATGTCAAAATAGTGTCTATAAACTTGTAGCCCTTCAGTTTCTACGCTTTCAAGGAGGAGGAATAATGTCACGACAGGCTATCGAACATGTGTATCCGCACACTCCCGTCTGAACTGCAGCTAGCCAGTTGGAACCAGTTCTGACTGGATTCACCAGGTTGACTTCTACTTGTTGGTCTCCAGCTCAATCGTTTAACAGTCATTTTGTGACCCGAGCTGGAAAAAAAATAATCAAACCAATTAAATATAACACTCTCCAAAAGTGAATTTGATTGGAGTACACAAATATTAATACTATAAAGGAATCTTTTTACACTTTTATCATGTCCTTTTATCTAGAACTTGTCTTAAGACACATACATTTAAGATTGCTTTTGCATTCATTAACTTATCCTGTTCACATTGGTGTGTATTTCAAATGTATTGTAATCTGTAGGTTTATTTGCACTATTTTGTTTTGTTTAATATGTAAACACTGTAATTGTTTATCAGTCTATTTTGTTTGTTGTAGCGCTTAGAGACTTCGGTGGTAAGCACTTTATATATAAGTAACGTTTTTATTATTATCATTATTATCAATTCACCACAAATGCAAGTCCTACATGCTTTCATAAAAAATAGAGAACTGACCCCTGGTATATTCTACTCACTGTTTAGGTAAGGATACGAGACACGCGCAGTTGGCTGGGAAGGATGCCATGAATGGACTGATATTGATCCTGATTCTACACCAACAGCCAGGATGTAGCTGTCAAAATAAATATTTAAGTACTAGAAGGTTGAGTTCTCGGGGGGGGGGGGGGGGGGGGTAGTGAGCACATTTTTTTTTTTTGATCCTCAAAAAAATTTCAATTTGCACCCCCCCCCTTGAGCGCCAGGGGGGGGGGCCCAACCCCCAAAAAAGGTAAAAATCACGTGATTTTACATGATTTTTTTCTCAAGGGGGGGGGGGGGGGCCCGGGCCCCCCGGCCCCCCCCCCCCCCTGGATCCGCCACTGCTTTATAAGTAACGTTTTTATTATTATCATTATTATCAATTCACCACAAATGCAAGTCCTACATGCTTTCATAAAAAATAGAGAACTGACCCCTGGTATATTCTACTCACTGTTTAGGTAAGGATACGAGACACGCGCAGTTGGCTGGGAAGGATGCCATGAATGGACTGATATTGATCCTGATTCTACACCAACAGCCAGGATGTAGCTGTCAAAATAAATATTTAAGTACTAGAAGGTTGAGTTCTCGGAAGAGGTGGAAAATAATTTGTTAGCGTTATCATTGTTACTATGCAAGTGTGGAAGAACATCAGATAAAAAATGTTCCCTGAAAAGCATGGCTCTTGAAATGCTTTCATATTCTAAATATGGCATTAAACAACGTAAATATCGGGACAGATTTTTATGACACATGTTCGTGTAGCCCCATATTTATCTTTTTGTGTACAGGTGCTTGTAATTTTACCAAGACTTGGCCAAATTTCTTATCATTTTGATGATTCCAGAACCTAGCAGTACACACCAATACTTATAGGCCTATGCTAGATGAGCAACCTTTTATGATCGATTCCACACTGTTTCTTTAACAATGCAATTGCATGACCAGAACTCAACTTTATCTTTAAAGGTACCGGTATTACAAAGTTTTGGTATAGGGTCATGAATTTGGTTTAAATGAACATATTGGGGAGCATATGCGATCCTACAATGTTCAGTGATCGTTGTCGCGGTTGCAATCGAGTCTAAAGTTATGAAATTGTAAATAATACATTTAGGTCAAGATATTAATTAAGCTATGAAACAATGTTTCTTGACTATAATCGACCGATTAGGTATTCACGTTTGGAAATTATATATCACAACTACATATTCTGAGATTTCCATGGTCACAGCTACCATTGTACGGCCGTAGGCGCTATTTGAAATTCATCAAAATTTACCGGGAGCACTTGAAAGTAGAAGTGCTTTAGGGACTAAATATTTTAGTGTTTATAATACATCCAAAGGGGCATCCAAATATATCAAAATTGTAAAGAATCACTATCCACCCAATTTTCAAAATTTCCCAAAACTTTGTATTACTATGTATGGTTACTTATCTTATGTTTATATTTGTGTTATATGTTTTTTGATTTTTGTTTCTTTTTATTTAATGTTCGTTTTTTTTTCTTCTTTTTTAAAATCTTTGCTTACATGTATATGCTATGAATGCTTTGGGAACTATGCGTGTACAAGGCCTAAGGGCATTATTTATGTAGTTCCCCATTTCATTTCTAAATTTGTTCATGAATAATTTTGTATCTTTTGTATCAATGTAATTTTTAATCGATAATGAAATAAATGCGAATTCAGTTCAATTCAATTAACAAGCTTGAGTTCCGGTAAAGAATATAATTAATTTGTCAGCTTTTTTAATGTCACTTTGGAAGAATGCCATAGTGAAGAGGTCCCCTAAATATGATTGCTCTTCTAATGCCATTATATTTTGAATATATGACAAGAAATAGCTGAGAGCTTTAGACCAAACAAAAATGCCAAATGAGGGTGTAGTCCCAGATACCCATTTCTGTGAGCTATGCATGTGATTTTCGACATGACTGTCTAACAATATACCTCAACACACTCTACATGTAAGACCCAAAGTCAAATATGATTTCATAGAACAATCACAGCTGCACAAGTAAAAAACTACTAAGATAGGTTTACTTTAATTACAATTGTCAAATTTGCACTTCATAATTTTTTGGTGGACAGTTGCTAAAATCGATTTTGATTTATCATTATTGATTTACCAATAGAAGCCATTGGACATGACTGTGTTACAATATACCTCAACACACTCTACATGTAAGACCCAAAGTCAAATATGATTGCATAGAACAATCACAGCTGCACAAGTAAAAAACTACTAAGATAGGTTTACTTTAATTACAATTGTCAAATTTGCACTCAACAATTTTTTGGTGGACAGTTGCTAAAGTCGATTTTGATTTATCATTATTGATTTACCAATAGAAGCCATTGGATTTTGGGAACACGAATGCGGGGGAGGGGGCCGGGCTTAGCACTTAAAAAAAAATTGAAATTACCATAGTATTCTATACACTTCACTTGACATGTATGCAAATTTTCGCGGCGATTGGTCGTTTCACGGCCGAGATTATAGTGGGGGCCTTAGAAGCCCCCCCCCCCCCCAGGGCTATGCAGTTTCAAAATAGCCCGGGCTAAATAGGGTTAACCTAAACACACTATTAGTTAATGGTTAATCCACGAATGAAGTTTGAAGTATGGTAAGAGCAGGAAATTGATGGCTGAGCAATGGTTGCAGGAGCATGCGTCATACAACCAATTTTAAGAAGTCATATCATCACTCAGACTTTGTCAAGTGCTGCCTCAACACCAATGAATATCCTTTGGCAAGACATTAATCTACATTCCGTCGGTGGGGTGACAAAACCTTGTATCTCAAAAATCATGAATTTTCAGGAGAGCGAAAAAACTTTCATGTCTCAACAAATTTAGTGCTGTGACACCGTTCTTTCTTTTTAAAACTGGAATATTTATACAATTTTTAATGTCATTGTTGAAATACAGTAAAATAATTGATTTTATATTTGAAAGTGAGTTACAAAGTTTTTGTGTTTATCTACATTGATACAAGTTTTTAGTTTGTATTCAAATTGAGATACAAGTTCTTAATTTCAACTCTGGATGAGTTACCAGGATTTGGTTGAATAAGTTACAAGGATTTGAATACACTAACTTCGGTACTGATAGGCCGTGTGTGAGTTATACGAGGAAAAGGAATTACGTATCTTTTGTTACGAGGTTTTGTCAGTGCAGCTTCAAAGGGGGTTAAAGTTACGAGATTTAGTTTAAGGGTGTTTGTGTGGAATTTGTGAAAAAACCGAGAAGGAGGCGTTCCAAGGATTTATGAGGTGGTGTCGTAGGCCATTACATACAAAATTATGCAAAAAAAAATCAAAATCTCAGAAAATTGAGATACAAGGTTTTGTCACCCCACCGACGATTTGCCACTCTCCACCCAGGTGCTAAATGGGTACCGGTAGGAAGGAATTTCTTGAATTTCACCGAAATCAGTAGCCCACCAGAGCCGGAGTGCCTTAAACACCTTGCGTGGTGGATATGAGCCCTATAAAAATATCCAATATTATTATCATAAATATTATCATTATAACATTTTAGTAATTTCAATACAATGGCTCCATAACTAATTTTTTTATTTACCTTCCATTTGTTGTGAGTTGTCTGGCAAAGTCTATAGCTGTAGCAGAATCACCAACGTCCAGCGGCTTGGACAAAGCTCCGTACTGTCCAAGAGGACCGGCGTCACCTTGGTCCTCATCCACGCTTTTCTTCTTACCCCACACAATCACCTGAAGAAAAAAAAATTAGAAATATTTAAAGGTATAGACCAGGTTTGCAAACGCTCCCCTCTCAAAAAATGAAATGGAAGCTCTTATTACCAATCTGTGAAAGAATATCTTTTGACTCATATGTGATGATACAAATTTTGCCGGGAAACCGCCTACTAATTGATATATTTGGTAAATTACCATATCTGTCTGGACTGGATAGATATCTCATAGTCCCATATACATCTTTCTGTGTTTGTAACTTTACCAAGACTCTGCCAAATTTCTTATCATTTTGATGATTCCAGAACCTTGCAGTACACACCAATGCATATATACTAGATCATCAACCTTTTCTGATCGATTCCACAACGTTTCTTACACAATGCAATCGCATGACCAGAACTGGGCCCCGTTGCATAAAACTTACCATTGATGGTAACTTTGCCATCAATGGTATCTACCATGGAAACCTTGATTTTGATTGGCTGTTGAGCCCTGTTACCATGGTAGTTGCCATTGATCGCAAAGTTATCATCAATGGTAAGTTTTATGCAACGGGGCCCTGGTCTATACCTTTAAAGAGAAGGTCAAGGAGTTCAGCAATTATATTTAAGCCTCATTTGCAGCCTTGGTGAAATATAACATCAGGTTTGGAAGACCAAATAATCCAGAATTTGGGCAGTGTCAAAATCTAGATGGAGCAAAATGGTTTATCAATATAATATAGTACTTTGGAGTAGGAGACGTTCATGCAGTGAGTAGAAGCATACCTGCCAACCTTCTACAGCAAGTATTAGAATCTTGAAAGGAAACATTAGGATATTATGATATTTTTACACAATTTTTTTTCAAAAGAAGTTAGGAATCTGGGTATCATAACATTAGTTTTGAGGGCCAAAATATAGCAACCATTCCTGCACATAGGAATGATTAGCCGCTACGTAAAAGTAAAATAATTTAAAATAAAAATGATGAAGCTTACCTTCTTATCTCTGGAGGATGTAGCAAAAAATTGACTATCATGAGACCAAGAGCATGCCCAGATGATACGTGAATGTACCGATGTCTTCTTATCGGTGTGTGCTATCAACCGATATGGATTATCTATTGAAATCAGTAAGAAACAAAGAGGGTTTAATTTGGTGAGCCAAAATTGTATAGTGCAAATTCGTGTTAATAATAATAACGGCAACAACATTGACAGTGATAATACTACTTCTAATAATACAAATAATGGTAATAATAATAATGATAATGTAGATGTGCCGTGGTCGAGTGGTTAAGTCGCAGGACCGTCGATCACAAGGTCCGCGGTTCGAGACCCGCCACGGCACTAATGTCCTTTGGCAAGACATTGATCTACATTTGCCACACTCAACCCAGGTGATGTAAATGGGTACCTGGCAGGAATTAATTCTTTGAAATGCTAGAGCGCCGCAATGGCAGCACAGCTAAAGCCAGGGTAATAATCTCCAAGTTTGGAAGCGCTTAGTGATTCTAATAAGCGCTATATAAAAACTGAGTATTATTAGGTGGTCTGTCAACGACAGATCACCTATTGTTTTCGTCAGAATTTTCTTTCTTTATTAGGTGGTCTGTCAACGACAGATCACCTATTGTTTTCGTCAGAATTTTCTTTCTTCTTTATTTATTTATTTATTCTTTATTTTTAGGTGGTCTGTTGAAAACAGATCACCTATTGTTTTCGTCAGAATTTTCTTTATTATTATTATTATTCTTTATTTTTATTTATTTCCTACACTTTTTTGTGCCTAGGATAACTCAAGTTCGGTTTCGTCAATTTCATTCAATTTTGGCACAGTCATAGGTCATTGTCATGAGACGTGACAGGAACCTTTTCAAGGTCATCACGTCATCGTGACGTCATCCAGGCGCCATTTTGTGAAATCACGTTATCCATCATATCTTCATGATGCATAAGCAAAGGTCATTCATATCCATATCACATATATTTCAGGTCAAGGGTCAAAAGGTCATGTCATCAAAGGTCACATAAAGGTCATGACGCGCGCGTACGTGCGCGTCAAAATTTTAAAATGCTCAAAATCACTTAACTATTAAAGGAGAGTACGAATCAGGTCATTTTAAGCATTTCAAAATTTTCCGTCCGTAAGTGTCACCGCGCGCGTTGCGCGCGCTCACAACGCGCGGAAAAGGTCAAATTCAAATTGTTTACATGATTTAGATTCCTCTTACCGTAAATGACAATTTACATTAATTTCAGTCACCCTTGACCTTTCAAAAGGCCGTGATCGCGCGTCAAAGTTCAAAATCCGCGCGTGCTGCTATGGGCAATATAATGCAAATTTGATCAAAAACATGACATTTTAAAAATCAAAATAGCTCTTCAGATAATCAATTGTTTCCATTTTTTATATCATGGTTGGAAGAAGCATGAGTTGGAGATATGATTTCATGTGTCATTTGACCCTCAATTAACTCATGACGTCATCATAATGGCCTCCAAACTCAAAATTTCAATTTGCATATTATGACGTCAGCAGATTTTTGGAAAATTGATTGTATCTCTGTAAATATTGATCAATTTTCTTTCAAATTTGGATATGTTCTACCTGAGAATATTTTCTACAAATGCAGTCAACACGCTATTTCATTTTGACAATGGTATCATGGTGTATTTATGCGATTAAAGGAGGCATGTCAATTTTTCACATTTTGCGTGTATTCTCTATGGGACATGACTTTTTCTCAAAACTGGATTCTACATTCTGGTCTTTCGCGAGCCATATCTCCGTTGTTTTATCTTTGTTTACGCTGAGCTTTGAGTATGTTGTAGCTGAGACAATAAGCTATCACAAGTGTGCCCTTTATTTTTCGATCAGATGCCGGGATCATGCTCATATTTCACTTACAAAGTGGGATTTGATAATTCCATTTTCCGTTTACGTGTAATCTCTATGGGAAATGTTTTGGTATATCGGTAACGCACTTGACTTCCGACCTCGAGGTCCCTGGTTCGAGTCCGGGCGTCTCCAACAATTTTTTTTTTTAACTTTTTTTTCTTTTTGACCTTTCACTGTACCATCTCCTTTGAATATTAAAACACGTACAATCGCAAATAATGTAATAAACAACCATATTTACTTTATTATTACCCTATTATCACTTGATCCATTACTTTTTGCGTGTAATCCTTATGGGAGATGACTTTTTCTCAAATCTGGATTCTACATTCTTGTCTTTTGCGAGCAATATCGCCGTTATTTCAGCTTGATTTTTGTTGATTTTTGAGTGTGTTGTAGCTGAGACTTTATACTATCTAAATGTTCTCTCATTTTGTTCAGTCTGATGTCATCATGGTCTGTTGATGATAATCATCAACATCATCATGATCATCATCATCATCATTATCGTCATCACCATTACTATCAAGATCATCATCATCATCATGATCATTGTTTACATGTCTTTATAACTTCTCCCTTTCTCAATACAGTAACTATTTTAATCTATCATAAGACTTGAAGACAGACCACCTTATTCGTCTTCGTGACGAATTAAATTTCTAGTTATTTATTGTTCCCACTTTTTTGTTCCGACGATAACTCACGATCAGTTTAGTCAATTTCGTTCAATTTTGGCACAGTCATAGGTCATTGTCATAAGACGTGACAGGAACATTTTCAAGGTCATCAAGTCTTCATGACGTCATCCAGGCGCCATTTTGTGTTTTTTTGGTACTTTTTACTCATGATCATATCTTCATAACGGAAAGGCATTTCTCATTTATATTTATCATGATTAGGGTCAATATCCGTCCGGTCAGTTTCAGGTCAATAAACGCGCGCGCATGCGTACGTCCGCGCGTTAGCGCGTGCGCAAAAAATAAAAATGCTTCAAATCGTCTCAAATTCATTTTGCATACGTTTCAGGCCATTTTAAGCATTTTGCAAAAAAACGCGCACACGCGCATGGGCGCGCGTTTTCGCGTGTCCTGGCATTTTGCAACATGAAATCGCCAATTTTTTCCGTCATCATATCTGACACATTCTTTCAAGCATTTTGATACATTGTTATCCTTTTTCTGCCCTTTAATAACGGAATGAGCGTCCGTTTAAGATAATGTCCGTGCGTGCGAGCTCTTGTAATACATAGCATATATGGGCAAAAACATCCCATTTTAAAAATCGAAATAGCTCTTCAGATAGTCCGTCGACCCCCAAGTTTGATATCATGGTTGGAAAGAGCATGAGTTGGAGATATGATTTCATACCACCATGACTCGTACAAAGTGAAATAAAGTCATCATATTGGCATCTAAACTCAAACAAATGCATTTTGTTGATGACGTCATTTTTGTCTTTGTTTAATTGAGATTATCTCACTAATCGGTGATCGATCTTCTCCCAGATTTTAATATGTTGTAGCTGAGATAATTCTCTATCAGAAATATGTCATTTTTTTTTTATTTGTATGACGTCATCATAGTAAAATATTCGATTAAAGGCGACAATGCATAATTTGTCATATTTGCGTGTTATGTCTATGGGAGGTCACTTTTTTCAAAACATGAATCTGCATGACAAGGTGTTTTGACCAGTATCTCGGTTGTTATTCAACAGTTTTCTTCAAAATCTTAGTATGTTGTAGCTGAGACTATTTGCTATCTAAATATTTCCTCATTTTTTTAAATCAGTTGTCAAGATAATGCTAATGCTCATCATCATCATTAACATTATCGTTTTTATCGTCATATAACATTATCATTATCATCATCATCATCACCTTTACTATCATGATCATCACCATGTTCATCATGATCATCATTGTTTACATGTCTATATAACTTGTCCCATTCTCAAATCTATCATAAGACTTAGACAGACCACCTTATTCGTCTTCGTGACGAATTAAATTCTAGTTATTATTAGGTGGTCTGTTATCAACAGACCACCTATTGATTTCGTCAGAATTTTCTTTATTAGGTGGTCTGTCAACGACAGATCACCTATTGTTTTCGTCAGAATTTTCTTTCTTTATTATTATTATTAGGTGGTCTGTTGAAAACAGCTCACCTATTGTTTTCGTCAGAATTTTCTTTCTTTATTTATTTATTTATTTATTTATTAGGTGGTCTGTCAACGACAGATCACCTATTGTTTTCGTCAGAATTTTCTTTCTTTATTTATTTATTATTATTATTATTTATTTTTATTTCTCCCCGTTTTTTGTTCATCGGTTAACTCAAGATCGGTTGTGTTAATTTCTTTCAATTTTGACACAGTCATAGGTCATTGTCATGAGACGTGACAGTAACCTTTTCAAGGTCATCAGGTCATCGTGACGTCATCCAGGCGCCATTTTGTGAAATCACGTTATCCATCATATCTTCATGATGCCTAAGCAAAGGTCATTCATATTCATATCACATATACTTCAGGTCAAGGGTCAACAAGTCATCCCATCAAAGGTCACATAAAGGTCATGACGCTCACGTACGCGCGCGTCAAAATTTTAAAATGCTCAAAATCACTTAACTATTAAACGAGAGTACGAATCAGGTCATTTTAAGCATTTCAAAAATTTCCGTCCGTACTTGTCCCCGCGCGCGGTGCGCGCGCTCACAACGCGCGGAAAAGGTCAAATTCAATTTGTTTAAATGATTTAGATTCCTCTTACCGTAAATGACAATTTACATTAATTTCAGTCACTCTTGACCTTTCATAAGGCCGTGAGCGCGCGTCAAAGTTCAAATTCCGCGCGTGCTGCTATGGGCAATATAATGTAAATTTGATCAAAAACATGCTACTTTATAAATCGAGATAGCTCTTCAGATAGTCCGTCGACCCCCAATTTTTATATCATGGTTGGAAAGAGCATGAGTTGGAGATATGATTTCATACCACCCTGACTCGTACAAAGTGTAACAAAGTCTTCATATTGACATCTAAACTCAACAAAATGTATTTTTTTGATGACGTCATTTTTATCTTTGTTTAATTGAGATTATCTCACTTATCGGTCATCGATTTTCTCCCAGAATTTAATATGTTGTAGCTGAGATAATTCTCTATCAAAATATATCATTCATTTTTCATTTCAATGACGTCATCATAGTTAAATATTCCATTAAAGGCGACAATGCATAATTTGTCATATTTGCGTGTTATGTCTATGGGAGGTCACTTTTTTCAAAACATGAATCTGCATGACAAGGTGTTTTGACCAGTATCTCGGTTGTTATTCAACAGTTTTCTCCCAAATTTTAGTATGTTGTAGCTGAGACTATTTGCTATTTAAATATTTCCTTATTTTTTCAATCAGATGTCAGGATCATGCTTGTGCTCATCATCATCATTAACATTATCGTTTTTATCATCATATAACATTATCATTATCATCATCATCACCTTTACTATCATGATCATCATCATGGTCATCATGATCATCATTGTTTACATGTCTATATAACTTCTCCCATTCTCAATTCTATCATAAGACTTAGACAGACCACCTTATTCGTCTTCGTGACGAATTAAATTTCTAGTTAGGTGGTCTGTTATAAACAGACCACCTATTGATTTCGTCAGAATTTTCTTTCTTCTTTATTATTATTATTATTATTATTTATTTATTTTTATTTATTTCTTCACTTTTTTGTGTGTCGGATAACGTAAGATTGGTTATGTCAATTTGATTCAATTTTGGCACAGTCATAGGTCATTATCATGAGACGTGACAGAAACATTTTTAAGGTCATTAGGTTATCGTGACGTCATCCAGGCGCCATTTTGTGAAATCACGTTATCCATCATATCTTCATGATGCATCAGCAAAGGTCATTCATATTCATATCACATATACTTTAGGTCAAGGGTCAACAGGTCATGTCATCAAAGGTCACATAAAGGTCATGACGCGCGCGTATGTGCGCGTCAAAATTTAAAATTGCTCAAAATTACTAAACTATTAAACGAGAGTACGAATCAGGTCATTTTAAGCATTTCAAAATTTTCCGACCGTAAGTGTCCCCGCGCGCGGTGTGCGCGCTCACAGCGCGCGGAAAAGGTCAAATTCAAAATGTTTACATGATTTTGATTCCTCTTAACGTAATTGACAATTTACATTAATTTCAGTCACTCTTCATATTTCATAAGGCCGTGAGCGTGCGTCAAAGCACAAAATCCGCGCGTACTGCTATGGGCAATATAGTGCAAATTTGATCAAAAACATGCCATTTTAAAAATCGAAATAGCTCTTCAGATAGTCCATTGACCCCCAATTTTTATATCATGGTTGGAGAAAGCATGAGTTGGAGATATGATTTCATACCACCCTGACTCGTACAAAGTGAAATAAAGTCATCATATTGGCATCTAAACTCAAACAAATGTATTTTGTTGATGACGTCATTCTTGTCTTTGTTTATTTGAGATTATCTCACTTATCAGTGATCGATCTTCTCCCAGATTTTGTTATGTTGTAGCTGAGATAATTCTCTATAAGAAATATGCCATTTATTTTTCATTTAGATGACGTCATCATAGTTAAATATTCGATTAAAGGTGACAATGCATAATTTGTCATATTTACGTGTTATGTCTATGGGAGGTCACTTTTTTCAAAACATGAATCTGCATGACAAGGTGTTTTAACCAGGATCTCGATTGTTATTCAATAGTTTTCTCCCAAATTTTAGTATGTTGTAGCTGAGACTATTTGCTATCTAAATATTTCCTCAATTTTTTTAATCAGTTGTCAGGATTATGCTTTTGCTCATCATCATCATTAACTTTGTCGTTTTTATCGTCATACAACATTATCATTATCATCATCATCATCACCTTTACTATCATGATCATCACCATGTTCATCATGATCATCATTGTTTACATGTCTATATAACTTCTCCCATTCTCAAATCTATCATAAAACTTAGACAGACCACCTTATTCGTCTTCGTGACGAATTAAATTCTAGTTAGGTGGTCTGTCAACGACAGATCACCTATTGTTTTCGTCAGAATTTTCTTTCTTTATTATTATTATTATTATTTATTTTTATTTATTTTCACACTTTTTTGTTAACAGGATAACTCAAGATCAGTTTAGTCAATTTCGTTCAATTTTGGCACAGTCATAGGTCATTGTCATGAGACGTTAGAGTAACATTTTCAAGGTCATCAAAATTTCATGACGTCATCCAGGCGCCATTTTGTGTTTTTTTGGTACTTTTTACTCATGATCATATCTTCTTAACGGAAAAGCATTTCTCATTCATATTTATCATGATTAAGGTCAATATCCGTCCGGTCAACTTCAGGTCAAAAAACGCGCGCGCACGCGTATGTCCGCGCGTCAGCGCGCGCGCAAAAAATAAAAATGCTTCAAATCGTTTAAAATTAATTTTGCATACGTTTCAGGCCATTTTAAGCGTTTTGCAAAAAAAATTCGCACGCGCGTGCGCGCGCGTTTTCGCGCGTACTGGTATTTGCCAACAAAAAATCGCAAAGTTTTCTCTGTCATCATATTTAGCACATTTTTCCAAGCATTTCTATACCTTGTTCACCTTTTTCTGCCCATTAATAACGGAATGAGCGTCCGTTTAAGATAATGTCCGTGCGTGCGAGCTCTTGTAATACATAGCATACATGGGCAAAAACATGCCTATACAAAATCCATTGTATCGCTTTAGGATGGAAGATGAACCAAATTTTGTTTTCATATGTTGATAGAGTATGAATTGGAGATATGATTTCATGTCTCATTTGACCCTCAATTGACTCATGACGTCATCATAATGGCCTCCGAACTCAAAATTTCAATTTTCATATTATGACGTCAGCAGATTTTTGGAAAATTGATTGTATCTCTGTAAATATTGATCAATTTTGTTTCAAATTTTGATATGTTCTACCTGAGAATATTCTCTACAAATACAGTCACCACGAATTTTCATTTGGACAATGGTATTATGGCGTATTTTTGCGATTAAAGGAGGCATGTCAATTTTTTACATTTTGCGTGTATTCTCTATGGGACATGACTTTTTCTCAAAACTGGATTCTACATTCTCGTCTTTTGCGAGCAATATCTCCGTCGTTGTATCTTTGTTTACGCTGAGCTTTGAGTATGTTGTAGCTGAGACAATAAGCTATCACAAGTGTGCCCTTTATTTTTCGATCAGATGCCGGGATCATGCTCATATTTCACTTACAAAGTGGGATTTGAGAATTCAGTTTTCCGTTTACGTGTAATCTCTATTGGAAATGTTTTGGTATATCGGTATAAACGCACTTGACTTCCGACCTCGAGGTCCCTGGTTCGAGTCCGGGCGTTTCCAACAATTTTTTTTCTTCACTTTTTTTTCTTTTTGACCTTTCACTGTACCATCTCCTTTGAATATTAAAACACGTACAATCGCAAATAATGTAATAAACAACCATATTTACTTTAATATTACCCTATTATCACTTGATCCATTACTTTTGGCGTGTAATCCTTATGGGAGATGACTTTTTCTCAAATCTGGATTCTACATTCTTGTCTTTTGCGAGCAATATCGCCGTTATTTCGGCTTGATTTTTGTTGATTTTGGAGTATGTTGTAGCTGAGACTATATACTATCTAAATGTTCTCTCATTTTTTTCAGTCTGATGTCATCATGGTCTGTTGATGATGATCATCAACATCATCATGATTGTGATGTTCATCATCATCGTCATCACCATTACTATAAAGATCATCATCATCATGATCATCATTAAGATCATCATTGTTTACATGTCTATATAACTTGAAGGCAGACCACCTTATTCGTCCTCGTGACGAATTAAAATCTAGTATTTTAATTGAATTTGTACAAAAACACAATTCAATTAAAATAAATTTGTGACCACTTTTTTGTGTGCACGATTACTCAAAATTGAACCGTGCAAATTCAATTAAATTTGACACAGTCATGGGTCATCTTCTTGAGACGTGACAGGAACATTTTCAAGTTCATTAAAATATCGTGACGTCATCCAGGCGCCATTTTGTGAAGTACTCTGAAAATCAACTCATGATCATATCTTCATAACCGTAAATAATTTCTCATTCATATTTATAACGATTAAGGTCAATATCCGTCCGGTCAACTTAAGGTCAATAAACGCGCGCGTACGCGTACGTCCGCGCGTCGGTGCACGCAAAACTAAAAAATGTTCATAATCACTTTTTGATCAAATTAGAGTACGTTTTAGGCCATTTCAAGCATTTCGAGAATTTTGCGTGCGCACACCTTTCCGCGCGCATAAATTTGCGCGCACGTTTTTGTTCGTAATGGTCGAACGCAACCTAAAAACGCCATTTGTTGTCTTACATAGTATTGCCCATTTTTTTCCGAACAATTTGATACCATGTTTATCTCTTTATGACCATTAATAACGAAATGAGCGTCCGTTCAAGGTAAATGTCTGTGCGTGCGAGCTCTTTTGATACATAGCATATGGGCAAAAACATGCCTATACGAAATACATTATTAACCGTATAGAACAAATATTATTGCTCGATCTGAAAAGTCAACGGCAAAATGCGTGGGAAAGTAGTGAGCAATAATCGAGCCAGTTGTACATTTCATCGCGCACCAGCTGCTGGTGACCATGACAATGTATATAACGCATATAACAAAATGCGCACTATGAGCGAACTCCATTGTGACGTAACAATCACACCCTAGGCATACTGTTTGCAGTGTATCTCTGTAAATGTTGATCAATTTTCTTCCAAATTTTGATATGTTTTAGCTGAGACAATTTTCAACAAATACCGTCGCCACGATTTTTCATTTTGACAAAAGCATCATGGCGTATTTTTGCGATTAAAGGAGGCATGTCAATTTTTCACATTTTGCGTGTATTCTCTATGGGACATGACTTTTTCTCAAATCTGGATTCTACATTCCTGTCTTTTGCGAGCAAAATCGCCGTTTTTTTCGCTTGGTTTTTGTTGATTTTTGAGTATATTGTAGCTGAGACTATATGCTATCTAAATATTTCCTCACTTTTTTCAATCAGATGTCAGGATCACGCTTATGATCATCATCATCATTATCATAATGATGATAATCATCCCCATCAAAATCTTCATGATCATGATTATCATCATCAATATCATTATCATCGTCATCATCATCACCATTATCATCATCATTATCATAATGATGATAATCATCCTCATCAGCATCATCATTATCATGATTATCATCATCATGATTATCATTATCGTCATCATGACAATAATGATAATCATGATTAAGTAGTTTATTTTCAATACTTTGTGTCATATTCATTAGGCCTACTTATTTTAATATTTGTTTGCATTAAATTTGATCATGATCATTATGAATTATCATGATAATTTCTCAATATTTCGTTCATCAGTTCAGCACATCAGTTTAGTTCAGTTCATAAGTTCATCCGTTTAGCTCATCAATTCAGATCATTTCACGACAGTTCAATCTATCACTTCATCAGTTCATTAGTACTTCAGTCATCAATTCATATCTCAATACATCATTTTACATTAACATCATTTTATTGGGTAATTGAATTGAAGATGAGCATGATCATAAGAATTGAAGACAGACCACCTAATTCGTCCCCATGACGAATTAAATTTCTAGTATTTTAATTGAATTTGTACAAAAACACAATTCAATTAAAATAAATTTGTGACCACTCTTTTGTGTGCACGATTACTCAAAATTTAACCGTCCAATTTCTTTCAAATTTAACACAGTCATAGGTCATCATCTTAAGACGTGACAGGAACATTTTCAAGTTCATCAAAATATCGTGACGTCATCCAGGCGCCATTTTGTGAAGTGCTCTGAGAATCAACTCATGATCATATCTTCATAACCGTAAATCATTTCTCATTCATATTTATAACAATTATGGTCAATATACATCCGGTCAACTTAAGGTCAATAAACGCGCGCGTACGCGTCCGTCCGCCCGTCGGTGCGCGCAAAAATAAAAAATGCTCATAATCACTTTTTGATCAAATTAGAGTACGTTTTAGGCAATTTCAAGCATTTCGAGATTTTTGCGTGGGCACACCTTTGCGCGCGCATAAATTTGCGCGCGCGTTTGTGTTCGTAATGGTCTTACGCAACCTAGAATCGCCTTTTTTGTCTATCATAGTATTGCCCATTTTATTCCGAACAATTTGATACCATGTTTATCTCTTTATGACCATTAATAACGAAATGAGCGTCAGTTTAAGGTAAACGTCTGTGCGTGCGAGCTCTTGTAATACATAGCATATATGGGCAAAAACATGCCTATACGAAATACATTATTAACTGTATAGAAAAAAATATTATGGCTCGATCTGAAAAGTCAACGGCAAAATGCGTGTGAAACTAGTGAGCAATAATTGACCCAGTTGTACATTTCACCGCGCACCAGCTGCTGGTGACAATCACAATGTATATTACGTGTATAACAAAATGCGCACTATGCCCGAACTCCATTGTGACGTAACAATCACACCCTAGGCAAACTGATTGCAGTGTATCGAAAATTCGTCAGCATGTTTTTGGAAAATTGATTGTATCTCGCTTAATGTTGATCAATTCTCTTCCAAATTTTGATATGTTGTAGCTGAGCTAATTTTCTACCAGAAACAGGCATTTATTTTTCATTTAGATGACGTCATCGTAGTAAAATATTCGATTAAAGGCGACATTGCATAATTTGTCATATTTGCGTGTTATGTCTATAGGAGGTCACTTTTTTCATGAATCTGCATGACAATATGTTTTGACCAGTATCTCGGTTGTTATTCAACAGTTTTCTCCCAAATTTTAGTATGTTGTACCTGAGACTATATGTTATCTAAATCACCCCTTATTTTTTCGATAAGATGTCAGGATCATGCTCATGATCATCAATATCATTAACATTATCATTATCATCGTCATCATCGTCATCACCATTACTATCAAGATCATCATCATCATCATCATCATTGTTTACATGTCTATATAACTTCTACCTTTCTCAATATAGTAAATAGTATAATCTACCATCAGACATGAAAACAGACCACCTTATTCGTCTTCGTGACGAATTAAATTTCTAGTTATTATTTATTTTTATTTCTCCCCGTTTTTTGTTCATCGGTTAACTCAAGATCGGTTGTGTTAATTTCTTTCAATTTTGACACAGTCTTAGGTCATTGTCATGAGACGTGACAGTAACCTTTTCAAGGTCATCAGGTCATCGTGACGTCATCCAGGCGCCATTTTGTGAAATCACGTTATCCATCATATCTTCATGATGCATCAGCAAAGGTCATTCATATTCATATCACATATACTTCAGGTCAAGGGTCAACAAGTCATGTCATCAAAGGTCACATAAAGGTCATGACGCGCGCGTATGTGCGCGTCAAAATTTAAAATTGCTCAAAATCACTTAACTACTAAAGGAGAGTACGAATCAGGTCATTTGAAGCATTTCAAAATTTTCCGTCCGTACTTGTCCCCGCGCGCGGTGCGCGCGCTCACAACGCGCGTAAAAGGTCAAATTCAATTTGTTTACATGATTTAGATTCCTCTTACCGTAAATGACAATTTACATTAATTTCAGTCACTCTTGACTTTTCATAAGGCCGTGAGCGCGCGTCAAAGTTCAAATTCCGCGCGTGCTGCTATGGGCAATATAATGTAAATTTGATCAAAAACATTCTACTTTATAAATCGAAATAGCTCTTCAGATAGTCCGTCGACCCCCGATTTTTATATCATGGTTGGAGAAAGCATGAGTTGGAGATATGATTTCATACCACCCTGACTCGTACAAAGTGTATCAAAGTCAACATATTGACATCTAAACTCAACAAAATGTATTTTGTTGATGACGTCATTTTTGTCTTTGTTTAATTGAGATTACCTCACTTATCGGTCATCGATCTTCTCCCAGATTTTGATATGTTGTAGCTGAGATAATTCAGTATCAGAAATATGTCATTTATTTTTCATTTAGATGACGTCATCATAGTTAAATATTCGATTAAAGGCGACAATGCATAATTTGTCATATTTGCGTGTTATGTCTATGGGAGGTCACTTTTTTCAAAACATGAATCTGCATGACAAGGTGTTTTGACCAGTATCTCGGTTGTTATTCAACAGTTTTCTCACAAATTTTAGTATGTTGTAGCTGAGGCTATTTGCTATCTAAATATTTCCTCATTTTTTTTAATCAGTTGTCAGGATTATTCTTATGCTCATCATCATCATTAACATCATCAATATTATCATCATCATTATCATCAATGTCACCATCATCATCATCATGGTCTGAAGATGATCATCATCATAATCATCATTGTTTACATGTCTATATATCTTCTCCCTTTTTCATTATAGTAAATATTATAATCTATTATAAGACTTGAAGACAGACCACCTTATTCGTCTTCGTGACGAATTAAATTTCTAGTTATTATTATTATTATTATTTATTTTTATTTCTCCCCGTTTTTTGTTCATCGGTTAACTCAAGATCGGTTGTGTTAATTTCTTTCAATTTTGACACAGTCATAGGTCATTGTCATGAGACGTGACAGTAACCTTTTCAAGGTCATCAAGTCATCGTGACGTCATCCAGGCGCCATTTTGTGAAATCACGTTATCCATCATATCTTCATGATGCCTAAGCAAAGGTCATTCATATTCATATCACATATACTTCAGGTCAAGGGTCAACAGGTCATGTCATCAAAGGTCACATAAAGGTCATGACGCGCGCGTATGTGCGCGTCAAAATTTAAAATTGCTCAAAATCACTAAACTATTAAACGAGAGTACGAATCAGGTCATTTTAAGCATTTCAAAATTTTCCGTCCGTAAGTGTTCCCGCGCGCGGTGTGTGCGCTCGCAGCGCGCGGAAAAGGTCAAATTCAAAATGTTTACATGATTTGGATTCCTCTTAACGTAATTGACAATTTACATTAATTTCAGTCACTCTTCATATTTCTTAAGGCCGTGAGCGTGCGTCAAAGTTCAAAATCCGCGCGTACTGCTATGGGCAATATAGTGCAAATTTGATCAAAAACATGCCATTTTAAAAATCGAAATAGCTCTTCAGATAGTCCATTGACCCCCAATTTTTATATCATGGTTGGAGAAAGCATGAGTTGGAGATATGATTTCATACCACCCTGACTCGTACAAAGTGTAACAAAGTCTTCATATTGACATCTAAACTCAACAAAATGTATTTTTTTGATGACGTCATTTTTGTCTTTGTTTTATTGAGATTATCTCACTTATCGGTCATCGATTTTCTCCCAGAATTTAATATGTTGTAGCTGAGATAATTCTCTATCAAAATATATCATTCATTTTTCATTTCGATGACGTCATCATAGTTAAATATTCCATTAAAGGCGACAATGCATAATTTGTCATATTTGCGTGTTATGTCTATGGGAGGTCACTTTTTTCAAAACATGAATCTGCATGACAAGGTGTTTTGACCAGTATCTCGGTTGTTATTCAACAGTTTTCTCCCAAATTTTAGTATGTTGTAGCTGAGACTATTTGCTATTTAAATATTTCCTTATTTTTTCAATCAGATGTCAGGATCATGCTTGTGCTCATCATCATCATTAACATTATCGTTTTTATCATCATATAACATTATCATTATCATCATCATCACCTTTACTATCATGATCATCATCATGGTCATCATGATCATCATTGTTTACATGTCTATATAACTTCTCCCATTCTCAATTCTATCATAAGACTTAGACAGACCACCTTATTCGTCTTCGTGACGAATTAAATTTCTAGTTTATTTTTATTTCTTCCCGTTTTTTGTGCCCCGGATAACTCAAGTTTGGTTTAGTTAATTTCATTAAATTTCGGCACAGTTATAGGTCATTGTAATGAGACGTGACAGGAACATTTTTAAGGTCATTAGGTTATCGTGACGTCATCCAGGCGCCATTTTGTGAAATCACGTTATCCATCATATCTTCATGATGAATCAGCAAAGGTTATTCATATTCATATCAAATATACTTTAGGTCAAGGGTCAACAGATCATGTCATCAAAGGTCACATAAAGGTCATGACGCGCGCGTACGTGTGCGTCACAATTTTAAAAAGTTCAAAATCACTTAACTACTAAAGGAGAGTACGACTCAGGTCATTTTAAGCATTTCAAAATTTTCCGTCCGTACATGTCCCCGCGCGCGTTGCGCGCGCTCATGACGCGCGGAAAAGGTCAAATTCAAAATTTTTACATGATTTGGATTCCTCTTAACGTAATTGACAATTTACATTAATTTCAGTCACTCTTCATATTTAATAAGGCTTTGAGCGTGCGTCAAAGTTCAAAATCCGCGCGTACTGCTATGGGCGATATAATGCAAATTTGATCAAAAACATGCCATTTTAAAAATCGAAATAGCTCTTCAGATAGTCCATTGACCCCCAATTTTTATATCATGGTTAGAGAAAGCATGAGTTGGAGATATGATTTCATACCACCCTGACTCGTACAAAGTGAAATAAAGTCATCCTATTGGCATCTAAACTCAAACAAATGTATTTTGTTGATGACGTCATTTTTGTCTTTGTTTAATTGAGATTATCTCACTTATCGGTGATTGATTTTCTTCCAGATTTTGATATGTTGTAGCTGAGATAATTCTCTATCAGAAATATGTCATTTATTTTTCATTTAGATGACGTCATCATAGTTAAATATTAGATTAAATGCGACAATGCATAATTTTTCATATTTGCGTGTTATGTCTATGGGAGGTTACTTTTTTCTAAACATGAATCTGCTTGACAATGTGTTTTGACCAGTATCTCGGTTATTATTCAACAGTTTTCTCCCAAATTTTAGTATGTTGTAGCTCAGACTATTTGCTATCTAAATATTTCCTTATTTTTTCAATCAGATGTCAGGATCATGCTCGTGCTCATCATGTTCATCATCATCAATGTCACCATCATCATCATCATCATCGTGGTCTGAAGATGATCATCTTCAACATCATCATGATCATGATCATTATCATCATCATCATTAACATTATCGTTTTTATCATCATATAACATTATCATTAACATCATCATCATCACCTTTACTATCATGATCATCACCATGTTCATCATGATCATGATCATCATTAACATTATCGTTTTTATCGTCATATAACATTATCATTATCATCATCATCATCACCTTTACTATCATGATCATCATCATGTTCATCATGATCATCATTGTTTACATGTCTATATAACTTCTCCCATTCTCAAATCTATCATAAGACTTAGACAGACCACCTTATTCGTCTTCGTGACGAATTAAATTCTAGTTATTATTAGGTGGTCTGTTATCAACAGACCACCTATTGATTTCGTCAGAATTTTCTTTATTTATTTTTATTTCTTCCCGTTTTTTGTGCCCCGGATAACTCAAGTTTGGTTTAGTTAATCTCATTAAATTTCGGCACAATTATAGGTCATTGTAATGAGACGTGACAGGAACATTTTCAAGGTCATTATGTTATCGTGACGTCATCCAGGCGCCATTTTGAGAAATCACGTTATCCATCATATCTTCATGATGCATAAGCAATGGTCATTCATATTTATATCACATATACTTCAGGTCAAGGGTCAACAGGTCATGTCATCAAACGTCACATAAAGGTCATGACGCGCGCGTATGTGCGCGTCAAAATTTTAAAAACCTTAAAATCACTTAACTACTAAAGGAGAGTACGAATCAGGTCATTTTAAGCATTTCAAAATTTTCCGTCCGGAAGTGTCCCCGCGCGCGTTGTGCGCGCTCACAGCGCGCGGAAAAGGTCAAATTCAAATGTTTATATGATTTGGATTCCTCTTAACGTAATTGACAATTTACATTAATTTCAGTCACTCTTCATATTTCATAAGGCCGTGAGCGTGCGTCAAAGTTCAAAATCCGCGCGTACTGCTATGGGCAATATAATGCAAATTTGATCAAAAACATGCCATTTTAAAAATCGAAATAGCTCTTCAGATAGTCCGTCGACCCCCAATTTTTATATCATGGTTGGAGAAAGCATGAGTTGGAGATATGATTTCATACCACCCTGACTCGTACAAAGTGAAATAAAGTCATCAAATTGGCATCTAAACTCAAACAAATGTATTTTGTTGATGACGTCATTTTAGTCTTTGTTTATTTGAGATTATCTCACTTATCGGTAATCAATCTTCTCCCAGATTTTGATATGTTGTAGCTGAGATAATTCTCTATCAGAAATATACCAATTATTTTTCATTTAGATGACGTCATCATAGTTAAATATTCGATTAAAGGTGACAATGCATAATTTGTCATATTTACGTGTTATGTCTATGGGAGGTCACTTTTTTCAAAACATGAATCTGCATGACAAGGTGTTTTGACCAGGATCTCGATTGTTATTCAATAGTTTTCTCCCAAATTTTAGTATGTTGTAGTTGAGACTATTTGCTATCTAAATATTTCCTCAATTTTTTTAATCAGTTGTCAGGATGATGCTTTTGCTCATCATCATCATTAACTTTATCGTTTTTATCGTCATATAAAATTATCATTATCATCATCATCACCTTTACTATCATGATCACCATGTTCATCATGATCATCATTGTTTACATGTCTATAAAACTTCTCCCATTCTCAAATCTATCATAAGACTTAGACAGACCACCTTATTCGTCTTCGTGACGAATTAAATTTCTAGTTATTATTATTATTATTTATTTTTATTTCCTACACTTTTTTGTGCCATAGATAACTCAAGTTCGGTTCCGTCAATTTCATTCAATTTTGGCACAGTCATAGGTCATTGCCATAAGACGTGACAGTAACCTTTTCAAGGTCATGAGGTCATCATGACGTCATCCAGGCGCCATTTTGTGAAATCACATTATCCATCATATCTTTATGATGCATAAACAAAGGTCATTCATATTCATATCACATATACTTCAGGTCAAGGGTCAACGAGTCATGTCATCAAAGGTCACATAAAGGTCATGACGCGCACGTACGCGCGCGTCAAAATTTTAAAATGCTCAAAATCACTTAACTATTAAAAGAGAGTACGAATCAGGTCATTTTAAGCATTTCAAAAATTTCCGTCCGTACTTGTCCCCGCGCGCGGTGCGCGCGCTCACAACGCGCGGAAAAGATCAAATTTAATTTGTTTACATTATTTAGATTCCTCTTACCGTAAATGACAATTTACATTAATTTCAGTCACTCTTGACCTTTCATAAGGCTGTGAGCGCGCGTCAAAGTTCAAATTCCGCGCGTGCTGCTATGCGCAATATAATGTAAATTTGATCAAAAACATGCTACTTTATAAATCGAAATAGCTCTTCAGATAGTCCGTCGACCCCCAATTTTTATATCATGGTTGGAAAGAGCATGAGTTGGAGATATGATTTCATACCACCCTGACTCGTACAAACTGAAACAAAATCTTCATATTTGCATCTAAACTAAAGAAAATGTATTTTGTTGATGACCTTATTTTTGTCTTTGTTTAATTGAGATTATCTCGCTTATCAGTGATCGATTTTCTCCCAGATTTCGATATGTTGTAGCTGAGATAATTCTCTACCAGAAATATGCCATTCATTTTTCATTTGAATGACGTCATCATAGTAAAATATTCGATTAAAGGCGACAATGCATAATTTGTCATATTTGCGTGTTACGTCTATGGGAGGTCACTTTTGTCAAAACATGTATCTGCATGACAATGTGTTTTGACCAGTATCTCGGTTATTATTCAACAGCTTTCTCCCCAATTTTAGTATGTTGTAGCTGGGACTATTTGCTATCTAAATCCTTCCTTTTTCTTCAATCAGATGTCAGGATCATGCTCATGCATGCTCATCATCATCATCATCATCAATATCATCATCATCATTATCATCAATGTCACCATCATCATCATCATGGTCTGAAGATGATCATCATCAACATCATCATCATCATGATCATTATCATCATCATCATAAAAATTATCGTTTTTATCGTCATATAACATTATCATTATCATCATCATCATCACCTTTACTATCATGATCATCATCATGTTCATCATGATCATCATTGTTTACATGTCTATATAACTTCTCCCATTCTCAAATCTATCATAAGACTTAGACAGACCACCTTATTCGTCTTCGTGACGAATTAAATTTCTAGTTATTATTATTATTATTATAATGATAATAACTATAATGTTGAGAAAATCAATAATAACCATTATCATCATCATAATTATCATCCTGAGCATCATCAAAATTTATGATAATAATGATATTAGATGTTTTTATAGCGTTCACATCCACAGCTCAAGGTGTTTAAAGTACTCTAATATTAAAAAAAAATAAAATAAAATAAAAACCCAACGATTTTGAACCCCCTCAATGTGCTGCCAACTTAAGGATTATAAAGCTCTTTTTTTTCTTCGAAATTCCTAGCATTGTGTGCGGTGTGTGCAATAGCTTTTGCCCTTCCTACTCATGCATCTGGAATATTTTGGGGCTCTGAATCAAAAGTTATTAAAGGAAACCTAAACCCAAAGAATAGGTGTAGGTATTCTGAAAAATGAGATATTCCTCCCCTTTGATGTACAATATTCCTTACGAAAATGTACAAGATATAACATAAATGAAGATATTCCTGGCATGATGTGATGCCTGTCAGCATGACATGGGCGCAGCCATTTTCTTTAAAATGTGATGTATCTGTTGAAGTTGTACATGTACCATGCACCAAGCTTTAGTTGGAAAGAATTTTTAAATCAATAACGAAACCTTTACTTTTCAATGAAAAAAAATAACAACTGAGATGATAGAAATTATATTAGGTGAAAAATAAATAACAAGGGCACAATTGTAACAAATTCATTTATATATACTACACTATATGACAAATTTATTTCATTTATGAGAAACCTTCAACCCAGAAGAGCACTAACTAATTTATGCAATTTGCGTTCTGGCAATTATAGTACAAAGGATAATAGCAGGTGAATGACACTATGAACATGACAGACATACAGTTCCTCAGGTAGACAAAGGGACATCCTTCACTGCTATTATGTAAAAATGTGTAGAACAGGTGTCACATGCATATTCACCTGTTCTACACATTTTTACATAATAGCAGTGAAGGGATGTTCCTTTGTCTACCTGAGGAACTGTATATTTTGTCCGCTTTCATTGTCTGTCATGTTCATAGTGTGAAGTGCTTTATCACCACACACGTCTGGGAAAGAAGCATCCATAAATTTGATTACATTTACTTGATAAACGACTTCGCATAGTACGTCACATTATCAAGAAAATGGCGATGCCCATGTCGTGCTGAGAAACTGTACTTTATTTTTGCTTTATACCTCTCTCATACACTTTGGTGGGGAATCTTGTAGATGTATGGGTAATAACATAATAAATCTCTCAGAATAAGTAAAGTTATTACTTGGGGTTCGGTTTCCTTTAAGCCAAATCACGAAATGTGGGATGATTGTCGTGAAAGGGATTCGGTAACTTTGTCTCAGATTCTGAATCAAAATCCTGGATTTAGCTCATGCTGCAATCATAATTATAAACCTTTAGGTCAGTCAGGAACCCAATGACTTTTACAAGCCGATCCCCTGTCTGATTATCAAGATATTTAATCGAAAACAAATTTTGCGTTTTCCTAACAGTTTTCAAAAAAACTACAGTCTATTGGGGAAAATGAGTATGGTAAAACCGGTCACTCAAAGATTTTTACTTTTTTGAGGCAATTCTTGATCATTTTTTAAGCACAATTTTTGTTAGGTCTTCAATATACCACCATATCACAAACACTGGTAACACGTAGGGCTGTGCATCTCAGATTTAACATTTAACTTTTGTATGCACTTCTTGATCATTTTGAAGCGCATTTCTAGTTATCACTATTTCCATCATTATCATCAATTTTATTATTATCATTATCATTATGCCATTAACAAATATACATGTTTAAGCGTCCCCGCCCACTTCCTTTTCGGGGGCCGCCTCATGGGCCTACTGCTAAAATGATATACTTCTGATTTAAAAAAAATAAAAAAATACCTGCGGCCATCTTGAAAAATGGGTATATTGAAGCGGCCATTTTGAAGAAAAAAATGGTGTAAGCAATAGTGAGCACTAATTGTTTTTTGTTGGCTCCCGAAAATTTTAAAAAATCGCACCCCCCCCCCTTCTTTGAGCATCATGGGAGGGGGCCCATCTCCAAAAAAGGGTAAAATTTACCTGTTTTTACTCTTTTTTTCTCACAGGAGATCACCCCCCCCCCCATCCGCCACTAGTATACAGTCAGTATTTGCTATACATTCTTTTTGTTTTAACTTTTTCAAATTTTCCGGGGGTGGACGATCCCCCCTAACAAAAATTGAGGCCGGGGAAGAGCCCCCGCCCCCGGGATCGCCGCCCCTGATCAACATACACGAACTGATCTATACATGGAACGTCTAGCTTCAAAGGGTATGCATGCCTGTGAGGTAGACAAAAAAGATGAAATGATTTTGAATAATTCACTATTAAAGATAAACTTGAGTTCTGGTAAAAAAAAGAAATTAATTCTCACAGAATCAAACGAAACTTACACTGAATGTTCAAGATTACAAATAAATGACATGTGCCAAACAATTTTGGAAGAAAATGTATACTGGCTGAGTAATGAGCATAGAAAAGACTAGGAAATGAAGGTAGTACCAGCCCCGACACCATGTGTGTTGTCCCATATATAGCTTTCTGTGTACAGTGCTTGTTACTTTACCAAGACTCTGTCAAATTTATTATGATTCTGATGACTCCAGAACCTTGCAGTGCACACCAATACTTACATGCTACATGATCAACTGTTTCTGATCCTTTCCACACCTTTTCTTTCACAATGCAATCGCATTACCAGTACTAAAGTTTATCTTTAATGATTACAGAAATGGATAGAAATCGAGTGTGCAATTGATTAGGCCTGCATGTTATATGTATTTATATATATTCATATTAAATGTATGAACATTCAGCTAGTTGACCTGGGGCTCCTTTTAAATTGTAACGACTGACGCTAAAACATAATGTACTTCTCGGCATTACACCGAGGGTAAACATGCCAAAATTCGGCGTAAAGATTCATAAATGAATGATACACGCCAATAAAACAAAAACAACAGCAACAAGTCCCCAGACATATAATAATCGTATGTAAAACGAATTGCACAAACACACACACACGCACGCACATACGCTCCTAAACACACGCACACACGCGCGCACACACCACCACACACACACACGCACACACGCACGCACACACACACGCACACACGCTTGACTGCGCATAACCTTCGAGCTTAGAGTCGGTGTTTTTTCAGTTGCGTAACACATTTCTCCTTGTATCGTGAGCTTGAATTAATGCGTCCTCCGACCCTTCTCTAGCTGCGGACTGACCACACAGGACTTCCTAACTTATTTCCGTAGTTTATGCATAGTCCTATATGTATAGTATGGTTGAAAATATGGCGCAGAAAAACTGTACCTGCACAAACTTCAGGATGGGATTTTATATTTCTCTATGTGTCACCATCTTTCTCGTTTTGTTCTACTGCATTTATATATCAGAAAGGAGAAGATCGGAGACATTCCTTTTGACAACATTCAAAGATGGGGATTGGGTAAGTCGCTCAGATTCAATGATGACCTATAGGTAGATGGTACACTGTTGGCCCAAAAGCTACATTTTGTTTGCCTCTTTTCACGAAGTGGCCGTTAAAATATGATTTCTTCTTAAAGTGACTCGGTAACATTGCCTCAGATTCTGAAACTAAATCCTGGACTTAGCTCATGCTGCAATCATAATTATAAACCTTTACGTCAGTCATATCAGAAATCCCATGACTTTTACACTTTTACTGTCTGATCATCAAGATATTTATGATTGGAAATCGAATTAAATCAAATTTTACGTTTTCCCAACGTTTTTTTATAACACTATCTTTTGGGGAAAATGAGTATGCATGGTAAAACCATTTTTGAGGCACTTCATGATCATTTTGAAGCGCAATTTCTTTGGGGCTTCATTATTACACCATATCGCAGACAGTGATATCACGTAGGGCCATGCATCTCAGATTATATCTTCTCAGAACATTATGAGAATATGAATAATCTTTATACTCGTAGAGATTGATAAATAAAGAATCAAGAATAGACTGTATTGTCAAAATCATTTCATGAAAAGAACTAAGAAAAAATGTTCAAATTTTAAGAGCAACAGTGTAAATTTATTTTTTCCATTCATTTCATTCAATAACTCGAATCAGGAACACTCTTTTTAACCACAAGCAATGAGGAGAACCCTTGAAACGGAAATTATTTTTGATATTCTTTATATTCGTCGATTAGCATTATGTTTCTTGGAATTAAATTAATCCAATACACAGCAAATAGCATTAACAAAATATATCATTATCAAAGTTTATGGAATGTGGAATGATGCTGGAGCTAGCAGTAATAGCACAGTATCACAGTAACAATTAAATACAAGTCAAATAAAAATAAGGTAAGAGAGAGAGAGAGAGAGAGAGAGTGCGATCAAGATGACTGAGATATACATAATCATAATAATAATGCTAACGAAGTCATTTTTATATAGCACATTATAATAAATTCTCTATGCGCTTTACAACAGTTTATTGTACAGTATATTACATGATTAATCTGAAGATTTAAATATGCATAATTTAACAAAAGTACATATCATATACAATGATGAAGAAAAAATTCAGATATAATGGTATAAACTTATGATTGAACACAATTATAATAGGTGTATAATTACGATCTTATTGTAGTAACGAAATAGCATTATTTGACATAAACTAGTCATATAATAGGCCATTTTCGTAATGTAACCAAATTCAATGAATAAGTCTTTGTGAAGTGCCTAAATACAGATTATTTCATTCACCTGATAAGAATAATAGTATTTCAATAGACAAAATCCGAAATGCATACATTAATTGTTGCCAGGTTGGACAACATGAAGGCTTGACCTACCTAACAACACTTAATATTATGCAGTTGCATTCTGACTATTGAAACACTATTATTCCTATCAGGTGAATGAAATAATTTGTATTGAGGCACTTCACAAAGACTTATGCATTAAATTTGGTTACATTACGAAAATGGCCTATTAACAGACTATTGGACGAACCTAAATGTCTTCAGAAGTGATTTGAATGAATCGATGGCGGGGCGTTAAAAACATTTAATATTACATTTTGTTCCGTAGGGTGGGTCCATAGTGGCTCAGGGATCTTTCGCCGTAGATGTATACATGAGATTGAGAGAGAAAGAGAGAGAGAGAGAGACAGGAACAAAAGTCATAGAAAACATAGAGTTCGTGGGAGATAACATCGATTGTTTTTTATCATTTCAGTTTGAAATAATGATAGTACCAGTTTGAGGCGGGCTATGCTCGCTGTTTTTAAGGACCGCTATTCATTTTGTTTCGCGTTATGGATAGCGGACTTTATGAATAATGTTCCTTGTGAATGGCGGTCCATATGGATAGCGAGCTTGACCCTCGGAGCGTGCAGAACGTAAAAAATTAATTATTAGGAAGCGATTCCAATTAACACAGTGGGCATTAGTATTTACAGGAAGATGCATGCATTCAGAGCGATCAAGATGACTGAGATATACATAATCGTACTAATAATACTAATGAAGTCATTTTTATATAGCACATTATAATAAATTCTCTATGCGCTTTACAACAATGTATTGTACAATATTTTACACGATTAATCTGAAGATTTAAATATGCATAATTTAACAAAAGTACATATCATATACAATGATGAAAAAAAAATTCAGATATAATGGTATAAACTTATGATTGCACACAATTATAATAGTTGTATAATTACGATTTTATTGTAGTAACGAAATAACATTATTTGACATAAACTAGTCATATAATAGGTCATTTTCGTAATGTAACCAAATTCAATGAATAAGTCTTTGTCTATTGGTTACATTACGAAAATGGCCTATTAACAGACTATTGGACGAACCTAAATGTCTTCAGAAGTGATTTGAATGAATCGATGGCGGGGCGTTACAAACATTTAATATTACATTTTGTTCCGTAGGGTGGGTCCATAGTGGCTCAGTTATATACTTTTTTCCCATTGACCACTTGACCACACATCGTACGTATTGCACTAGTGGGGTGTTATCGCATGGTCCATGGTTATTGTAATTTGCAAGGGTAGGGCAGCTGCAGGAATGGCGGCGATATGTAGAGCGGACTAAGACCAGGTTCTTAAATATGACGCTGAAATTTTGCATTCTCTAAAAAAATTATATTATGCGAAATTTTACCATCGATTTTACTGACAAGTCTGCAATGTTAAAGATGTTAAATTGTGTTAAAGGTAATACACTATTTTGGTATGGGGTCATGATTTTGGTCCAAATGAACATATTGGAAGCATTATGCGATCCTACAATATTCAGTGATCGTTGTCGCGGTTGAAATCGAGTCTAAAGTTATGAAATTGAAAATAATAAACTCTTTATGTTGTATCGCTCCCTCTCAAGGTAAAGATATTAATTGAGCTATAAAACAATATTTCTTGACTAAAATTCCCGTTTGGAAATTATATATCACAACTACATATTCTGAGATTTTCATGGTGGCAGTTCCCATTGTACGGCCGTAGGCGCTATTTGAAATTTATCAAAATGTATATATTTCATATTACATTTTTCTCGAAAGCAGAAGTGTTTTAGGGGCTAAATTTTCTAGTGCTTATGATACATCCACAGGGCCATCCAAATGTATCAAAATTGTAAAGAATCGCTATCCACCTAATTTTCTCAATTTCCCAAAACTTGCAAGTTGCAAATTCAATGCATTGCTCATGTGCAGAATCCATGATGGCAAGCATCGATTAGTTAAGGCTCGTCATCATCGGGTTCCGACATCGAAAACTACATTGTAATTTTATTCCTTTATCCCCCGGCAAGGGGTAAGAGGTCATTTTTTTTTTTTTTTGTCTCGTAATTTGAACATTTGACATTTTGCACCGTTGGGGGGGGGGGGGGGGGTAAGGTCATCTTTTTTAGGTCAGCCAAGGGAATCTTTTTATTTATTTTTTTTAAACAAAAAAACAAAACAAAACAAAACAACAAAAAATATCCAAAAAAAAAGGGGGGGGGGTTATACATATAAAAAATCCCAAAGGGGGGGTTTAAACCCCCAACCCCCCCCCCCTCCCTGTGTATACGATACTGTAGAAAATTGACTTTTTGTATCTCGGAATCAACTTTGAACTGTACTTGGTTCGAACTCAGGGGCGGATCTACGGGGGAAAGGGGTGTTAGAGGGTAAATAGCATTTTATTCTTGGTATATACTTAATTGTCCAAATACAATATATATAAATATAGTAAGTACATACGCACAATACGCAGTATGTAAAATATACATGTTAAATTACTTTCAATGGAAAACGTACAATAGTTTTTCGACATGTCCAGTTTTTAAAAACGAAAATCACATTGTCTTAAATACTCTATAACATTTTACACAGTGATTTTTTACTGAAAATAATATTTCCCCTTTTTTCAATGTAAATTGAATGTTTATGAATTACGAATTTAAATCCTCTTAACGTTACTGTTGCTGTTGGATGTGTTTATATATATATATATATATATTATAAATCCTTTTAATGTTGTTCATGTTGTTGAACTGTGAACTTATTGAATTAAACCCCTGTGAAGAGGAAAATAATAAAGAAAATATCACCTTGATTTACATATTCAGCTATCATAATGGTTACGTAGAACATTATATTGCTATTGAATTGCCTTTATCCTTTATCTTTAGTGTTTTAAATGCGTTTAAAAACTCTGCCATACCATACAACTGCATTTCCATCCCGTGTTAATATGCTTTTTCATTTAGAAGATAATGCTTCGTTCACTCGATGAAAATTGACTCCCTAACTTTAAAGGTATAGACGAGTTTTGGAAATGCCCCCCCCCCCCCTCAAAAAATGAAATGAAAGCTGTTATTACAATCATGAGAAAGAATATGTTTTGACTAATACGTGATGATAAAAATTTAGTCGGGAAAACGCCTACTAATTGATATATTTGGTAAATTATTATATATATCCGGCCTGGATAGATATCGCGTAGACCCATGAACATCTGTCTGTGTTCAGTGCTTGTAACTTTACCAAGTCTGGGCCAAATTTCTTATCATTTTGATGATTTTTTTTAAAAACCTCATCCTGCTCTCCTTTTTTCGATCCTAAGTTCCTCTCTACTTCCCCCTTTCTTTCCTTCTCTTTCTGTATCTTATTATTTCTTTTCTTCTCTCAATTCCTCTCTCCAGCTTTTCCATATCTACCTTCTCTCTTATACCCCATTTATCTTTTTCTGCTTACTTCTGATGAGATAAATTTGAAGTTTTAAAGGTAGTGTATCCCTTCTGCAGCCAACATCACATTATGTACTGGAAATTTGCAGGAATTATGAATATGGGATGTCACACGTGTCCTCTTTGTGAAATGTAAACGTTTGTAGTGTCCTAATATTCAAATTATGCAAGGAAAATCCATTTATTTTCTAGACTTCAATGTCAGACACTGACTTCTTTTTCTTCTTTGGTAATAACATACAGAAAATGAGCTAAAAAGGATCCATGAGCACCAATACTAAGCCCACTTTTTGTTATAGCCGAAATTAAACTGATTGAATCTTAGCGGAGCACAAAACGTACGACCATTCGGTACAAAGGTATGAAAATCAGACTATTACTAAATGGATTTCAACCACTCTTAAAAGTAGATTCGACAACTTAAATGCTCGTTATTTTCAAGCCCTTTCGTTTTAAGGGAAGAAATTAGTTTTATCTTTCAAATGCTGCGCTGGAATTAAACCATTTCATTTTTTTGGGGCCTGTAAATGGGACAAATTACCTTTAAAAGTTAATTGTAATAGTTGCGGATTTATTCAGTGCCCTTTTGTATAATTCATGTGCGACAGGCGCGTACGCAGGATTTTTTCAAGGGGGAGGGGGGGGGGGGGGTTAACATTTATAAATCGGGCCGAAAATTTCGCAACGACTCAGCCAGCCGCTGAATAAGCGGGGTTGGGGGGGGGGGGGGGGGGGGGTAAGAGGTCACCTTTTTTTTTTTTTTGGTCTCGAAATTTGGAAATTTGAAATTTTGCTCCGTTGGGGAGGGGGGTAAGGTTTTTTAATTTTTTTTTAAAAAAAATCCAAAAAAAAAATCAAAGGGGGGGGGGGGGTTTAGGGGGTATGGGGGGGGGGGGTTTACACACATTAAAATACCTAAGGGGGGGTTAACCCCCCAACCCCCCCCCCCCCCCTTGTGTACGCGCCTGGATGTGAGGCTACATGTATTAGAAGTTCAATAATAGTTAAATTTGAGTTCTGGTTTAATGAGAAAAATGAATCCAGCAAAATGTACATTGAACGTTCAAGATTACAAATAAAAGACATGTGCTTATATAACACGGGTCACATGGTAGTCTGCAAGCACAGACCCTAATTGAATTTGAATTTGAATTTGAATTTATTAACAACAAAACAACAACATAACACAATGTTACAAATGTATTCAAGTGGGTAACAAAATAACAAAAATATCTATGTACATGAGTTACAAGGAAAAAGAAAATATCCATAGTTGAACTATGTGTACAAATTAAATTAATCATATACCATGTCATATCAAAACCTTTGAATTAGCTATAACTTAATAATACGTAGAGATTTGTGGCTGGAATTGAAATTTACAGAGTTTAAATAGCGTATTTAAGTTATTTAAATAAAGGATATTTTTAAACTTAAAAACTTAAAATGTTGTTAAAGGGAGATCCAAAAGTTAGCACGAGTGCTTGTCGGGATTGGATCTCCAAGTTTCTAAAACTATATGCAAATTCATATTGATATTTATTTTGACTTAATATCATTTATTATTTGATCCTCATGATTCATCTCTGCTTAGGAGTTTAATTCTGAGATTTTGACGAAATGATGATCTTGTTTTTTCTTCTCTTATATTTATGGGCAAATTATTCAGCAGCTTTGCTCCAATGAAAGAAATTGAAAAAGTGCCATGTGTCGTACTACATTTAGGTAATCGTGGCATTAAATGTTCTCTCCCTCTTGTTCTATACATGTGATTCATTAAAACAAAGTAATCCATTAACGAATGTGGTAAATGTCCTTTCTGCAGGTCATATACAAAGGTCGATACTGAATGCTTGAACAGATTATGCACATCTAATACCTGTAGACGTACGAACAGTGCCTTTGAACTTGTTCTACATGGGGAAAATGTTATCAAATGCATGGCCATTTTATGTGCCAATAGTATGCAATTTAAATGACTTTTATAGCAGCTTTATCAAAAAATCATTGTGCCTTAAAGGTATTATGTCCCATTTGCAGGCCCAAAAAATGAAAAAGTAAAATACCAACTGCATTTGAAAGATAATACTAATTTAGAACTTCCCTAAAAAAGGTGGTTTTTGAAAATGTCTTCAAGTGGGAAAATAACGACTATTAGTTGTCAAATCGACTTTAGGGCTATAGAGCCCAAAAGTAATAGTCTTGATTTTCAGACAATTGTACCAAATGGTCATACGTTTTATGCTGCGCAAAGATTCAATCAGTTTAATCTTGGCCATCACAAGAAGTGGGTTATTGATGTAGACAAATGCTTCAGTTTTGATTGCAGATGATTTTCACCAGGTTTTTGTGATTTTTATTTGTTTATTTGTTTATTTTACTGGTTCATACGATCAAGCTACTGCAGGATAAATAATCCAGTGTGAGTTATACTAATATATCCATGTCCCTTTGACATACGATTCCCAAACCAGAAATGTAAAAAGACCATGACTTTATGGACTGGATGGTTTTAGATGAGTAGGCCTGATTATTTAATACCCTAACATTGGAAGCGGTTTATTGTGAATAGGACGGAAATATGCCATTTATTGGATTATTGGCTCGCATTATTCCGATTCCGTGGCTAGGAAGTTAGTTAATTTATTTATGCTAATTCAGCCTGTGTCCCTATCACCAAAACTTACGCTAACCGTATCCCACGAAATTCGGGAAAGGAAGTGTATGCGATGTTCATTCACTACCGTCACTTCGTGAAAAAAGGGACGAAATTATGCTTAATCACCCTATATCCCTTTAAAACTTACGCTTACCGTATCACAAACTTTGATTATCTGACCACTAACCCCTAATATTATATCGGCAAATCCGGACGAGAAACGAGGAATCAATATCACGTGGCCTTATGATGTGAGAAGAAAAATTAGGGGCAGATAATACCAAGCTCCTTGATACCATGGACCTAGAAGGACCATGATAATAAGCGAATTCGTAATTAGGATTTGCGCATGGGCAGATAAAGGTCATTCGTACCCAAATTGTAAAACCATTGAGACGAATACTCGGATCGTGCTCATGAAAGTTATGTAATCGGTATTCATTTATGCACCAACAGTACATTTATCTGATACACAGGTGGAAGTATTCTTCTCAAGAGGCAAACAAAAAGTATTCATGAAGCACCTCCATCCCTTTGGCAGGGATTATTCTAAAATGCACACGTGGGACGTATCCAACGTGTAAAAGATCTGTGGATATTTTGGGGTCATGCGTTCCAGAGCTATTAGGGACTTTTAGATTTGCACGTCAACAGCTTTGACTGCAACGTGTGACGTCATTTTAAGGCACTGTGCATGCGTTATGTCGTCTCAGTCGGCGATCGAGAATGCGTCAACCTTGATTTTCCTAAATCTAGTACATATACATACATACATATTGATATTTATATAGCGCCTTTACATGCTCAAGGTACTAGTATGCCGCGTGCGCATAAAATATACAGTTCCTCAGGTAGACAAAGGAACATCCCTTCCCTGCTATGTAAAAATGTGTAGAACAGGTGTCACATGCATATTCACCTGTTCTTCACATTTTTACATATTAATAGCAGTGAAGGGATGTTCTTTTGTTGAGGGTAGAATGGGGAACTGTATATTTTGTCCTCTTTCTTTGTCCGTGATGTTCATAGTGTTACTTCCTGCATGCATGTATATCGTCGAGTGGAATCTAAAGGATTTATAAGTGTAGTCAACATGGGCAGTTAAGTACGTTGACACGCATGAACAGTCGGAGTTCGTCGTGTTCTCGTCCACTCAATCTAAAAGTCTCTGTTTACGAACTCGCTTATACGCCAGTTCATAGTTGCAGTCTGAGCAGATAAAGGTCATTGCAGACCAAACTGTGAAATACACGGAGACAAAATACTGGATACGTGCTCATGAAAGTTATGTAATCATTATTCATTTATGCACAAGCAGTGCACTCCATGCATGATACACAGGTGGAAGTATGCTTTGAAAAGGGGAAACAAAGGATATTTATGTAGCACCTCCATCGCTGTAGGAGTGATTATTTCTAAATGTACACAGTGGGACCTCTTCATGATTTGAAGATCTGTGGATATTCGGGGTCATTTGGGACATGTGCTAACCATGAAACTGGTCTATTACCAGGCGCGGATCCAGGATTTCTTGGGGGGGGGGGGCCAAATTTGAAATTATGCCAGCCAAATATTGGTACGTTATGGTGACCAGCAGTGACGTAATGCAGGGGGATGTAGGGAGGGGCGAGTTTCCCCCCTCCCTCCTCTGCAAAGCGCGGAAGCTATATATGACGTTTCATTAAAGTATTAGAGAGAGAAGACGATTCGTTGTACCGTTCTTGACTCTTAATCCTTCTCTTAATTCAGCCCCCCCCCTCCGCGCAGCGCGGAAGCTTTGACGTTTCATTAAACTATTATTGAAAGAAGACGATTCGTTATAGCGTTCTCGAAAATTATCCTCGTTTGAATGCAATTTTCCCCTCCCGCGCGAAGCGCGGAAACTTTTACGTTTCATTAAATCATTGACAAAAGAAAACGATTCGTTGTACCGTTCTCGACTCTTAATTCAGCCCCCCTCCCCCCCGTCTCGCGCGAAGCTTTTACGTTTCATTAAATTATTAAAGATAGAAGACGATTCGTTGTACCGTTCTCTATACTCTTAATCCTCGTCTTAATTCAGTCCCCCCCCCTCCGCGAAGCGCGGAAGCTTTGACGATTCATTAAATTACTAGAGATAGAAGACGATTCGTTGTACCGTTCTCTATACTCTTAATTCTTGTCTGAATTTCAAAGATGTTTTTTGTCTGCTCCTTTTTCTCCCTACGTCCTCTTCTATTCCTCTCCTCTCTTTTTTTTGTTATCCCCCCCCCCCCCCCCCCCTGGCTACGTGCCTGCGGTCAGATAAACAAATTTTGATACCTTGTCCGACCCGAGAAGCTCAGGGGTTTTAGGCATTTGATTACGGTCAGATGAACATATTTTTTATACCTTATTTGTGACACTGGTAGGACACTAATTGGCGTGAGGTCCAGCGGGCGAAGCCCCCAGAAAACAGGGGTTTTAGGCATTACATTTCCGTCAGATTAGCATCAAGAACCCCGGAAGCTCAGGGGTTTTTAGGCGTTTAATTTCGTTCAGATGAGCAGCTAGTTAACTACTCTTTCTTTCTTGCTCTCTTTATTTCTATTTCTCTTTACTTTACCTTTTAAAAAAAAGTGGAGGGGGGGGGGGGGGGCTCGAGGCTTGCGATTCCAGCCGATCCCCGGGCCCTAACTTTTCTCAAGAATCATATTTCTTGCCTGGCTGTAAATTTAGGAATTTGTCATTTTCCAACAAACGCATACAAAAGTATAATTTACTAAAAACTGAGGAAAAATCTCGAAAAGATTTCAGCATTATTGGTAAGCCACCGTTATGGAATTTGAAATAAACCACGTTTGAATTTGAATTCCCCCAAGCCCCCCCCCCCCTATCAGTACGCCAGTGCCCCCTTTTTGTCTTTCTCTTTTTTTCTTCTTTCCCTTTCTCTCCTCCTTAAGGTTTGCCGAGGGGGGGGGGGGGGGGGGGTGGGGGCAAGGGCCTTTCGGCCCCCACCCCGATCCACACGTTGTTGGCGGGATTAACCGGAACTGATCTCCCGTTCTTTTCACCCTTTTCTTTTCTTCTTCCTCTTTTTTGTTCCCTTTTAGCTCTCCTCTTTCCCTTTTCCTTCTTTCTCTCTTTGTTATAGCGGGGGCGGGGGAGGTAAGGGCCTTTTGCCCCTCCTCGATCCACCGGCGGGAAAATTGCAAATGATATCCCCTTTATTTTTTTTCCTTCTTTTTCCTTCCCTTTATCTCCTCTTACCCTTTCCCTTTCCTTCCTTCTCTCTTATTTTTTTATTGGAGGGGGGGGGGGGGTGCAACAGCCTGGGAGGCAAGGCCCTTTCGCCCCCCGATCTCCTTCTTCACCCGTTTCTTTTTCTTCTTCCTCTTCTTTCTTCTAGCGCTACACCTCTTACAAAAACAAAATGCCAAAATATCCAAAAAGAGAGGACTGCAATGGGGAACTTTGATTTAAGCTACGCGACCATTATTCTCTCATTTCCTTTCACATTGTATCTCATAACCATGAGAATTGCCAAGCTATTGTATACGTTTTTTCGTTACTTTTTTTTTTTTTAAACAATTTTGTTTTATTTCTCCAGATGTGTAATACAAACCATGACATACAATTGAATAAAATAAACGTGTTCAATATTGATGCTTTTACATAAACATAATTAAACACAAACTTATTTGAAGTATAATATAACTTAGCAACAAAATAAACGTATAAGTACCTAAACATAATATGTCAATTGTAAATGTTATTAACTTATATATTACAAAAAAAAACAAATCTGGAGATAATTTTACTGAAACAATCCTGCCCCCTCCCTGCCCCCTCCATCACACAGACATACTCACCCTCTATCACACAAACATACTCACCCACTCACACACATACTCACCCACCCACCCACCCACCCCCCCCCCCCCCACACACACACACACACACAGTACTCACTCAGTAGATGTCTGCCAACATTCTCAACTTAAGAAAATATACTAAATAAGTTATCCAGGCCGCAAAATCGAGTTACGCTTTTAACAAGCTCACGGTGGAGAAGAAAGCAAATCTTAATTAATCTTAAGCTGCTCCCACTTTAAGAAATGTGATCCTAGCTTTCCCATTTTAATTGCTATTTTCTTTTCCTCATCCCTATACTTAAAAATGCTTTTTTTCATCTTTTCTAAAGTTAGTACTCGCCCCCCCGATCTTGACATAAATGTAACATACTTCACCATGAAAATGATAGTATTACACATTTTTATTCTATATGAACTACCTACCAACCCAACAAATATATCTCGCCATTCTAAATCTTTAATTTCATCTAACTCAAAAAGTTGTATTAAAGCCTGCCATAACCTTTGAACGCTCCCACAAGATAAAAATAAATGTTTGTATGTTTCTATTTCCTGCTTACAAAACGAACATAAATTATCACCAACAAAACCAAATCTATGAAGATGCTCATTAGTGTATATGGCTCCATGCAATAATTTAAATTGAAATTCACGTTGTTTTCTAATGAGTATAGTAATTCTTGGTCTAACAAATATTTCTTTTAATTCTTTATCTATAAAATCATAATTATTTTGCCCATCCCTTACCTGCAAATCATACGTTCGTTGCAGTGCTTTGATGAAATAATCATAGATTGTTCTTGAACCCACATCCACAAACTGTATTTTTTTACTAGAAATATGGAAATAAGTATTAAAGCTTATCAAATCAACCATCCACATAAAATGTGTCTTTGTTTTATTCACTTTAAGACCACTAATTTTTTCAAATGATTCAAAAATATATTGCAACCTTCTAACCGAATCAATATCCTTCAAAAATATTGTCATATCATCTGCATATAACACTTGCCTAATTTCAGATTTTCCAAATGTAATCCCTTTAATACCGTTGTCCCTCCTTACTGCATGCGCCAAAATTTCGATGGCAACCAAAAACAAATATGGCGATAATGGATCCCCTTGCCTTACTCCCCTTTCTATTTCAAAATACCCCGTGGAGTGACCACCGTTCATAACACAACTACTTATCCCTTTATACAATAATTTTACCCAAGAGCAAAATGAATCTCCAAAACCGAACAATTTCAATATTTGAAATAAATATCTATGAGATACAGAGTCGAAAGCTTTCTCAAAATCCACTGCACACAAAAACCCTTTCCCTTGTTCCCCATAATGCATAGAATAAAATAACATGTCATCTATCAATCGTACAGCTTCCCCAATATTTCTATCTTTTATATATCCAACTTGATCATGATGAATTATTTCATTTAAAACCTCTTTCATTCTTTTTGCTAGAACTTTAGATACAATTTTATAATCTACATTCAAAAGCGTGATGGGTCGATAATTTTTTATATGGAGAGTATCTTTCGCTTCCTTCTCAATTAAGGTAATTACCCCTTGTTTTTGAGATGCCGTTAATTCCCCCCTTTCGTATGTTTCATTCAATACTTCTACTAACAAATCACCCAAAGCTGGCCAAAAAGTATAATAAAATTCAACTGTTAACCCATCATTTCCCGGGGTTTTATTCAATTTCATTTCTTTTAAAACTTTCAAGCATTCATCTTTAGTTAATTTACCTTCACAGATATCCCTATTGTCTTCATTTAACTTTGAAATATCATTAAAAAAGAAAGGGTCGTTTTGATTTATATCAGCCCTTAAAGAATATAAATCTTTATAAAATAGTTTAATTTCCTTTAAAATTTCCTCCTCATCTCTAGTAGTTTCCCCATTTTCTTTGTACACCTCCCTAATTACACTTTTCCTTTTATTCGATTTTAACAACTGTTCAAAATATTGCGTATCGTTTTCTCCATCTTCAAACCAAGGTGCTCTTGATCTTATTTTAATGCCCTGTCGAGAAAAATCATACAATTTATTTAGTTTATCCCTTTTCTCCTCAATACAATCAACAATATATTTAGTGGGTCCCACTACCAGTTCGCCTTCTAAATCCTTGATTTGTTTCTCTAACAGTTCTATTTCAACCCTCCTTGCTTTTGCCTTTTTCCGCGAGTATGTTATAATAAATTCTCTAATTTTCATCTTTAAAAAATCCCAAAATACTAATTTATTCAAAATCTGTAATGACCATTCAGCTTTTAATTCCTGTATTTCCTTATTCATCTCTTCAACAAAATCTTTATCCATACATAAACTACTGTTAAATTTCCAATATGATTTCCCAAAAACAAACTTATCAACAAGATCATTAAATTCTAGCCTAACGCCAGAATGATCTGGCGTAATAGATGTCAAAATCTCACACGTACCCACCAATTTTTCAACACTACAAGGTATAAACCAATAATCTAAACGGCTTTGCACCACCGGCCAATTTTGTCGAAAAGTAAATTGCTTTACATTCGGATTTTTTTCCTCCATATATCTTCTAAATCGTATTTATTTAAAAATTCCTTAATCAAATCAATAACCCGAGATTTCACCGGTGTTTTTGACCCCACATAATCTAATTTTCCATCCAATATACTATTGAAATCACCTCCTAATAAAACTAAATAGTCCCGATCACACTGATCAAAAATACTTTCATCTAACTTCTTCAAAAATTCAATTTGTAAAGTTTCTTTATCTCTCGTTGGAAAATAAACATTAACCAATAGCATTTTAACCCTTTGTATTTCACCTTTAAAAATAATGTATCTCCCCTCTTCATCTACTTTAATTTTTTTTCCTTCAAAATCTAAATGATTAGAAAATAAAATAAGAACCCCTCTACTATGGTTTGACCCATGACTAAAAAACATTGGCCCTCCCCAATCTTGTTTCCACCGCTCTTCTATCTCTACTGTACTAATGTTTCTTGTAAGAAAATTATACTATTCTTTTTAGTTTTGCACCATTCAAAAATATTCACTCTTTTTAACCTATCTCTTATTCCTCTAACATTTAATGTCATGAAAGATAATTTCACTGCCATGTTATTTTATGTGTAATTGTATCCAAAACCTTACATCGATAAACTCCAAAGAAACTTCCACACAATCTATTTCCACCGTGAGCAAATGTATAGAAAAAACTATCTGCAGCCAAACAAACATGCATACTTATCGTCGAATTATATAAAAAATGCAAACAGAATCCACCCCGTACCACACAACCCAACGCATTCATACACACAAGCATATTCACTACACACACAACACCCCCACACAAAACAACCCAAATCTGCTCTTCGGTGTACGTAAACATCCGAGAGCAAGAGCCTCCCCCTTTCCCTGTCAATTTAACTAGACCAATGACAGAATAAACCAATGAACATTTCTTCTTGCACAAGTCGATGAGAAATACGTTGTATTGTTATATAACCGTAATCTAATTAAAAAAAAATAAAAATACAAAGAGCTTTTAACCCTTAACAAATGACTTGAATTGTATTACGGAACCTGACAGGCTAGTTTGACCCATACATTTCACATTGGCCAATGTATAGTTCACAATACTTTATAGCTTGTACTTTTCTTTTCTCAATTTCCTATGGAAAAGAGAAATCTTAATAACATATTGATTGGTGTAACATTCTTGATTACATAACTCATCAGCTATTACCACACTCTTTTTTTTGTTTACAAGAATGATATGAAAGGCATAAAGTAAATCTTGGAATATTATTCATCTTTGTCATAGGAACCTTTTTTACAGTAACAAAATGGTCTTTGACCTATTAAATGGCTGCACATTATGTTATTCTGTGTCCATGCCTGACAATCACTTTGAAGTTTATAAGTCAATCCTGGTTGCAGTTACCGTCTGAGTTAGGGTGAATCTCGCTGCTCATTCGTACAATTCTACACCATCATAATATGCTCTTGTAGGTAGCGCTTGCCTTTAGTATCTTATTAATCTCTTCTTTTGGCTGAAAAAAGTATTCACATTAACTTGCACATAATTTAATCTACAACTGATTTCCAGTGAAAACAATACATGTAGCTCGCTTTTTGCTTCTCACACTGTAAAAAATACTTATCTGAAAACAGATCGTGGTAGGTCTCCTTGTAATCACAAACAAAATCATGAATTAGGGGTAGCTGGAAGTTCAGGTTCTCCATAAGTCGTATGACATCTTGACTTGAGGCATGTCGTAGTAGAAACGAGAGCTTTACACTTGTTACATACAACTTTTTCCTTCCTGGCGTAATGAAGTGCTCGATTAGAGCTGTAGAGTTCAAACGAAGATTGTCGAAACGTGATTTCCATTGAAAACAATACATGTAGCTCGCTTTTTGCTTCACACACTGTAGCACATCTATGAAGTAAAGGATACTTATCTGAAAACAGATCGTGGTAGGTCTCCTTGTAATCACAAACAAAATCATGAATTAGGGGTAGCTGGAAATTCAGGTTCTCCATAAGTCGTATGACATCTTGACTTGAGGCATGTCGTAGTAGAAACGAGAGCTTTACACTTGTTACATAAAACTTTTTCCTTCCTGGCGTAATGAAGTGCTCGATTTAGAGCTGTAGGATTCAAATGAAGATTGTCGAAACGTGACTCAATATCCCTTCTCCTCCGCTTCCATTCGGGAGCACTTGCCTCTCCATAGGCCGTATGACATCTTGACTTGAGGCATGTCGTAGCCAAATCGAGAGCATTGTCAGATGACACTTGTTGCATACAACTTTTTCCTTCCTGACATATTGATATGCTCCTATTTTGTAATGATTTAGAACTGTAGAACTCATACGAAGATTGTCGAAACTTGACTCAATATCCCCTCTCCTCAGCTTCCATTCGGGAGCACTTGCCTCTAATTTCTTATTAATCTCTTCTTTTGGCTGAACAGAGAATATTCCCTTTAGTCCCTGCTTTAACTTTGCACTGTATCTTCCCATGTGTAAAGAGTAACTCAACATACATCACTGTATAATGAAAAATCTCGACGAACGAAACCGACTCGATCTGCAGATTTCCCGCATGAACTAAACTTTAGGTGACGCACAACTCAACAACAGTAGTCCGAAAACTTGCATTTAATTAATCTTCAGCTGATTTCCATTAAAGACGGTGCTCGACTATCCGAAATCAAATCGTGGTAGGTCTTCTACTTGTTATCACAAACAAAATCATGGCTTTGGGGTAGCTGTAAATTCAGTTCTCCATAGGCCGTATGACATCTTGACCCTCCTCTCGCAAACCTTGGATGAATCTTTGGTGGGCTGCCACTGGCAGCCACACCTTGTTTATGAATAGTTTGCTTGGTTCAGACTTTGAGAAGTACGCAAGTTTGCCTGCTTTTCTTGCCGCAAAAAGAGCTGGCATCTGCTTTTGCCTCAAATTCCTCATTCTCAATGGGATATCTTCCCGTATCGAAAGCCTTGTCCCTTTCAGGTTTCTCGCATTCTTCATAATGGTGTCCCTGTCCCTGTATCGAAAGAAGCGCGCCTTAATGGGGCGTGGCATGGTTTTCGTCATGATCCTATGCACCCTCTGATATTCTACGGCATCGGCCTCTTCTTCTGACATCTTCAAATTATTAATGTAGAAATCCTTCATAACTTGTTTGATGTCTTCTCCTTCCTTCTCTGGTAGTCCCATGAAAATAAGGTTCTCTCTTGCCACGTACACGGCAAGTTTGTCAATTTCCATTTGAAGAGCCGCTTCATTTTCCATTGCTTTCGCTTCCATCATCCTCATTTTCTTCTTAATCTCATCCAACTCCTTACTTTGAAAATCAATTGCTTCCTTTAAATCTTTGAATTGAGATTCAATTTGCTTCATTTGCTCTTTAATGTTAGCCTCCAGGGAAGAGAATCTTTCTCCTAATCTCTCTGTCTGCTGCTCCAGCAGCCGTCGGAGAGTCGGAAGCAGGTTTGTATCAGGGCTTGGGGGGCTCGAACCGGCATCAGCTCTCGGTCTCTTCGTAGATCCTTTTCCTGTATTACGTAAGTTGCTGGCCATATTTTCTATCACGCGTTCCAATGGGATTCGGGAGAGGCTCGAAAAACTCGTGTCTACTCTACGAACATCACGAAGGCACGTGATGTTCGTAGATGGTGAAGAGATAATAATTATTCTACCCATTTTGTATTACTTTATCTTTATTTTAGTGAACACGAACACACACAAACACACGCACACACACACGCACGCACACACACACACACACACACACACACACAAGATCATAACCTGCACGAGTCTACAAGGTGTGAGAAAACTCTGATTCAGGAAAGAATGCAAGGGTGAAAGTAAAAGCGAAAAAAGTGGACACTCTCACATGGCTTCCATGGATGCCGTCTTTGTTCTCTTTTTGCCTTCTTCTTACTCCTTGACCGGTCGCGCATATTTTTTTTTACAAAACTGTTTAGCCATATATAGTTCATGTGCAAGCACGTATACCCAGGGAAGAGAAGGTAATAGAAAAGGGAAAACAAAAAAATACATAAGGAGAGTGCAGAGGATATGGAGAAAGAAATACAAAGAAATATATAAGAAATACATAACGGAAGGGCTTTTAGGCACCAAATTACGCATCTAGGGACCCGCCTTAGGCCCCTTGGTTGAGTCCAGAGGGCAGAGCCCCCGAAAGCTCAAGGATTTTAGGCATTTAATTACGGCCAGATGAGCAAACAGGGCCCGCCTTAGGGCCCTTGGTTGAGTCCAGAGGGCAGAGCCCCCGAAAGCTCAAGGATTTTAGGCATTAATTTACGGCCAGATGAGCAAACAGGGCCCGCCTTAGGGCCCTTGGTGGGTTCCAGGGGGTAGAGCCCCCGGGAGTTAATGGAAAAATACTGCCATTTTAGCAATACTTGTAAATCACTGGTATCAAATTAAAAATAACCCATGTTTGAATTGTATTGGGGGGGGGGGGGTTACTGCCCCCCCCCCCATCAGTACGCCAGTGAAAGAGGCGGAGGTGACGGAAGGGACTACCCCCATAAAGCTGTATGATAAGTCTTATATGTAAACCCCTCACAGGTTTTTGAAGTTTTGTTGTGTTAAAAATTACATTCTTTAGCAAAACTACAGCATAAAAACAAGCAATATACTTTTTCACGCTTTACTTTTACTTTGCCGATATCTAGTGTGCAGTCCGAAGGGTTGTAAAGATTTACTAGGTAAATTGTACTTTGACTGAGCAGGAAGGGACTTCTTAAAAGAGCAAGCTGAATATTCATTTTTTGAACACTGATCTATTTCTATAACTTTTAATCTTGTTAACATACAGTGTAATTTGTACATACGTGATACCATCAGAATACATATTTTCTTCAATATTTACTTGTATATTTTTAGGATATTATGCGAAGGAGCGTAGCGACCGAGCGAGAAGATTTTTAGCATTTCTATTAGTCTAAACGCTGTACTCTTGGGCCCATCAGAGCCTTAAAGCGTGTTGCAGTCTTTAGTCAGTATTTGCTATACATTTTGTTGGTGTGCACTTTTTCAAATTATCCATGGGGGACGATCCCCCTCAGAAAATTCCTCTTCTTTTTTCCCTTTCTCTCCTCTTTCCCTTTCCCTTCTTTCCTTCTCTCTCTCTCTCCTTTTTTTTGCGGGGGGGGGGGGGGGCAAGAACCGCTCGGCCCCCTGGATCCGCGTCTGTCTATTACCATGTTTTGATTTTGTAATTGAAAACGTGATCAAACACATCATCATAATCTACAGGTTGCAACCAAAAATCTCAACAATTGAAATTTTTTTCAGAAGCCTAACACTAAAAGCTGTTTTAATTATTTTATTAAAAGAGCTTTGTAGAGACGATGAACAAATAAGAATAAAAATATATGAACGTCGTTAAAGGTAAAGACCAGTATTGGAAACGCCCCAATTTAAAAAAAAATGAAATGAAAGCTCTTATTACCAATCATGTGAAAGAATATGTTTTGACTAATACATGATGATAACATTTTTGCCTGGAAACCGCCTACTAATTGATATATTTGGTAAATTAGTTTATCTATTGGGATGTGATAGATAAAACGTAAGTGTCGCGCACCTGTGCGTAGTCCCATATACATCTTTCTGTGTACAGTTTGTTTGTTTGTTTGATTGATTTTATTTCTGCGTTCAAAAATATACAAATTCAAAGTCAAAGTACAAAATTTCGAACAATAACAAATACAATGAATACAATGTTTACAAAAGTAATTAAATGAAAAATCATGTACAATTATATCATTCGATAAACATGTACGAAGCATACAATAACATAAGAAATATGAAATATTTTCAATAAATTAGAGAGGTAATTTGGAACGCAGGAGACCACCATCGTGAGCGGTTAGGCTGGAGATGGATGGCGGCCTCGTGCTTGTAACTTTACCAATACTGGGCCAAATTTCTTATCATTTTGATGATTCCAGCCTTGCAGTACACACCAATACTTATATGCTAGATGATCAACCTTTTCTGATCGATTCCACAACGTTTCTTTCACAATGCAATCGCATGACCAGAACTGGTCTTTATCTTTAAGCGTGAAACCGTTCACCTCATTCTCTCCCCGCCAAATAATCCAAACAAAAGAATCAACCAACGAGAAATCAACTGTTACACGAATTTATCATGAGTCCTGGAAAAGTGATACTGCATGTTTGCATAGACATAGCAGTATTAGAGCGCAGCAAAGGCGAACGATTGTCGCAACAATTCAGAAATCGTTGATTGGATTGCCTTTCCCTCCAAATTACCATGATATACCAAGCTACATACAACGATGATCGACAAAAAAGATATTGTCTTGAAAACAGTCAGAAAACATTTGAACTACAGAGTGAGTCAGAAAAAATGTCCCACTTTTTAAAAGTTGTATTGTTTGAAGTATGAATATTTAATCATGTGTTTCATGATATGTCTTGATAGAGCTATCATCCCAGTATATTCTCATTTGAATCTCTGCATGCATGACTGAACATCAGACAATCATACAAGACTGCCAGATCTCACTTGCGCCAAGATACTGAGGAATAAAACAGTGGATTGAACAAAGCCAGCCACATACACACATACACGCACGCACGCACACGTCTGTGTGTTTGTTTTTGTCTGTCTGGCTGTCTTTGTTCAAAACAATATTTTATTCCTCACCCAGCAACTTGGCGCAAAAGAGATCTGGCACTCTTGTATAAATATTATGTGATGTTCAGTCATGCATGCAGAGATTCAAATGAAAATGGTACCTAAATGTACTGGGAGGAATACTCAAGACATATCATGAAACCATTATTCATACTTCAAACAATACAAATTTTAAAAAGTGAGACATTTTTTTCGGACTCACTCTGTAGAATGACTAAAACATAATGCAAATAAATAAGACTAGAATGAATAAGACACAAGTTCGTTTTACCATGTTAATCATCCAGTACCAAATACCCAAGCAAAATTCGAGCCAGATGCATATAATGGTAAGCTTCAGGACAATGATTCATGACAAATTGTCAATTGTCATGATTATATTCTCTAGACGTATTGCAAGAGATAATCAGGATAATACGGATCAGAATGATACCACTACTACTAGGCCTACTTTCACATGTACTATACCACACTACCGCCATTGATGATTATGCTGATGATACTGATGATACTAATGATATAGTAATAATTATAATAATACTACTAATTTTAATCATTACCGTAATCATCACGTTCATTTTCATCATAATGAAAACAATACAAATAATAATGACTATAATAATAATATTAACGATAATAATCTTGATAATTACAAGAACACAAAAACCACCAACAATAATAATAGTTATAATAATAATTATTAACATAGCACACCCCAAGAACCCCCACCTGGTTACGCGCTTGCTCTCTCAACTCTCTTAATATGTTCATGTGACATTTGGAAAAGTTCGTTCCAGATTTTGGCACATGCGCACTATGCAATTACGAACTGGCTTATTGATTCAAGCCGCCGAAGTAGGTGTTATCAGCGAACTATATATTATAAACAGTGCGTCCTAGAAAAAACGAAACCAATAATTATTGATATTTTATCATAACTTAATCACAATTATAATTAATAAATGAGACACATTTATAAAGCTTGACCAGGTCTCAATGTTAGAATTAATATCTGTTATCATATTCCAACAGGTCTTTGGATCTACTAGTACTAGAGGACATTACGCTTCTACCGTCCAACAAACAACTCCACACCTCAATATTTCGAGACCCGTGAATAAACCAATGTTTTCATGTCATTTTGATAAACACATGTATTGACAATGTCTCCTCATTTTGATTATTCCTAAACCTTGCAGTGCACACCAATACTTATGCTACATGATCAACTTTTTCTGATCGATTCCCAACCGTTTCTTTCACAATGCAATCGCATGACCAGAACTCAACTTTATCTTTAATATGTTCTATATTCTACTTTATGTTTTTTTTCTTCTATTTCATATTCCGCCTTATTCTTTATTTTGATCTTCTTTAGATATTACTTTATTTAACAAATATTTATTCTAATGTTTCCTTTTTTCTCTTGATAATATTTTAGCAGCGAATTAAGAGTTTTGGGTAGACATCTTTGATGAAGTAAAGTAGTAAAACCTGGGCATATGACGTATTACAAAAGATAACTATAAAAATAAGGATAAGATTGAAGAATAGTAATAATAATTCTAAGAACCAGAAATGCAATCGTGTCAAAGCGTTTTGCGTGCAATGACGCCCATGTTACTACGTGTCAAACGAAAGAGCTTCTCTCGGACTATCCAGAGCAATTTGTAAGAAGTCTGTAGCTTCTGTGATAGTGGAAATAGGAAATAGGTAGCCCTAAGGGCGAAAGAAAGGCTTCGAAAAGTGGCCCAAAATGGACAAAATTTAAAGATTACGCCTTTATCCGTCTCATGCATCAAATGTGTTGTAAATGGGCCCTGTCATTATTTAATTTGAATTGCAAAAACATTATACGCAGTACTCTTTAGGAAAATTGTTTGATCGTTTCCAAAAATAGCACTCAGGTTTGAATAGCTACCTGGCGATTGCTAGGGTAATGATGATTGCAGGGCCAGCAGAATTGACCAACCCTAGGTAATAATGATTATTATCATTTTTTGATATAGTTATTATCATTATTATTCTTATCATTATCATTATTGATATTACAATTATTGTTTATCATAATAAATGCTTTTATTTTCATTTATTTCTTTAAGGAAACCGCTGGTGTTACGAGCGATAAGAGTTCTACGTTTTACATCATCGATGCCTCAAGGAAATACCAAATATGTGATCGTCTGGATGTCATCATCGAGGCCAGAGACAGTAAGAATCAATTAAAAGTAAACGGAGGAGATTATATCCGGGTCAGGATCTACAATAATGACCTTGAAGCCGGTGCATCTGCCGATGGAGAAGTTGCTTATCTTGGAGATGGCAAGTACAAGGTTCGTAAAAAAAATGATGGCTCCCCCCCCCCTTCTTCTTATAATAATCTTGTCGCGCTATCTCCTCATATCGAAATCAAATCACTTTCAATTAGTCTATATCCGAGACAAATCAAGAACAGATTATGTTCAGCGCCAATAGGGACTAACATTAGCACATTTTAATTGGTGACGTGTAAGGTCATTGGAATTGCCTTGGAATAATTTTTCGAAAGTTTATGCGATCGTATTTATTCTGTACAAATGTATTGCGATATATGCCATCTTATATTTCTCATCTGACACCACATTTAGGCATCGTTCACATTACGATGGGTCGGGAAAACCTTTGTTCGTGCAATTCTCGTCCATCCAGCCGAGGCCGTGAATGTATTGAGACGAGCACGGGATACTTGCCCAACGAGATATGGCTACAATGGACGATTCACCGGGACGATTGGAAATAAATCTGTTGTAGAAGACACCGTGTGCAACATAATTACTCCCGAACCCAATGTAAGTAGGAAATAATTTACCCTTCTTTTGTTTGTACTAAATGTATTTCTACTACTACTACTATTACTACTACTACTACTACTACCAGCACCACCACTACTAATACTAATACTACTAATACTACTCCTACTACTCCTACTACTACTACTACTACTACTACTACTTCCACCACCACCACTGTTGAAGATGAAAATGATGATGATGATGATGATGATGATGGTGATGATGATGATGGTGAAAATGGTGATGATGATGATGGTGATTATGATGATGATGATGATGGTGGTGATGATAATGATGATGATGGTGAGAAGTAGAAGAAGATGAATAAAACGAAGAAGGAGAAAAAGAAGAAGAAGGAGCATAATATTCAATTTTAACCAAAGGAAGCTTCATCAGCATCAATACTGGTCTTTCTGAGGGCCCAGCAATTATTACTCCAGCGAATGCTAGGTTCCCATTTACATCTTGGTGGAGAGTTGCAAATGCGGATTAATGTCTTGTCAAATGCCGGGCTGGGATGTCAACCCTTCATCCTAGGAATGAGGTGCGAGCAGGCGCGGCGGAAGCAGTTTCGGATTAGGGGGGGGGGGGGCAACATTCCAGGGGGCTCACCTCAAGTTGCCAGACCTGGCATAATTATGCTTTCAGGCATAATTTTGTCCCTTTTAGTATCTGGCATTATGCCTGGCATAATTTGGCGGTTTTTAGCAAAATTCTGGCATAATTTGAGCATTTTTAGCACAATTTGCATACATTTTCCAACATATTTCTCCCTTAAATGCTTCTTACTACCCCCCCCCCCTCGTTTATTCAGCGGCTGGCGCAGTCGGCGCGAAATATTTCCTAAAAAATTGCTTCTTACTACCCCCCCCCCCCTCCCCCCACTCCCGCTTATTCAGCGGCTTGCTGAGTCGGCGCCAAATATTTCCTTACAAATTCGATGTCTGGGGGTTGGGCATAAAATTTAGCGATTTAGCATAATTTTCGCTGCTACCCTAACATATTTTTTTTTTCACCGGCCACGCTGGCTCACCTTCCTTTTTTTTGGGGGGGGGGCAGAAGAAAAATCTGCATCACCACAACTCTTACATGCAGGCCCCACGGGACATTTTTAAAAGTGGAGTAGTAACGAACAGGTAGAGCGTAGCGAGCGAAGCGAGTGGAGCGTAAATTGGCGTGATGTCCAAGGGCTTTGCCCCCGAAACCTCAGAGGTTTTATTTATTTAATTACGGTCTGATGAGCATCCAGGGGCCCGCCTAAGGGCACTTGGTTGGGTCCAGGGGGAAGAGCCCCCGGAAGCTCAGGGGTTTTAGGTATGTAGTTACAGTCAGATGAGCATCGAGGGGCCCGCCTTAGGGCCCTCGATGGGTGAAAAGGTATGATTTACCAAAAAAAAATGAAAAAAATACCGGAAAATCATGTCATTTCAGGAACATTTGTAAATCACTGGTATCGAATTAGAACCCCCTATTAGTACGCCAGTGTTCAGGGGCTAATTTCTTCTCACCCCTATAATAAAAACAAACACGCTTTCCCATCCTCTCACAATATTTCCACGATATACGCGTATCGCTATTATAAAAACCTCCATTGATAAATTTAGGGGCATGCAGAATATATAGGAAATTTAATTCCTGTTAACTTTCCTTTTTTCTGAAGTCAATCAATTGATATGTGGTTCAATTCAGTTTTTATTATTTGTTATGTTCTTTTTTGGTTAAAAAACACAAACAATCTGGACTCTTTTACTGCTTTTTTTGTGGAGGGGGGGGGGGGGAGAATGCGTTTCCCTCTCATTTTGTTGGTTGGGGGGGCGCCTTCCCTTCCCCCCTTCTTCCGGCGCCTATGGGTGCGAGTTAATGTACTACTAGACCACAGCACCTGCTGTTTATTCAATTGTTTTTAGAGTTTACCTTCACTCTGTGATAAAACTCCACCTTTTAAAAGGGAAGTCCACCCTTTTGTTAAGTTCCATAAAAATGAGTGAAACATATTAGTGAAAGTTCGAGCAAAATCCGATTAGAAATAGGAAGGTCATGAAGATTTGAAGTTGTCATTAGTTAAAGACAAATTGGCAACACTGTGACTTATCATAAGAGCTCCTCTTCAATTTGTTCTGTACAACACATTTCATAAACTTGAAACTAGTCAATTATGACGGAATATATATTACATACAGGAGTGAGGAGTTGTATAAAAACATATCTGCAATAATTATATAACTTATAAAGGAAAATATAGGGGGTGGAAGGGGGCCCAAGTAACGTCACACATTTGATTCTACACTAATTGCAGGGTTTGTGATTATGATCGTTTCATGGTTACGGCAAGTCTCTGTCCTTCCCCTCTCTCCCCTCTTTTCCTACCCCTTCTCTCTCTCACTCAGTTCAGTTTCAGTTCAGTTTATTTTATTTTTGCACGGCACCAACTTCAGCCAAGGGCTGTTCTTCTGTTGGTCCGTGCGCAATATAAAAATTACATGTACAATTATAAGATAACACATATCATAGCATATGGAATATTAAAAAAACAAAAACAAAAGCAAAAAACATAAGTATACAAAGAAAAATGAAAATTTACAAACCAAGATACTACTACCAAGCCCCCCCCCCCCCCCCCCGTCGGCTGTTATTCTTTCCAGACAGCGTTTATTTTAGATGTTATAGTTATATAAATAGATATTTAAGCGAACAAAATATAAAATTAATATTCATATTACCCTTGATTTAAATACAGAGAAAGACATATTTTGTACGTTCATAGGTAGCTGATTCGAAGATGTAATGCCTCTGGGCAATTCCACGGTAACGGAAGGACACTCAGACAAGATTTTTGAACTTCAGGTTCATACTAAAAGAACTGTTTTATTAGTATAAGATGTGAAACAGTACAGATATAATACCTATATAAGTGCCTTTAATTCTCCCCCAAAAAATTGTCATTATAGTTAAGTAGTTTAAGAATGTGCATATTAATTATCTCGGTAACGGAAGGACATAAAAATGGACATGGTTTTTCCAGTTAATTAGTGTTTATCCAAACTTTGTGAAGTTGATGAAGCTTTCCACTTGACTGAAATACATTTTGTTCCCCATAGTTTAATACATACTAATAAAACATTTCTTTTAGTATGAACCTGAAGTTCAAAAATCTTGTCTGAGTGTCCTTCCGTTACCGTGGAATTGCCCATCTATAACATAAACTCCTTTTTTAAATTCATATGGGGTTTTGGCAGTTCTAAGGTTTTATAAGCATTTCTCAAGCCATAATGATATTCTTTAATAATAAAGTACTTTCTAAACCCACCATATATCATTTCATGCACTATTGTATACAAAATACATAGAACATGTTCATCTCTCCGTTTTAATAGATTTTCTGTTTTCAGACAAAGAAATAAATCTCGGCTTGGGAACCTCCATTCAACTTGAAGTACCACCCGGAGTGTCCTATTCTGTAGCTTTTGCAAACTGTCTAAACGTCCTTTTCCGGCATTCCCCCAAATTGCATTACAGTAATCAAACTTATATACATTGAATTACTGATTTATAAAATATAAGTGCAGTTTGCTGTGTAACATATGGTCTAAGTCTTTTCAACAAATTTATATCTGTTAATACCTTCTTTCTTAAATATTAAATATGTTTACCCCAATCCAAATGTTCATCAATAACTATTCCAAGATACTTACGGTGGGTTACACGTTTGAGAGGAACATTTTGTATGTAAACATCTGGTACTACAATATTTTTTAACCGTTTCTTCGTTTCAATAAAAAGTAATTCACATTTTGGCACATTTAAAGCAAGTATGTTCCTTTTTAACCAAATATCAATAAGTAATAAGTCTGCATTTAATGATTCGGTAAGAGTTTGATGATTTGCACTAGCGTAATATAGACACATATCATCAGCATATGAAGATATTTTACATGTTTTCAGACATAAAGGCATATCATTAATAAACAGGATAAATAACAATGGGCCAATATTTGACCTCTGCGGTATTCCACATTGCATCTTTTGTGAATTGGAATGAACCCCATTTACACAAATGTATTGCATGCGATTGGCTAAGTAGCTACTAAACCTCTGTAATGACATTACATTCAAGCCAATAAGCCTAAGCTTATTTAAAAGAATTGAGTGGTCTACTGCATAGGCGCCGGAAGTTGGGGGGGGGGGGGGAACGCATTTCCCCCCCCCCAAAAAAAAAAAAAAACGCCCCCCCCCCCTCCACAAAAAAAAAACAGTAATGGAGTACACATGGTTTGTATTTTTAATCCAAAAGAACGTAACAATAATAAAAACCTGAATTAAATCAATCATACAATTCCATTCAAAGAAAAGGAAAGTTCACAGGAATTAGATTTCATAAACATTGCGCATGTCACCTATACGGTATTTATCAATGGAGGTCTCTATAATAAAATAGCAATACACGCATATCGTGGACATATTGTGCGAGAATGGGAAAGTTTTTTGTTATAGGGGTGAGTAGACATGAGCCTCTGAACGCTGGCGTACTGGTGGAGGGAAGGGGGGGGGGGTTATGTATTTCTTAGTCGAAACAAGTGATTTACAAATTTTGATGTTGTGACATAATTTTCCGGCATTTTTTTTCCATTTTTTTTGTAAGTCTTACCTTTTTATGCGTTTGTTGGAAAATAAGAAATTCCGAAATTACAGTCAGGCGAAATACGCTAATTTATAGAAACCTTTGTGTCATTCTCTGCAAAGTGCCTGGGCTCGAGCCCCCCCCCCTCCTTTTTGAAAAAGTATGTTAAAGAGAAGAAATAAAAGAAAGACGGAGAAAAAAATAAGTGACCTGCTAATGTCAAAAATAAGGTATAAAAAAATGCTCATCTAACCGTAATTAAATGCTTAAAATGCTTAAAAATTAAATGCTTAAAACCCCTGAGCTAATTCATATATTTGGTAAATTTATTTCTCTCATGGTCTGGTGAGAGAGATAGGGTAGTCCCATATACATTTTTCTTTGTATAGTTCTTGTAACTTTACGAAGAATGAGCCAAATTTCTTATCATTTTGATGATTCCAGAACCTTGCAGATGCTAGATGCTAGATGATCGACCTTTTCTGATCGATTCCACAACGTTTCTTTCACAATGCAATCGCATGACCATTACTGGTCTTTACCTTTAAGTTAAGTCTAACGTTAACGTTAAATTTGTAATTGAAATGTAGAGTACAGCCCTTGGCCTTAGGCCTAATTTAGGTCGTAACTGTTACTGTTTGAAAATCTAAAGTAAAATTAGACGGTTTTCATGGTTATAGACCTAGTAATTGAGAAAAAAAAGTTTACCCGTCACTGAGACCAGGTCAATCAATCTTCTAGATCCATTATTAGCGTCTAACGTTAGTAGATATAATGTAGATGCAGGCGCAGATCCAGCGGGGGTGAGCGGGCTTTGCCCCCCCCCCCTTCCGAGAGAGAGAGAAGGAAAAGAAGGGAAAGGGAAAGAGCAGAGAAAGGGAAAGAAAGAAGAGGAAGAAGAAAAGAAAAGGGGGAAGAAGGAGATCGGGGGGGGGGGGGTGCGAAAGGGCCTTGCCTCCCAGGCTGTTGCCTCCCCCCGCCCCCGCTAAAAAAAAAAGAGAGAGAAGGAAGGAAAAGGAAAAAAGGAGAGCTAAAAGGGACCAAAAAGGAGGAAGAAGAAAAAAAAAGGGTGAAAAGAATTTCGATGCGGTGTTCGAGTAGAATTCTGTGAGATGATGATATACTTTCTCGTAGCTTGATGTGACGAGGTGTCTCTATCCAGATATCTGTTGATAGTATTATAGAATATAGAAGCCTGAAATGACCTTCTGCTCGTAACCGACAAGTCACCGCATTAAAATTAAATTGCAAATAGTGTTCAACAACACGATGGTGGATGAAACTTTCTAATATTCGAAGATATATGACCTTCAGACCATATTGTTTCATTATTTTTTATTCAATCAATCAACGTCAAAGAATTGATTTATCATCGCTCTTCAATTTATTATTTCACCTTTTAATGTACTTTCATTCTTATGAATCACGAAAGAACACTGTATTGGATTCTTTAATGTTTGTTTTGATTAATTTCCTCCCCTTTCCTTCTCCCTGTTTAATACTGATAAAATTTCAATTTTTCTTAATCAAGGCAAAATATTATTTTCATATTTTCTTTATGCAAGACAGGAAGAGAGAGAGAGAGAATATGTTAAGTGAGAATTATCGAGTACAACTATGAATTGCATCCTTTTCAATATCATTCAATTCGCTGAAAATATTCAAAATATGAATATGATAAATCCTCATAATACACCAACGCTGTTCAACGCATCCAACGCTCCAACCATAGCACATACGCCAATGCACCATATTTCTCAAAATGAAAAGATTTTTTAAATGAAATTTGAAGAAAAATCAAATTTACAATGCACTGACAGGCATCAGTTGAAATCATGAATTCTCTGTGACTGGCTTCGCACTAGTTTCTGAGGGACCAGTCACTAAAGGCCCGGTCACACAGGGAGGACGCATGGGGAACGCACGGCCAGCGCATTGGAAATTTGCAATTTGGGCCAGTGCGTTGTCGTTCGCTAGGCGTGCGTCATCATTCGTTACTCGTTCGTCGAGCGCGCTGGACCAACGCTGGACCAGCGCTATGCATGCGTCGTCATTCGCTGTGTGCGTCGGGATTTTTTGAGCATGCTCAAAAACGTGCGCCGAGCTCGACGCATGAATATACACGCCAAAGGCACGCCAGACATGCGCCGGAGCGCGCTAGACCAGCGCCAGACATGCGTGGAGCGCGCTAGACCAGCGCCAGACAAACGCGGAGCACACGCCCTGTATACGCACAGCGCGCTAGCTACACGCCGTGCATTTTGTGTCAGCTCGCTAGCTTTTCCAAAATTATGACAAAAGTTAGGCACACGTTCTTTTCCGATTTCCAATGCGCTGGCCGTGCGTCGTAGAACGCGGTGCATGCGTGGACCATTCGTCCAGCGCGCTAGCAACACGCTGTGCATTCGTGGAAGTTGTTTTCATGTGCGCTCTGTGTGCGCCCTGTGTGCGCCCTGTGTGCGCCCTGTGTGCGCCCTGTATACGCCCTGTATGCGTCCAGCGCGCTATGCATTTGGTGTCAGCTAGCTGTATAGCTTTGACAAAAGTTGGGCGCACGACAACGCACTGGCCAAAATTGCAAATTTTCCATGCGCCGGCCGTGCGTCCCCCATGCGTCCCCTCTGTGTGACCGGGCCTTAAAGAGGAAATAAAGGGAAGGAAAATTGAGAAAGAAGTAAATAAAAGAAGGGGGATATTAGTTGCAATTTTCCCGCCAACAAGTTGCGTATCGGGATGGGGGTGGGGCAAAAGCCCTTTGCCTCCCCCGCCCCGCTAAAAAAAAAAAGAGAGAAGGAAGGAAAATGAAAAAAGGAGAGCTAAAAGGGACCAAAAGAGAGGAAGAAGAAAAAAAAGGGTAAAAAGAAGGGGAGATAGAAAACCTAAAAGAGAGAGAGAAGGAAGGGAAAGGAAAGGGAAAGAGGAGAGAAAGGGAAAGAAAAAAAAAGAGAAAGAAAAAACGTAGGGGAGATCAGTTGCCAACAAAGTGTAAATCAGGGGGGGGGGGGGGGGCACTGGCGTACTAATTAGGGAGGGGGCTCGGGGGACATAAAATTTAAACGTGGTTTATTTCTAATTCCATAACGGTGGTTTACACATAATGCTGAAATGACATTATTTTCCGAGATTTTTTAGTAAATTATACTTTTTTTATGCGTTTGTTGTAAAATGACACATTCCTAAATTTACAGCCAGGCAAGAAATATGCTTCTTGAGATGCCTAGGGGCCTACACGTCAGGGCCCGCGGGACGGGGGGGGGGGGGGGGGGATCGGGAGCCTTGAGGTCCCTCCCCCCCCCCTCCACTTTTTTTGAAATAGTATATAAAGAGAAATGGAAAGAAAGAGAGCAAGTAAGAAAAAATAGTTAACTGCCAGTGTCACAACAAAATAAGGTATTAACCGTAATTAAACGCCTAAAATCCCTGAGCTTCCGGGGCTCTGGCCCTGGACCCAACCGAGGGCCCTAAGTCGGGCCCCTTGATACTCAGCTGACCGTAATTCAGTGCCTAAAACCCTTGAGCCGAGTCGAGAACGGTACAGCGAATCGTCTTCTTTCTTTAATAATTTTAATGAAACCCCAAAGCCTTCGCGCTTCGCGCGGGAGCGGGGGGGGGGGGGGTGGAACCGAATTCAGACAAGAATTAAGAATCGAGAATGGTACAACGAATCGTCTTCTTTCTCTAATACTTTAATGAAACGTCAAAGCTTCCGCGCTTCGTGCAAGAGGGGGAGTGGGGCTGGCTTCAGACAAGGATTAAGAGTCGAGAACGGTACAACGAATCGTCTTCTATCTCTAATGATTTAATGAAACGTCAAAGCTTCCGCGCTTCGCGCGGACGGGGAGGGGGGGGGGGGGTTAAAATGAATTCAGACGAGTATTATTTTCGAGAACGGTACAACGAAACGTCTTAATTCTCTAATAATTCAATAGAACGTCAAAGCTTCTGCATATCGCGCTCGAAGGGGGAAACTGAATTCAGACGAAGTTTATGAGTCGAGAACGGGCAACGAATCGCCTTCTTTCTCTAATGATTTAATGAAACGTCAAAGCTTCGGCGCTTTGCGGAGGAGTGGGAAAATTGCCCCTCCCTGCACCCCTCCCCCAATTACGTCAATGCCGGTCACCATTACGTACCAATATTTGGCTCGCATAATTTCAAATTTGCCCCCCCCCCCCTAAGAAATCCTGGATCCGCGCCTGCCCGTGATGACATTCTCTCCATTTCTTCCCGTTCTGCACATAATGTCGTCCTCATTATTCGTAGCAACCTTATTTATATTCTTTCTTTACTTTTAGTCTTTACCATATCCTTCCAAAACACGGGGGCGGATCTAGCTTTTTGCTAAGGGTGGGGGGGGGGGGTAAACCAAATACGCTTTAGAGCATCGTCCACGTGCCGCGAAGCGGTGAGGCGATTTTTTTTTTTTGGTGCTATTTTGATCCCCTGTTAGTGATGTTTTCCTGGTATCTACTGAAATCTACTACTACTGTGTAGGTCTGGACACATGATAGCACTTTTCTATGCACATCACATTTTCACTTGGCAGCCCAAGGGGGATCGGGGGATTAAACCCCCTAAACCGCCTACATCCACCCCTGCAACATCTTTGCTGATCTTCTTCTCAATATTGATTTATTGGTCGAGTTACATTATTTGCTGGTCTTTTAGAACAACCAGATTTCAGAGGATTCACACTTTTCACAACGAAAAACTTCTCCATGTTTCAGTCCTTGCGCGATCGTCTCCAGCTCCAGCAGATATTGGGCGTCAGCGTGCACACCGGTACGTACATATTTTTTTTACACAACTGTTTAGCCACTTCAGTCAAATATACTGTGCAAACGACTAGAGACAGAGTCTAGCATTACCCTAAAGGCGTTGTGCGCCTGTAATCCAGCTAACAGTGGAAGTTACAAACTGATTCAGCCGAGGACGCAGGTTCGAAACTGAGTCACGTCTTTCGGATGGTGAGGTTTAAAGGTCGGTCCCCAGACGTAAATATTCATATCTGATTGATACACGTCTGTAAAAACCAAATACACACACACGTGTTACACAGTGTATACTCTTCTTCTATGTACACTGTGTAACACTACTCGTTAATTTGTTTCGGGTTAAATCTATCCTCTCTTCATCTCTTTCTTTATGTATTTCTGTGTTCTCCTTCAATCTACCCTCTTCTCTTTTGTCATGTATTTCTTTGTTCTCCTCCAATCTATCCTTTTCTCTTTCGTCATCTATGTTTAAATCTGATAGATTTCCTTTCTCCTTCTTTATGTATTAGTCCCTGTTTTTCCTTAGTCTATGATCCTCTTAGCTCTTCAATTATGTATTTCTACGTTCTTTCTTTGACTCATCCTCTTCTCTTTCCTTATTTCCTTGTTTTTCCTTCTTCATATCATCTCCACTATCCTTAATGTTTTTCCCTTTCTATCAGTTTCCCTTCCCTGGGTGTACGTGCTTGGACCCTTGCACATATAGTGCGCTGACGACTTAGACTCTTTCACCAGAGCACTTCTTGGAACTTTTTCGCGAAAATGGCTAAACAGTTGTGTAAAAAAAAAATATGCGCTACCAGCGCAGTATGACGGCCGCATTAGCTGTGCACTGCGAGCTTTCTGTGTTCTCCTTCAATCTACCCTCTTCTTTTTTGTCATGTATTTCTTTGTTCTCCTCCAATCTATCCTTTTCTCTATCGTCATCTATGTTTAAATCTGATAGATTTCCTTTCTCCTTCTTTATGTATTAGTCCCTGTTTTTCCTTAGTCTATGATCCTCTTAGCTCTTCAATTATGTATTTCTACGTTCTTTCTTTGACTCATCCTCTTCTCTTTCCTTATTTCCTTGTTTTTCCTTCTTCATATCCTCTCCACTTTCCTTAATGTTTTTCCCTTTCTATCAGTTTCCCTTCCCTGGGTGTACGTGCTTGGACCCTTGCACATATAGTGCGCTGACGACTTAGACTCTTTCACCAGAGCACTTCTTGGAACTTTTTCGCGAAAATGGCTAAACAGTTGTGTAAAAAAAAATATGCGATACCAGCGCAGTATGACGGCCGCATTAGCTGTGCACTGCGAGCTTCCGTTGTTTGTATCGGTAACACTCATAGAGATGGGAGGGAAAGCGCCATCTAAGTTCCATTTCATTGGTTTAAGGTTTGAAAATTGATACTCAATATTGTGTTAAAGTTATATAAGAAAAGATAATTTTTTTTATAATTCCACGGGGGCGATTTTTTATTTTGCAATCGCTCCCGTGGGCAACCTGACGGGGGCGATTATGGAGCTCACGGGGGCGAATCGCCCATCGCCCCTGTGTATTTTGGGCGCTGCTAAGACGGCTCCTGAATGCTCATCTGACCGTAGTTAAATATTAAAACCTCTGAGCTTATGGGGGCTCTACCCCTCTTGGAACACGTCGATTGCCTTACAGAGGGCCCCTGGATGCTCATCTAATCGTAATTAAATACCTAAAACCCCTGAGCTTCCGGGGGCTCAGCCCCTTGACCCCCTGCCGAGGCTCATGCCCTGGACCCCACGCAAATTTACGCTCTACCTGATCGATAATACTCCACTTTGAAAAACGTTCCGCGGGACCTGCATGTAACATGTAAGACTGGTGGTGATGCAGAGTTTTCGTCTGCCCCCCCCCCTTCCGAACTTTTTTTCTCATTACATCACTGCCCCTGGAATGTTTGCCCCCCCCCCCCCCAAGGGTCACCACGCCTGCAAGATTACCTTTATCTAAACTATCAAGCCAGTCTTCCGTGACGTTCAATAGAGATGTCATTGTAGAGTGTTTCGGGCGAAAACCTGACTGATTGCAACTTATAATTCCGTTCTGATCCATATAACCGTAAAGTTGATCAAATACAAATTTTTCAACAATTTTAGCTATCGCCGGAAGAATTGATATTGGTCTATAATTGTTCATATCAGACTTTTTTCCCGATTTAAAAACTGGAGTAACACGAGACATTTTCCATTGTAGAAGGACAACACCTTGCTCAAAAGACAAATTCATGATATATGTTAAAGGCTTGAGAACATAAGTCATTATAATTTCCCAAAATTCAGCTAGTACATTATCTGGACTACAGGCCTTCTTATCTTTTAAATTCTTAATAACATTTAAAACTTGTTCTTCGTTAACTAGATCAAAACGGAATCCATCTCCGGGTAAAACAGTAAGCATAACATCTCTCTCTCTCTCTCCCACACACACACACACACGCACACACACACGCGCACACACACGCACACACCACGCACACACACACACGCTTGACTGCGCATAACCTTCGAGCTTAGAGTCGGTGAGAATATGTTTTTTCAGTGCGTAACACATTTCTCCCTGTATCGTGAGCTTGAAGGCGTACTCCGGCCGTTCTCTAGCTGCGGACTGACCACACAGGACTTCCTAACTTATTTATGCATAGTCCTATATGTATAGTATGGTTGAAAATATGGCGCAGAAAAACTGTACCTGCACAAACTTCAGGATGGGATTTTATATTTCTCTATGTGTCACCATCTTTCTCGTTTTGTTCTACTGCATTTATATATCTGAGAGAAGATCGGAGACATTCCTTTTGACAACATTCAAAGACGGGGATTGGGTAAGTCGCTCAGATTCAATGATGACCTATAGATGATACACTGTTGGCCAAAAAGCTCCATTTTGTTTACCTCTTTTCACGAAGTGGCCGTTAAAATATGATTTCTTCTTAAAGTGACTCGGTGAAATTGCCTCAGATTCTGAAACTAAATCCTGGACTTAGCTCATGCTGCAATCATAATTATAAACCTTTACGTCAGTCATATCAGGAATCCCATGACTTTTACACTTTTACAAGCCGATCGCCTGTCCGATCATCAAGATATTTATGATGCGAAATCGAAATCAAATTTTGCGTTTTCCTAACGGTTTTTTATAACACTACAGTCTATTGGGGAAAATGAGTATGCATGGTAAAACCATTTTTGAGGCACTTCATGATCATTTTGAAGCGCAATCTCTTTGGGGCTTCATTATTACACCATAAGACAGTGATAACACGCATCTCAGGTTATATCTTCTCAGAACATTATGAGAAAATGAATAATCTATATATTCGTAGAGATTGATAAATAAAGAATCAAAAATAGACCATATTGTCAAAATCATTTCATGAAAAGAGCTAAGAAAAAATGTTCAAATTTTAAGAGCAACAGTGTAAATATATTTTTTCCCATTCATTTCATTCAATAACTCGAATTAGGAACACTCTTTTTACCCACAAGCAATGAGGAGAACCCTTGAAACGGAAATTATTTTTGATATTCTTTACATTCATCGATTAGCATTATGTTTCTTGGAATTAAATTAATCCAATACATAGCAAGTAACATTAACAAAATATATCATTATCAAAGTTTATGGAATGTGGAATGATGCTGGAGCTAGCAGTAATACTAATAGCACAGTATCACAGAAACAATTAAATAAAAGGCCATTACAAAAATTATACATGTTTAGCGTCCCCGCCCGCTTCCTTTTGGGGGGCCGCCTCCTATTTTTTTTTTTTTTTTTGATTTTTTTGATTTTTTATTTATTTTGTTATTATTTTTGTTTAATCATTATTTATTAAAGAAAAAAACCATGAGAAACATGCTAAAATGGCTTTATTTATAGCCCCGACTGTCAGGGAAAATGTAACTTCCCGTTACATTGAGCGTGTTAGCCATTCCTCTGATTGGTCCGTTAAGGAAGGTCGTTGTACGTGTGGTGCGACAGCCGTGTTGCCATTTTCATGTTATATTTCCCATATACCCGTATGAGACAGCCGTGTTGCCATTTTCATGTTGTATTTTCAATAATATAACAGTATAAGACAGCCGTACGTGTTGCCATTTTCATGTTATACTTCCAATAGGCCTATAACAATATGAGACAGCCGTGTTGCAATTTTCATGTTATATTTCCCATATCCCCTGATATACCAGTATGAGACAGTCGTGTTGCCATTTTCATGTTATATTTCCCATATGAGACAGCCCTGTTGCCATTTTCATGTTATATTTCCCATATACCAGTATGAGACAGCCGTGTTGCCATTTTCATGTCATATTTCCCATGTGAGACAGCCGTGTTGCCATTTTCATGTTATATTTCCGATATATCACACTCGGAGTCTCGGCAATTTCGTCTTGTGCTTGTTCATACATATTAAACAGACTTTATTATATTAAACAGAATTTATTTAGTTGAATTTCATCGGTACATGCGATCTGGTACAGCACTACTCGCACCACACGTACAACGACCTTCCTTAACGGGCCGATCAGAGGAATGGCTAACACGCTCAACGTAACGGGAAGTAAAATGTACCGAGCGGCCATTTTGAGCGGCCATTTTGAAAGAAAAAAAAGAAAAGAAAAACAAAAGGGCCTCCTCCTTCTTATTTTTCGAAAAAACAGGACGCTAATAAAATATTGTTTTATTTTTTATTTGCAACACGTAGCGTGAATATGAATGACGGGAGAGAAAGATAACTCCTTTGTCCATTATTACGACGCTAGAATCATATCGCGATGTGGGAATTATACAAATTTGTTGATAATCATTCAAATTACAAACATACACAAGCGACCCAAACAGTAATCAATTTGCCGACTATAACGACATACATGTAGTCATTCACATCATTCGTCTTTTTTTTTTTTTGGGGGGGACAATCAAGCTCGCATTTAAACAACCATTAATTGTACATAGTCATATTTATTTCACATGTCATACAGTCGTCACAAAAATTAAAAGGAGGCGTATTAAACCCAACAAAAATAAATCATAATTTATTCTGATCAAGATGAACGAGTGTGTTGATTGCCCCCCAAAACAAAGACGATCCCATGATCGAGACAAGTTCATGCTGTGCTGTAGCAATGTACATCGCAAAGCTTCGCCACAATGATTGGAAAGATAATACCCCGCCCGTTACGACGCAAAACGGCGCGAGAAGAATAGATCGCGACGCGAGAAGAATACATCATTTTTTTTTTTTACAAACAATGGAATGTTTATCAGAACGAAAACCGGAGGAGGGGAAGACAGGCTTTGGCCGACAAATACTTTCTGTATATCAAGTTTAAGCTGTACCACGCATCACGAGCGAGAACAATAACGGGAGAGATAATCTTCCATCGCCTGGTGGGGCGCAAAAGGGCGCAAGAAGAATAGAGCGGGTTTATACCAACAATAGACAGTTCCTTTTGATATGCAAGAATCAGGTGAGGGTGACTATTGCGCCCCTTCGCGCCCCTTTGCGCCTCAATGGCCCGAATTCACAAAGGAGGTTTAGATTTAACCCAGGCTATATCTAACCCTGGGTTATTTAGCCCAGGCTAAATCTAACCCACGGTTTAAACCTCGCTCGGTATTCACAAAGCGTGGGTTAGATAACCCATGGTCTAAATCTAACCCACGGTTTAACCCACGGTTTAAGCATGCCTAAGAGAGCAAAAAAATAAACTGAGCATGCGCAGAATTGAAGCATTGAACTGAGCATGCGCGCTCAGTACACTTGGTTACTCCACCTAGTTCACCGTCGTCTGCTAAGTCCAGATTCAGTTGTATTTGGGCTATTACTCTTCGCCTACAAGTAGAGACTGAAAAACGACCGATTCTAAGTTGAGATAAGACTTTAAACCACTATTCACATACTAAAACAGTTCTCTGACAGATGTCCTCAAAATATTACCGAATTTAGCATAAATTACCTCAATAATTCCTCACTATCGTTGTTAATTTATGGCCTATAATCGTCCGACATAATTATGATCAGTTGGGCATCACAACACACTAAACATCGACAGTTTTCGTGGAAGAGTCCACAAAAAACTTCTGTAAACGACCCTTATACCAGAGTGAAAATTTTCTATGATGTAGTGTTCATTTTAGAGCTATATGATCACATTTTCGTTGATTGTTATAATGATTTTAGAGCGTAGGTCACACTTTAGTTTAGCAATCAATCAATCCGAAGTAAGAGTAGACTCGTGTTATATATAGCGTAGACTCCGTAGAGGCAGCGAAAGCGATCGATGACGTTTAGTCCAGAATGTGTTGATGATGTAGAAAGAAAGGGCTGAAAGGTTACGATAAATACTATCTGATAGAAAATACTGGCATTAATGCATAAAATGCATAGATGTATTGAGAAAAAAAAACCGGGCTTACTGGTCATATAAAATAGGAGGACAGCAAAAACAAGGCAGTCTTGACATGTGATAAAGAATTATTAGGCCGAATTCGGGGGGGGGGGGACATTAATTGTTTTCTTAGGGGATGGGTTTTTACTGGGGGTGGGGGTAATTTTGTTTTTAATTTTTCTTAGGGGGGAGGAGGCATTAATTGTTTTCTTAGGGGGGGTTAATTTTTTCTGAATTTGTTTATTTTCTGTATTAATTCTTTTCTTAGGGGGGCGTTCATTTTTTTCCCTTAATTTTTCTGCTTTATTGAATTTCTCAAGGGAATAGTGATTTAAATAAAAAGAAAAGAACTTTTTTGTAAATTTCGTCTCTACTTCTCACTCTTTCACCTTCCTTGTTTTTGTTTGTTGTCTCTCTTTTTTCACCAGCTCTCCACCCCACCTCTCTCAAATATCTTTTTATTTCGTTAGAACTCCATTTTTTTAAATCCCTCTCGTACCCCTTTTCTTTCTCTTTTTTCTCCACCTCTCTCTCTCACACATACCCTTTCTCCTTCTTTCTTCATCTCTCTCTTTATGTTTTGCTCTCTCTCTCTGTGGGTGTTTGGATTTAGCGAAACATAACGAATCCATTTTTAATTCATGGTGTGTACTGGGTAATTATAAGTAATAGATAACAGCAAATGGTATATTAATACTTAAACAAGATAAACAAAGTAGGTCATTCACTTGTAAAACGTTTACCTCCTAACTTAATGATTTCACGATAAAAACCACACCATCAAACAAGAGAAATTTATATTTAAATATTGACGATTTAATATGGATAATCAAAACAAGTATTCAAGGTTATTGACGAAGACAATGTTGAAGTCGATGATGATGTCAGTGATGATAATGATGACAGCAATGTTGTCGGTGGCGATGGTAATGAAGCAGTCAAATAACGATATCAGTGATGATGTTGATGATGATGAAGATGATGACGATTTCCCTTTCAAAATGGTTGGTACCTTTTGCAAAAATGTTTTTGGGAGGAACTATATCAACCATTAGATTTCAAATCATACGGTCTAATTGTTTCAGACCACAGTACTGCATGGGTGTACGTTTCGTTCAGAGAAACTAAAGGGGGAACCAATTCCATATCGGTCATTTAATTAATTGGATTAAAAGTAAATGGGGAGCATCTCCAAAAAAAGGAAAAATTTTCATTTCATTAATAGAGTATCTGTTCTTCCTATTAATAAAATACAGGGCTTGATCTCCACCAGGACTCCTGATGTAGACATGAGTCCTAACAATTGCACCTAGAAAACCTGGCAACCTGCAGTATTGGTAGAACTGCTGCTGTGTTGCTTCTACTTCTTCTCTTGATGTTGGGAACTTCATGAATTGTTTCCTTCTTCTTGCAAACGCTTCTGACACGTCTTTGATGACTCTGCATACAGAAGACTGTGAAAGTTGTGCCTCATCACCATGCATCTTTTGGAATGACCCTGTAAAAAAAAAAATCCTTTTAGTGAAATATCAACTAGTACAATTTCTTACAAGTAATTCTCAAACTGAGAAATGTTTAAAGTCCTTAAAATTGTAGAATAGATTTTTTATTAAATCAGGGCTGTCAACCCTCTTGCATTTAGAGGGAGTCTCACGCCACCACGCCCTTCCCCCCGCTTTGATGTAGAATCTCCCGGTTTATGAAAAAACCTCCCGCAAAACATGGTAACCGCAATTTTACCCTTTTACTTTTTCGCTCAGCCCAGATTAAATAGAAATTTACTAAACACTAAATAAGGTAAATTACTCACCAACAGCATATAATCAAAGTGCTGTCACTACCTAGGTATTGGGTCGTTTCTGTCTGTCGTCCTCCTCAGCTCTTCATCCACCAAGTTGATGAGGTAGAGCGCTGTCTTTTTGGAAAACCAGTACCTGGTCCGAAATGATTCATCATCATACACTTCAAAAGGGTTCATGGGTCACGAAGGCCTCTCTGAGGTCTGCCTATCAACTCTCTGTTCCGATCAAGCTGGCGGAGATGGTGAATATATTCAGCCATGCTGTCTCTGTCACAACAAAATAGAAAAAAGTGAATTAAAATTAGAACATGAAATGAAAAAATACCATTCATTGTTTATCAAATAAATCCTATGATATTACATGTTTTGCATTCTTTGTATTGTAGACAATCTGATTTTGAATAGCTTTTGCAAACTCTAAAAAAAATATTAACGATACTTTGATTGCATTAAAGAAATGAGTGCTATTGATTCATACTATTGGGCAATTAGGAAAGATGATGTCACTGAACCTCTATAAGAACGTAGGGGCCAATTCCTGTCATGTTTTGTTAAAAATCTACTCATGCTTGATAAAATGTGAATTAGATACATGTAGGTCTAAGTTACATGTAAATTAGCATTAGATGTCCCATGTGAAAGGTTGAATTTGACTAAGATTACATGTAGATTAGGAAGAACACACATTGATTTATTGGCTATTTGCTTGCACAGATGTTAAACTTGCTTCAAAATTCAAGTACAACAATGTATTGATGTTAGGCCTAGACATGATCATGATGTAGACTAGTATACATTTATAGGAGTTGAGTGTACAGACATTCGACAGTCAGTAGGCCTACTAGAATCTAGTCTAGATCTAGATCTAGATGGGCCTAAAGTAAAGACAAAGTACCTCTCATTCAGCTCAGACTTGTGCTCGAACTCAGAGACGGTGAGACACACAAACACTCAACTTCTCAAGACACAACACAACAAACCATCGGCGCGGGCTTGGCATGAATTTATGAAAAGTAGTTTTAGAAAGGTCTAGATCTAGACGAACGTTAGATTCTAGACCACATAGATCTAGACTAGATTCTAGATCTAGAGCCTGAGGTCTATACCGGTAGACCCTATGGCCTAGGTCTACTAGTAGGCCTACTAGTTCTAGATCTAGAAAGTCTAGAGTACTAGACTAGACCTAGATCTAGACTAGACCTTGACTAGATCTAGGTCTAGACCCTAGACTCTAGGTCTATTTTGAAAAATATTTTAGGCCCTAGATCTAGACCTATTCCATTTCAATTTCTAAATCTAGAATAGATCTAGACTAGTCTAGACCTAGTCTAGACCTAGTCTAGACTAGGTCTAGACTAGATCTAGATCTATCATCTACGATCTAGAGTCTAGGTCTAGACTTCTAGATCTAGATCTATAGAAGTCTAGATTCTAGAGTCTAGACCTAGATCTAACTTAGATCTGCATCTTTTACAATAATTTACAAAATACTTTTAATAAATTCATGCCATGGTTTGGCGTGCTTTGACTAATTTCTTGAGACATAGATCTAGGACTAACGTTAGATCTAGATAGATCTAGATCTAGGCCTAGATAGATCATCTAGCCTAGGCCCACGTCGTGTTTGCGTGTCTCACTGCCACCGACTTTGAGCACAAGCTCAGGTCTTATTCAGTCAGTACTGAGTGTCAGTGTAGGCCTAGTAGTACTAGAGACTAGTCTAGATCTAGGTCTAGACCAGGCCTCTGTATATAGTAGGCCTAGACTAGTCTAACAGTTAGACTAGTAAAATCCATCAGCGTGGAAGGATTTTTCATTTTCATTTCGGCATTTTTCGTTCTCCTCCGTTAGTCTAGTCAGATGAGAAGCAGCATCAGCAGAGCAGAAAATACAAATGGAACTGTCGCTACCCCCCCCCCCCCCGAGGCCAGGAATGTCTCAAATGTCATGATTAACATATTTTTCTTCCCGAATCATACAATTGTGTGATGTTATAACTAATTTCGTATTGTTAGCTTGCACATTCGCAGTTATTGCGAAATTGCCTTGTCTCGCAGGATTACATAAACAACACAACACATTGAAGGAATTGAAGGATTATTTATTTGACAACGATGTTGATATATGTGCCATTACAGAGACATGGCTTGACAGTTCAGTTGGTAGCAGTGAATTTACACCACAGGATTATATTTGTTTTAGACAAGACAGAAACTTTGATTTTTATGTTGATGGTACCTACACAGAAATCGGCAGAGGAGGAACATTGCTCTTAGTCAGAAGAAATTTGCATCCCACATTGTACACGAGGATCGAAACTAAAGCCGAGATGGTGTGGTGCTTAGTTCAGCCAAATCCTAAGATTCAGATCTTGGTCGGAGTAGTTTATAGACCTGAGCGAGGAGGGGAGCCAAATCTTGTTAACATTTGTGAGGCCTTGAACAACATTGATACAGATAATGTTGTTATTGTTGGAGATTTTAACTTCAGAGACATTGACTGGAACAGAAATGAAGCCCACACAGCGTTATCAAATCGATTCTTGACTTGTATTGAAGACAACATGCTGTTTCAGTTAGTTAAAGAACCTACCAGAGGAAACAACATTCTCGACTTGGCTCTCACAGGAAATCCAGATATTGTTCATTCCGTCAAAATTGGAGATAAACTAGGTGCTAGTGACCATAACAGTGTACTTTTGGAGTTGAGAATACCTGTGCCACGTATCACATTACAAGATCGTAAAATCTACTTATACTCAAAGGGAGATTATGCATCCTTTGCAGCAGAGGTTCAGGCTACGGACTGGGAAACTGTCTTCTCTTCAAGTAACATTGATGAAAGATGGGAGATTTTCAAACTTAAGTACCAAGAATGGATAGATAAATTTATTCCCACCAAGCTGGTGAAATCCGGACAACGACACAAGCCACCATGGATAAGTTACAAGTCGGTGAAACGAGCCAAGAAAGTAAAGAGGGCAGCAGCTGTGAAAGCTAGAAAGACAAATCTTCATGCACACCAGGAACAATACGACAATCTAAAGTCACATACAGATGAAGTGGTGCGTGCAGCGAAAGTGGACTATGAGACGTTTTTGATAAACCAGATTAAGTCAGAACCCAAGAAATTCTACAATTATGCAAGACATTTTTCAAGATCTTCAGCAAGTGTTGAGGTTTTGGAGCATGAAGGTAGTAAAATAACAGACGATCAGAATAAGGCGGAAATTCTTAATGACTTTTTCGTAAGTGTATTGAAGACTGAAGCAGTGGATCAGCAGCTCCCTTCTGTTCAGATTCCGAAAACCTCAGACATACATCCTATCTTTGACATCGAATTCTCTGTGAATACAGTTCGTGAAAAACTGCAAAAACTCCATCTGAATAAATCTTGTGGTCCCGATAAAATACATGTTAATATATTGAAGAACGTTCTTGATTTTGACAAGCCTCTGAGTATGTTATTCAAGCAATCATTACTGACTGGTCAAATCCCTCAAGATTGGAAGGATGCAAACATTACACCTCTTTTCAAGAAAGGATCTCGACTAGTGCCGAACAATTATAGACCAGTCTCTCTAACAAGTCAAATAGTGAAGATCTTGGAGAAAATTATTTGTGACAAGTTAACCGAACATGCATCGATCAATAATATAATTTCATGCCATCAACATGGTTTTCAACAAGGATGTTCATGCACTACTCAACTTCTAGAGTGTCTTTACGACTGGACGAAGGCTATTGATGAGAAGGAAGGAGTAGACATTATATATTTGGATTTCCAAAAAGCTTTCGACTCAGTTCCTCATCGAAGACTTTTGTATAAATTGAAGCAACTTGGAATACATGGCCAAGTATTGGATTGGATAGAGAGTTTTCTTGAAGGACGCAGACAGAGAGTTGTTCTCAGAAATGGTGTGTCATCTTGGAAAGACGTAACAAGTGGAGTACCACAAGGGTCAATTCTCGGGCCCCTGCTTTTTCTTTTTTATGTGAATGACATTCCGGAAATGGTGACTTCTACAGCCAAGATGTTTGCTGACGACACCAAAGTGTATAGATGGATCAGGACAAAACATGATTGTGATATTCTCCAAGAGGATCTAAATGCACTTGTGGCATGGTCCAAGCTCTGGCTGTTAGACTTCAATATTGATAAATGTGTGGTACTGAGAATTAGAGGTGCTTTGCAGTACTGTTATTCCATGAACGGAAAGATTCTTCAAGAGGTTTCAAATCACAAAGATCTGGGAGTTATTATGTCAAATAATTTGTCCCCATCAACTCATGTTCAAGCTGTTGTGAATTCTGCTCGTCGCAAGATGGCTATGTTTCGTCGCTGTTTTACAAATCTAAATGAAGACAAGATTGTGAAACTTTACCAATCTATTGTGAGACCAGCGTTGGAATTTTCTTCAACAGCTTGGAATCCCTACACTAAGAAAGATATAGAGACATTAGAGAAGGTGCAGACGAGGTGTTTACGTCTTTGTAGTAACGAGACCAAGACTAAGATAGAGTCCTTACAGGAGAGGAGACAGAAGACAGATTTGATTGATACTTACAAATATCTCCATGATATATAGGAATAGTTCAGAAAAGTTTTTCTCTGCTCCAAACAAAGATCTAAGAGGTCATACTAAGAAACTTTACCAAAGACGTACTCGCACAAAACTAGCTGGCCACTTTTTTTCGAATCGAGTGGTCCAACCCTGGAACAGTTTACCTAAGGACATAGTGTCTGCACCTACATTGGCTACCTTTAAGAGAAAACTGAGAGCCCTTCCCATAGGACAAGAGGGCTAATCAACCAAGTATCCAAGTATCCAAGTAAGTAAATACACACGCATGGGTCCGAGCTGCGTTAGGTTCTGCGACAATGTTCGCAAAGGCTGTGCAACTTACGATTAAGATTATTATTCGTGCACTTTTTACGCACATAAATCATGTTCAATTGGGCTTCCATTGTAGCAGAACTGAGAATATGGTACACATATGTTGTGAATAACTAAAAATACTTACAATGTAGGCTATCAAAGTTGAAAAAACAGCAACTTTGTGAAGGTCTCTTTACTTTGTTTCACCACAAATTTGTCAACAAAATTTGTACGGTCGTCTGCGCTAAAAAGCCAAAGCTCGCTGGTATGACGTCATATGACGCGTTAAACCGTGGGTTAAACCGTGGGTTAGATTTAGCCCGCTGTTTAAACCACCCTTCTGAGCAGGCTAAAATTATGACGTAATATGACGCGATTTAGCCTGGGTTAAATCTAAACTTCCTTTGTGAATACCAAAATAATGACCCATGGTTTAAAGCTCGGGGTTATGACGTATTATGACGCGATTTAGCCTGGGTTAAATCTAAACCTCCTTTGTGAATTCGGGCCAATGCGTCTCTTGGGACGCGACTGTTCTATTCATCGCGCCCCGCCGCGTCCGGGCACAGTCGCAACTTTGGAAGGCTCCCCTAAACGATTGCATTATGTCCATGTTAATCCCCTAGTTCCAAAATCATGATTGTATTCTCTATTTATTTCTCCTATATAATTTATTTTAATTTAAAACAGAAATTGTAATGTTCCTTCTTTTGGCTTGATGATATTTCAGCAACGAATTGACAGTTTTGGTAGACATCTTGGATGTATCATAGCAATAAATTCTTGGCACATGACGTATTGTGTATAAGATAATAATGATAAGAAGAAGAAGCATACAAATAACTATAAAAATAATAACAATAACACTTACTTACTATAATAATGATTATAATTACGATATTTACTATAATTATAAATATAACAATGATTATTATGATACTGCTGCTATTACTACTACTACAACTACAACTACTAAGAAGAAGTAAATGAAGAAAAAGGGAAAGAAGAAGACTCATTTCAGCGATATTAGTGAGTATATTCTCAATGATTGAGGAATACACTCAAATTTAAATCATAATCAAACATATGGGCCGGGTTCAAATTAAGTTTCCTTTAAATCAGACCCAGTACTGAGGATCTTTTTATGTGCCATGTTTTTTGTTATTTGACGGCTTTTGACGCCACATAGAAATGCCGTCTTTTGTCACCAAATATTGTTCAAATAGCATTGTAGAGACGATGAACAACAGCGAACGCACAGTCGTTAGCCATGACAATGTCAATTTCTATCAACCAAGTAGAATCAACTGTTTTTTTCTTTTGTCACCAAATATTGTTCAAATAGCATTGTAGAGACGATGAACACCTACGAACGCACAGTCGTTAGCCATGACAATGTCAATTTCTATCAACCAAGTAGAATCAACTGTTTTTTTCTTTTGTCACCAAATATTGTTCAAATAGCATTGTAGAGACGATGAACACCTACGAACGCAAAGTCGTTAGCCATGAGAATGTCAATTTCTATCAACCAAGTAGAATCAACTGTTTTTTTCTTTTGTCACCAAATATTGTTCAAATAGCATTGTAGAGACGATGAACACCTACGAACGCAAAGTCGTTAGCCATGAGAATGTCAATTTCTATCAACCAAGTAGAATCAACTGTTTTTTTCTTTTGTCACCAAATATTGTTCAAATAGCATTGTAGAGACGATGAACACCTACGAACGCAAAGTCGTTAGCCATGAGAATGTCAATTTCTATCTCGTTCTGCTAAATAACCCGAACAATAGAATCAATTAAGTGGAATCAACTGTTAAACGAATTTATCACGAGTTCTGAAATTTCAATTTGTTACTGCACGTCATAATAGTATTAAAGTAGATATTCATTAATTTTAAAAACTAACTTTATTTTCATTATTGCAAAGTTGAAGCTTTGATTCGACAAGGTTATCAAAATTCAATGCTTGGACACATTCGAAGTAATGATTATTATAAATTACAAAACGCTTAAATACAGCCCCGGCATAGCACCTGAAGAACTCTCCGAACGCTGCTGAGATGTGTGAGATCACAGTATGGACATGATTTGCACAAGCAGACGATGTCCCATGACATCTCACACTTTTTCAGTGCCTGTGTTTTCATCTTCTCTTGAGTTCTTTCTCTTACTTCACTACCGTCAGGCTAAATGTATAATCTATTGCCTCACTCTAAACCACGCGCATGGTTTAATTTGATGACAAATGCAGATCCATACAAAATCAGAATACGCAGAATTTCGCTCGTTTAAAAATCTTGACGAGGAGAAAATTTACAGTGAATTGAGAAGTACTCCTTGGCAGGTCATAAAAGATATAGATAATGTTGATGTTGCGTGGGATATGTGGTTGACTCTATTCAATAATATAATCAACAAGCACATACCAGTATGTAAAAAGCGGATAAGAAAAAAGGCATGTCCATGGATATCTGACGAGATTGTTAAGCTTATGACAGAACGTGATAAAGTTCTCAAAGCTGCTAAAGCTAACAAAAGTGATGATCTTTGGGACACCTACAAATATCTAAAGAATACAGTTATTCATCTTATGAGGAAAAGAAAAAGAGAATATAATGCAGACCAGATAATTCGTTGAGAACGGCTTCCTCTGTCAATTCATTTAAGAGATTGTTTAAACAAAGTTGTAATTTGTGAATTGCTCAGCCGAACATACACGTGCATGTTCTGTAATATTAACATGACTTATTCACATAACTGCGACTTAATTAATATTTTCCTATTGACATTACTGTTTACTAGGTTAATGATATACATGTATGTTTATTTTGCAAACGAGTATTATTAATATTTTTGTTACTGTTCTGTATAAATGTTATAAACGATGTAAATGTGTTCATTTAGGGCCCCCTGGAAGACCACTACTTGTTGGTGAATGGGCTACCCTGTCAAAAGAATAGAAATAAAATACAAAAATAAAGGAATCTGTCGCTTGTAAGCAAAATAAGACGCCATTGTATATTCAGCTGCACACTACGCGGTATGTTCGGCGTTTCAAGAGGGAACAAATGCCGTCCTTAATATCATTCCGGGGGGTTTTCAATTTGAAAGTCTGGTTTCTTTGATTGTTAATTAACCCCTATCCTTTGTATTTACAAACAAAAGATTTTAGTTATCAGAATCGGGTCATATCCCTTTTGAATGGTTTGACATGCCATTACATTTATATACACTTAACTCAATATAATTTGACAAATAATAGCTTTGCGATTATGTTCATTCTTTTTGGGATGTCGTCTGCCTGGGCAGTATTGGTCCATATAGTGACGTCATTAAAACATCGTTATTTTTCCGGCGAATCTCTCGTATATTCCAGCTGCTATGGAGGTGGTTGTATTTGTATTTTTATAAATCACCCGATATGTAGTTGACCTCAAACTTGTACGATGGCAATCTGTTAGCTTACCAGTTTCTAGTGATACATTAGTTGACATATTTGTGATTTTCTTTGAATTTCACCTTTAAAGAGCAGCAAAGGCGACCGATTGTCGCTAAAATTCAGAAATTGTTGCTTAGATTGCTTAAATTACCATGAGACATCAAGCTACATAGAACTATGATCGACAAACATGATATTGTTTTGAAAACAGTCTGAAAAATTGGAGGTAGAATGAATTAAAGATATTGTGGTCATGTAAACAAGTGCATTATGTCCATGTTAATCCCCTAGTTCCAAAATCATGATTGTATTCTCTATTTATTTCTCCTATATAATTTATTTCAAATTAAAGTAGAAATTCTAATGTTTCTTCTTTTGGCTCGATTATTTCAGCAACGTATTGACAGTTTTGGTAGACATCTTGGATGTATCATAGCAATAAATTCTTGGCACATGACGTATTGTGTGTACGATAATTATGATCAGAAGAAAAGCATACAAATAACTATAAGAATAACAACAATAACACACACTTACTATAATAATGAGTATAATTACGATATTTACTATAATTATAAATATAACAATGATTATTATGATACTGCTGCTATTACTACTCCAACTACTACTACTAGGAAGTAGAAGATGAAGAACGGGGAGGAGAATCGTTTCAGCGAAATTAGTGGTTATATTCTCTATATATGATTGAGGCATACACTCAAATTTAAATCATAATCAAACAGGCATCTGAAGTTTTTAGATGCTTACTATTTGCTTCATGTTGTTGAGAATCGCCCCCGGCTGGATCGCACCCTGCTTCCCTGAATCAACAAACAAACTTTGAGAAAAGATTTTTGTCTCCCTTTAAATCAAAGTCGTTTTACAAACTTTTGACCATCGAATAATACCCGCATTAATTCAGCTAAACTTGACACGAGGTTATTTTCGGCTAATTGTTTATCGTGTATTTTGTAAAAAGATACAAACCCTCGTGTAATTTAAATAACGTTGGAAATTTGGAATTGAATTGGGGCCTTGAGCAAAGAATACACGTTAAGATGAACAAAAGTGCGAGGTAGTTTGCACTGCCCATGGGATCATAAAATATGTCATCCAAATCGTTTGCCTGTAGGTCTGGAGTATCAAAGGTTGATAAATTTAAGATCAGATTTGCGAAGGGTCATTTTATCCAATTTTGATCTGACAAATTTGAAGCATAAAAAAGAATCAAAAGCAGTTAGAGAAAAGACATCTCCAAGTCTCCAGCGGTAAGACAATTAATGACGAGCACAAGTGAAGACTAATCTAAGACGCGTTTATAGTGACGGCAGACTTCTGTGGGACGTTTACAATTTTACTGCGATCATTTGAGTTCGATCGTCATCACAAGTGCGTGTAAAAACTGAAGTTTGATTTGGACCCGTCGTCTTTGACCACAAATTTCATCATGATCCCGTCATCAAAATGGAAAATAAATGTCACAAGTAATTTAAAAAATAACCTCAGCAACAACACAATAATTTTTTGTTGTTGAGAAATTCGAATAAAGATGAACGATATATGGTCCAAGTTTCATGACAACGGCTTGTTCCATTATTAAGATATCCTGCGAACAAGTTTATGGAAGAATAATAATAAATTTTTCCATACAAAAACAAAATAAATACTAGAATTTAATTCGTCACGAGGACGAATAAGGTGGTCTGTCTTCAAGTCTTATGATAGATTATAATATTTACTGTATCGAGAAAGGGAGAAGTTATAGAGACATGTAGACAATGATGATCATGATGATGATCATGAGGATGATGATCTTGATAGTAATGGTGATGACGATGATGATGATGATCATTATCGTGATCCTGAAAATGAGGGGACATTCAGATAGCATATAGTCTCAGCTACAACATACTCAACAATCAACAAAAATCAAGCTGAAATAACGGCGATATTTCTCGCGAAAGACATGAATGTAGAATCCAGATTTGAGAAAAAGTCATCTCCCATAAGGATTACACGCAAAAAGTAATGAATCAAGTGATAATAGGGTAATAATAAAGTAAATATAGTTGTTTATTACATTATTTGCGATTCTACGTGTTTTAATATTCAAAGGAGATGGTACAGTGGAAGGTCAAAAAGAAAAAAAAGTGAAGAAAAAAATAGTTGGAGACGCCCGGACTCGAACCAGGGGCCTCGAGGTCGAAAGTCAAGTGCGTTACCGATATACCAAAACATTTCCCTTAGAGATTAGGGGAGCCTTCCAAAGTTGCGACTGTGCCGCGACGCGTCGGGGCGCAGAGCAGGATATGAGAACAAAGGAGGCGCCTTATTGCGCCCATTTGCGCCTTTTTGCGTCGGATACGAGAGGACTTCAGATGGTTCCCAGCTCATTAAAATCTGGCTATTGTTTGGAGTCTCATTGTTACGAAATTACCCCGCCAGGGGGGCGCCCCGGTGAAGCACTTGACACTTTGTGAATGGGAGCTTAAACTTTGAATAGCTTTCGCGCCCTTTCGCGCCCGGTCCGGCGCATTAGTTATTCATGTATAGTGCCTGCTTGTGTGTCGCTCTCGTCTTGCGAGATTTGACTCTGAAAAGCATTACTTTGGCTACTGATTTGTTTTAATATTATTTTACGTACATGACATTGGTTACAATGTTTGTTCTGATTGTTTATTTTCCTCTCAACATCGGAGTTCTGTAGGCGTTAACGTTGACATGATTGTTCATTATTTCATCTCCTCCTGTTCTGTTCATGATTGTGTTCAGTATATTAATTTTAATACAAATTGATTTGTTCACGACAAAAACAACTTTATTTTATACTTACCCCACTCTCTCTGACATTGTTTTCCTCGTGCATGTTTTGACACTTTATTTGATTCATATTACATTAAAATTGTGTATATTTCCTCTAGCGATGTTATCGCATGTTTTGTTTTCTTTAATTTTCGTTGCATCTTGTAAACAGTTCTGTCGTATGATCATTATAAATCATATAATTATATCATCAGTCTGTTATTTCAATACATAGATCCTTTGAATCTTCTTAAAATTAGATAACGTATTTTTAAATCCTTGATGTTGAAAATGATACTTAATCAAGAATGTCGTAGTTTCTCCTCGAATTTGATTAAAAAAGCGTTTTATCTGTATTACGATTTTTGTTTATGCATATGATATCCGTATTATCGGGAACATCATCAATATGTTTCGTTAGAAGGAAGACGCTCATTTTCAGAATGTTCTTTCTTTGCAAAACACTAATGTTACGAACAAAATTAAATACACTGTACCCGTATCATCGGGGATATCGCAAAACTCCCAGGCAGATTATCAATTGCAAATCAACATAGTAAATTATGCCTAAATCGTAAGAATAGAACATGCATAAAAAAAGAAGAGCGTTACCAGGAAATAATGTTTGAAATTTCACCTCGAACATATCTCAAGAAGAAATTAGTTTATCATTCTGTTCCAAAGAATTTTAACGAATATTTCTATACGAAGAAGGGGGGGGGGGGGGGGGTTACAGCCGCGGCCAGTTTTAGATCTAGGTCATTGTTGAGAAGAACTGAAATACGTATATATTGTGCTTAATTGGGGCCACGTGGTATCGAAAGAGCGTAGTGCGTTCTAAAACAAATAATACAAGATATGGCAATTCGTTCAATTGCTTCTCGTAACAGAACTGTCTCACTAGCTGTCTAAATAATAATCCATCATGCGCGTGTTGGTGTCAAGTAGTAGACGGAATTTATAATGATTGCGTTGTTTTGGGCCATTTTTTCTTTAGGGGTGGGGGGGCTAGCCCTTATTCATCTTCTACTGGGTCATCACGAAACACAAATAGTGTTTAAATTTTCCGCAATCCCTTTAGCAGGCGCGGATCCAGGATTTCTTAGGGGAGGTCGCCCAATTTTTTTTTTTGCTCTTGAAAATGTGAAAATCGCGCCGGCCGAAAAGTCGCTTAGTTTGGGGGGGGGGGGAGGGGAGGGAGGGGGGAGGGGAGGGGGTAGTGAGCACAATTTTTTTTTTTTTTTGCTCCCGAAAATTTGAAAATCGCGCCGGCCGAAAATTCGCTCAGTGGGGGGGGGGGGGGGGGGGGGGGGGGGGGGGGGGGGGGGGGGGGGGGTAGTGAGCACATTTTTTTTTTTTGGCCCTCGAAAATTTTAAAATTTGCACCCCCCCCCCCCCCCCTTGAGCGCCAGGGGGGGGGGGGGGCAAACCCCAGAAAAGGTAAACAAAATAACCCCCCCCCCCCCCATGGATCCGCCACTGTCCTTCAGCGCCGAGGGTAGAAAAGCCTATAGAAAAGTCAGCTGGACAATAGCAATTTAATGTTGGTCGAACAATCAGGGAGAAATACTGGGCACACATGTACACAATATTAGCCCACGTCTTCAATATAACCAGGAAATCCCGATATAACTATTTAAGCACATGCTCCCAATATGAATCTCAAATCTGGCTATTGTTTGGAGACTTATTGTTATAAAGGGGTACTTTTCACGCACCAAAGTCCGGCTCGTCTAGTACACAAAAGTCCGGCTCGTATTGACTTTACACACCGGACTTAGGGGGCTGTTTTCAAAAGGAGGGAATATGCATATGTAGAGATATGAGTGTGTGAGGTATTGTGAATGGATATTTGAAAGCGTGTTCACTCGTCACACAACATAACTCTTATTTTTATTTCAGCTACGAGGAAACAAGGTTGCACTGACAATAAAATACATGAAAGAAAGTATTCCCTTTTCGTTATGTTTATTGGGTACTGATGAGGCTGGCCGTACACTTGCAAAGTGTAGCCAAGCACATGCCGAAGAATCGGAATGAGTATGCATAAATGAGAAATGTGAATATTGCACGGAGTTACATAATGATCAATGATGATAATGAACATGAATAAATGCGATGTACATAAATAGAGCTTACGACAATAGTAGAAATGAAGTCGAAAGTCCAATGAAGATGAAGAGAGTTGAGAACGAAGGAAGGGGCTCACGCGATGAAATGTGCGGAGGCTTGATGGCGGAAACGCGACTTCGTTGACGTGGTTGAAGAACCGTGAAGAACGCGATGTCGTCGCCGACGCTCGTGATGATGATGAATGTAGATGGAGCTCTCGGGCGAGAATAGAAGAGAAGAGAAGAGATGTGTGACGCTCGATGACGAAAGCAGTGAGTCGCTTGATGTCGGAGGCCAAAGTGGAAAATGCAGACATCAAAGCCGGTAGTGGTGCTGAGACGGTGAGTCGCTCGATTGATGAGCCGAACTTTGATGGTGAATGTTTAGATGAGCTGCGGTGAGTCGAGCTCATGTGAGTGAAAGACTACCGGTGAAGAAACTGGCAACTCCCAGCGGATAACCAAGCACCATATATGTCGGAACTAGATTTAACTGTTCCACTGGAAGACTGCAGCCCGATGAACACGGCAGAGAAAGTGAAGATGTGCCGATACGATAGAGGTGAAAGGCACGGTAGAATCAAGCCCGGAGAAGAAATCATGCAGAAACGTGTTGACTCAACTGACATGTAAGCAGGAGTTGTTGACTCGACCGAGGTGTAAGCGGGAGTGAAGAAAACCTCGTGGTGATGAAAATACGCGGGTGAACGATGCGCGGAACCACGATGCTCGATTGGAGGAATGAACACGCGTGGTACGAATAATGAATATAAATAAGTACCGTGATGGAAAAATACAGGAGACATGAATTAATGTACGGTGAAAGTAGGGCATGTAAGAGCCGCTACACATATGCGTACCCTACATAACACTCAGTGGGGGGGGGGGGGGGGGCGGTGCGCTTAACGGCGAAGCGCTCTTTGTGAATTGTGAATTTGTGAATGGGAGCTTAACTTTGAAAAGCTTTCGCGCCCGTTCCAACGCATTAGTTATTCATGTAATCCCCGCGTGTGTGTCCGCTCTCGTCTTGAAAGATTTGACTCTAAAATTTTCACTTTGGCTACTGATTTGTTTCATTATTATTTTACGTACATGACATTGATTTAGATTCTTATTCTGATTGTTAATTTCCCTCCCAACATCGAAGTGTTTTAGGCATTGACGTTGGCATGATTGTTCATTTCTGTTCATCAATGTGTTCAATACTTCAATTATATTAATTTGTTCACAAACAAAACAGAAACGATATGTATAGTTGTATTCTTTCTGTATGTTTTGGCACATTATTGTTTCATATTGCATTATTTTGTTCTGTCATCCGATCAAAATAGGTAATATATCTATATCATCAATCTGTTCATTCTCATGCAAGATCGATCTAAAGAATAGAAACGTAGGTTCTCTAAATCTTTGCAAAATCAGCTATTGTATTTTAACACCGTGATTTCAAAATGATACTTATAATCAAAGACATTGTAAGATTCTGCTTGAAATAAGATTATAGGGCGTTTATAAATATGTCATACGAAACGAACAAACATCTGCAAATTAAAGATATTACAGAAATGATAATCGTATTGTCGGGAGCCTGCATTATCAAAACGTTTCGGTAAATGGAAGACGCTCTTTTTCGAAATGCACTCACCCAAATTCTGCTCGAATCATAAGGAACACTGTCTCCCTGCAAAATTATAAAACTAATTTTACGAAAAAAAAACGAATATCTGCATTATCGGGGAAATCGATATACTCCCAGAGAGATTATTATTTGCAAATAAACATTGTAAATTATGTTTGAATCGTATGGGACCTTGAAGAAAGAAGGAGTGTTTATCGGACACGATATTCGTTATTTTCACCTCGAACCATTCGAAATCGCCTATATATGTTCCAAACATGAAATTTGATTGAATATTTCTTCGTGAAGAAACTGTATTGGTGGTGGCATTTGACGTAACAATTTGTTGTCATCAATTGCTCGTGAGGTTTTGACGTTTCATATTTGTTAGCTAGCGCTAGTAAAGTCTCTTGTTTTAACGTGCACTGCATTGGTGCACTGTATTTAGTTATAAGGCCTGAACACGTCATGTTCACATTGGGTGTTATATAGCATACGGATATTATAGTACATGTAACTTTTACAAGGACATTGTTATTGCAACGCAATGACAAAAGACAGCTCTTTGAGCAGCTAATAGTTGGTGCGCCCATTGTTCCGCTCATAAGCGGCTATCACCAATTACCGGGCATTATTTGTTATTGCATCATTAGTTTTCTATTTATTTATTTATTTTTGGGGAGGGGGATATCGTATTACGAATTCATGACCCTTATGCATAATGACCATGTTCTAAAATTACAAATAGCGGTCTTCATGAATAGTTGTCCAATGAATAGCGGTCCTTATAACTAGCGAGCGGCGCCCTCCTGATGGGCCTCTGCCATTTACGTCCGGCCGTTCACTTCGCCGCCCCCCCTCCCTCACACACACACACACATAATACGCAGCCTTAATAGTGTACCTAAAGGCCCGGTCACACAGCCCTCCACGGGCGTATCGCGGCCGAATCACGGCCAAAAATTTCTGCCCGTGAAGCAGACGCTGTTGGACGCTTTGAGGTCGCGATAAAGACGCGATACAGCCGTACTTTACCCGTCGTTACACGCGGTAAGAAATTCACACGCGGTTGGCCGCGCGAAAAAGTTTTGGGCTGCCCAAAAATTTAGACCGCGGGTAATCGCGGGCGGTACACGTGGTACACACGCGGTAAAGACGCGGTACAGACGCGGAACGAACGTGCTAGGACGTGCTACGGCCGCGGTTAAGACGTGGTTACACGCGGAATTGGACGCAAAATTTTAGCGGGTAATCGCGGGTGGAGCACGGTCATAGCACGTTTGTTCCGCGTCTGTACCGCGTTGTAATCACGTGCATTAGCGTGTGTACCGCGTGTAAGCGTGGTAGGCCGCGGTACCGCCGCGCTTCACCCGCGATAAGGACGCGGAACAGTCGCCGGCGTCTGTTCCGCGGGCATACCACGGGTAAACCGCGGGTAAGCCAATTTTGCACATTTTTCCACCACGGGCAACCGCGGGCAAAAAAAAATCGCGAAATTTTACCCGCGATACAGACGCGAAAGGCTGTGTGACCGGGCCTTTAACAAGAATCTATAGCAAGTCGGACAATTATAGAGATCAAACAATAGCCTTGCTCGGCCGCGTGAAATCCTGCCACAGCATTCGAACTTTTCTTTTGTATTCGTTCTATAGAACTCTACTTTATCTTAAAGCGAGGTGAAATGAAAAGAGCGTCATCATGAGTAGATCTTTTGTTTGATGTTATCCTTCTTCTCCCTAGTTAAGTCAAACCTCAATTTAGGCCTATCCATAAAAGGTAGCTTCCTGTACCGTTTGCTTTTTTTTTTTTTTTACCTGACTGCTACATGAAGCATATGCTCTGAATTAGGCAAACAGGTGACCGGCGGCTTTAAGACCTCTCCGAACGAAATATAATGTTGAGTTATGCCTTACCAAAGGGCACTAGCATATCGACTTGGTTTCTAACCAGGGAGCTCCCGGTTACGAGCTGCTCTGCTCTACCACTGGGCTCAAGCGCCTCCCTCCTTTTAAAAAGATCTTTTAAAATATGCGTGTGTTTTTTTTTTTTTTTTTTTTTTTTGTGATTAAGAATCAAAACATGTTTGGTATGTTTTTGTATCTGTGCAGTATGATTTCAAAATTTCACTTTCGCCACTTAATTATACAAATCTACGAATAAATGATTCGAATGTTAGAGCAGAACTCGATGTTTGTATTTGTGTCCCTGCCCGTTTTGCGATCATTTAGTACATATAGCGCAAAGTAGAAGTCGAATGATAAATTATCACCATGAACTGCTTAATGTTTTGTATGGCATTTCCATTTGCTGCTCAACTTTATCGCCATCAAGCTACGCTTTTTGTTTACATCTTCATGACACACATGTTTTATAATCTCGATATAGTTCCTAGACTCTTTTTTCTATTCATTCCACTTTTAAAAAGAGCTATGGAATTATTATGATTTAAAACGCATTAAGGACGGGCAATTTTCGAAGGCAAATCTCTGGCGTGATATCCTGCCACAGCATTTTATGTTTTTTCCTTTAGAGCGAACTTTTCTTTTGTATTCGCTCCATACAGAACTCTACTTTATCAAACAGCGAGTTGAAATGAAAAGAGCGTCATCTTAAGTAGATCTTTTGTTTGATGTTATCCTCCTTATCCCTAATAAGCAAACCTTCAATTTATTAGAACCAAGTCAAGGGAGGAGAAGAAGAAAAAAAGAGGATTTTACTGACAAAATATATATTCTTCCAAGCTCAGGCTGTGGCAACGCGTAGCGTGAATATGAATGACGGGAGAGAAAGATAATTCCTTTGTCCATTATTAGGACGCTAGAATAATATCGCGATGTGGGAATTATACAAATATGTTGATAATCATTCAAATTACAAACATAACAAGCGTCCTAAAAAGGAATCAATTTGCCAACTATAACCGCATACATGTATTCATTCACATCATTCGCCTTTTATTTTTTTTGTTGTTGGGGACAATCAAGCTCGCAATTAAACAGCCATTAATCGTACATAGTCATCTTTATTTCACATTTCATACAGTCGTCACAAAAACTAAAAGGAGGCGTATTAAACCCAACAAAAATAAAATGTGTGTTGATTGCCCCCCGAAACAAAGACGCTCCCACCAGACAAGTTCATGCTGTGCTGTAGCAATGTACATCGCAAAGCTTCCACAATGATTGGAAAGATAATACCCCGCCCGTTACGACGCAAAACGGCGCGAGAAGAATAGATCGCGACGCGAGAAGAATACATCAAGTTTTTACAAACAATGGAGTGTTTATCAGAACGAGAACCGGAGGAGGGGAAGACAGGCTTTGGCCGACAAATACTTGCTATATATCAAGTTTAAGCTGTACCGCGCATCCCGAGCGAGAACAATGACGCGAAAGATAATCTTCCATCGCCTGGTAGGGCGCAAAAGGGCGCAAGAAGAATAGAGCGGGTTTATACCAACAATAGACAGTTTCTTTTCATATGCAAGAATCAGATGAGGGTGACTATTGCGCCCCTTCGCGCCCCTTTGCGCCTCAATGCGTCTCTTGAGACGCGACTGTTCTATTCATCGCGCCCCGACGCATCCGGGCACAGTCGCAACTTTGGAAGGCTCCCCTTACACGTAAACGGAAAAAGGAATTTTCAAATCCCACTTTGCAAGTGAGATATGAGCATGATCCCGGCATCTGATCGAAAAATGAAGGGCACACTTTTGATAGCTCATTGTCTCAGCTACAACATATCCAAAGCTCAGCGAAAACGAAGCTAAAACAACGGAGATTTTGCTCGCGAAAGACAGGAGTGTAGAATCCAGTTTTGAGAAAAAGTCATGTCCCATAGAGAATACACGCAAAATGCGAAAAATTGACATGCCTCCTTTAATCGCAAAAATACACCCTGATACTTTTGTCAAAAATAAAAATTGTGAATATTACATTTGTAGAAAATTGTCTCAGCTAGAACATATCAAAATTAAAAAGAAAATTGATCCATATTTACAGAGATACAATCAATTTTCCAAAAATATGCTGACGTCATAATATGCAAATTGAATTTTTGAGTTTGGAGGCCATTATGATGACGTCATGAGTTAATTGAGGATAAAATGAGACATGAAATCATATCTCCGACTCATAATCTATCCAAATATGAAAAAATATTAGGAGTTTCTATCTATTCTAAAGAGTTACAATGAATTTTATGTAGGCATGTTTTTGCCCATGTATTGTGGATAAAGATAACGTAAATCCGCGCGTGCTGTCAACTTTGACGGACGCTCGTTGCGTAAATAAAAGGTGAACAAATTATCAAAATGCTTGGAAAAATGTACCGAATATGATGACAGAAAAAAATCGGCGATTCTATGTTGCAAAATGCCAGTACGCGCGAAAACGCGCGCGCATGCGCGTGTGCGTAATTTTTTATCAAATGCTCCATATGGCCTGAAACGTATGCAAAAAAAATTTGGGATGATTTCGAGCATTTTAAATTTTTGCGCGCGCGTAAACGCGCGGACGAACGCGCACGCGCGCATTTGCGCACTTTTATTGACCTCAACTTGACCGGACGGATATTTATCTTAATCGTGATAATTATGAATGAGAAATACTTTTCCGTCATGAAGATATGATCATTAGTTGATTTTCACAAAATGGCGCCTGGATGACGTCACGATAATTTTGACTCTCTAAAAAGTCATGCAGTTCTAAGTTAGACTAAGATCTATCATCATAGCAAGTTTCATGATAATGGCTTTATTCAGTCTTGAGATATCCTGCGAACAAATTCGAGGAAGAATAATAATAAATAATAACTAGATTTGTAATACTTGTTTGGAACAAGTATAGGTGGGCTGGTCCAACTAAAATTTGAGACAAAATGAAGGGCACATTTGAGATATCTTATCGTCTCAGCTACAACAAACTCGAAGTACAGCGTAAACGAAGCTAAAACGACGTAGATATTGCTCGCGAAAGACGGGAATGTAGAATCGAGTTTTGAAAAAAGTCATGTCCCATAGAGAATACACGCTAAATGTGAAAAATTGACATGCCTCCTTTAATCGCAAAAATACGCCATGATGCCTTTGTCAAAATAAAGAATAATTAGAACTGCATCTGTAGAAAATTGTCTCAGCTAGAACGTATCAAAATTTGGAAGAAAATCGATCAATATTTACAGAGATACAATCAATTTTCTATAAATATGCTGACGTCATAATATGCAAATTGGAATTTGAGTTCGGAGGCCATTATGATGACGTCATGAGTTAATTGAGGATCAAATGAGACATGAACAAATATCTCCGAATCATACTCTATTAAAATATGAAAAAAATTGGCGTCACCTTGCATTCTAAAGAGCTACAATGTATTTTGTATAGGCATGTTTTTGCCCATATATGCTATGTATTTACAAGAGCTCGCGCGCACGGAAATTTTGTTTAACGGTCGATCATTCCGTTTTTAATAGTCATAAAGAAACAACCATGGCATCTATTTGTTTGTAAAAATATGTAGAATATTATGAAGAAAAAAAAATGGCGATTCTATGTTGTGTAATAGTTTTACGCGCGAAAACGCGCGCGCATGTGCGTGTGCGCGATTTTTTATAAAATGCTTAAAATGGCCTCAAACGTATGCAAAATGATTTTGAGACGATTTTGAGCATTTTAAAATTTTTGCGCGCGCATTGACGCGCGGACGTACGCGCACGCGCGCGTTCTTTGACCTGAAATTGACCGGACGGATATTGACCTTGATCATGATAAATATGAATGAGAAATAACTTTTGGTTATGAAGATATGATCATAAGTTGATTTTCGTAAAATTTTACAAAATGGCGCCTAGATGACGTCATCAGTAATGTTTAATGTTGAAAACGTTATTGTGCTTTGTACATATGCCTATACATATGTGTGCTAAATTTCAAGGCTTTTGATTGAGCCATTTTCAAGTTATCCTGCCAACAAAAAAGTGGTTAGAAATAAGAAAAATAAATAATAAATAAATAAATAAATAAAGGCAATTCTAACGAAATTATAAGGTGGTCTGTACGTTATACAGCCCACCTGATAAATAAATAAATAAATAATAACTAGACTTTAATTCGTCACTTTGACGAATTAGGTGATACGTATGCTATTTTTGTATCATGAAAGTGTGCCGATTATGATCTAATGATAATATTCATAAATACGATAATAAAGATATTGATGATGATGATTTATTGTTTTAAATGACGATGACAATGATTAAAAGTGGTAAAGCGCCCCCTTCAGGTATTCGATAGACAATTGTTATATGATTAATTTACTAAACAAGCTCAAATTTTCGCCTGATTGCAGAGCCTACCAATCATTTAACTGATATTTCGACGCACTACATACGCAACATAATGAACAAGTCTAGACTGGAATGTAGTATCATTCACCTCCCATAGGCATAAGACGCATACTTCCACTACCTTGCAGTGGCGGATCCAGGGGGGGGGGGCCGAAACGGCCGCGGCCCCCCCCCCCCTATTGGCGGCGCAAAAAAAGAAAAAAAGAGAAAGAAAAGAAGAGAAAAAAGAAAGAAGAGAAGAAAAAAAGGAGAAGAGAAAAGAAAGGAGAAGAGAAAAGAAAAGAAAAGAGAAAAGAAAGAAGAGAAAAGAAGCAGAAAGAGAGAAAAAAAGGAGAAAAGAAAGAGAAGAAAGCCCCCCCCCCCCTCCTCCCTCCCTCCCACTCCGGGAATCTCCGATAAAGGGTAACTTTTCACGCAACAAAGTCCGGCCCGTAATACACAAAATCCGGCCCGTACTGACTTTACACACAGCTCTCATTTAACATAAGAAAAAGAGGATCATGGGGGACCAGCAGACGCCGATTGGGGAAGTTTTCTATATAGAGGGAGCAAGTAGCTACAAGTAGGACAGTGTGCCTTTAAGAGTCGAGAATGGAACAACCAATCATCTTCTTCCTCTAACAATATCATTAAACTATGAAAAGTCAAAGCTGCCGCGCTTCGCGCGGGAAGGGGAAAGACTGAATTCAAACAAGGATTAAGAGTCGAGAATGGTACAACGAATGGTCTTCTTTCTCTCATAATTTAATGAAGCGTCTGAAAATTACGCGCTACGCGCGAGCGGGGAAAACTGAATTCAGACAAGGATTATTTTAGAGTCGAGAATATAACAACGAATCATCTTCTTTCTCTAATAATTTAATTAAACTTTTGTCATGAAAGAGGCTTTAACCCCCCCCCCCCGATGAAAATGTCAAAAATTGTACCGGTATGGTGCTTCTAATATGACCTTGTCAGTATTGGTATGTTGAGTTGAAAAAATGGTCTGCACACTTTCCAAATTTCCGGCTCCCCTATTGGAAAATCCTAGATCCGCGCCTGCCTTAGGTACTGGTCGTACAATCAAGCTTTGTTTTAAATTGCCGTATAGTTTGGAAATTAAGAGGCAAACATCCGCCTGCAAGATTGTGTCATATTGCCAGGAGAAAAAGACATGATAGATAAGAGTGCGAGAGAGAAAGAGACAGACAGAAAGAAAGAGTCAGAGGGGAGGGTAAGGGCAGGGGAGTGGGATGGGAGTGGGATGGGGAGGGGGAGCTTAAGAAAGATAAAGAGAGAGGGAGAGGGCGAGAAGGCGAGAGGGCGAGAAGAAGAAAGATCGCGGAGACTATTAAAAAAAAAATATCAATTTAAGGCACTTTCAAAAGCTTAAAGCATCACAAATTGAACTAGACTTTAATTCGTCACTTAGACGAATTAGGTGATACGTATGATAATGGTTTACATAACGAATAATGCATTACACGATATATTATTTTGTAAAATGCTTCTCCCATTTATATGCTTCTCCCATTATGATCTATTCATATGTCAAGATTAAATTGTGTCTCCTTGATCATCATGGATCTAGGGAAGATAGATTGAAACAATATATGACCTTTGACCCTGTGCAGTAACCAGTTACACATTTGACTCTAATTTACATCATGAAGAACACCTTTTGACGATTTTATCTTATTCAAAGAAATGAAAATGTAATTGATAAATGATTATCATCATTATGATCATGATCATGAGCGCGATCATGACATCTTATTGAAAAAATGAGGGTTGATTTAGATAGCATATAGTCTCAGCTACAACATCCTCAAAAATCAACAAAATCCAAGCAGAAGTAACGGCGATATTGCTCGCAAAAGACAGAAATCATATCTCCGACTCATAATCTATCCAAATATGACAAAATATTAGGAGTTTCTATCTATTCTAAAGAGTTACAATGAATTTTATATAGGCATGTTTTTGCCCATGTATTGTGGAAAAAGATAACGCAAATCCGCGAGCGCTGTCAACTTTGACGGACGCTTATTGCGTTAATAAAAGGTGAACAAATTATCAAAATGCTTGGAAAAATGTGCCAAATATGATGACAGAGAAAATTCGGCGATTCTATGTTGCAAATTGCCAGTACGCGCGGAAACGCGCACGCATGTGCGTGTGCGCGATTTTGTTTGCGAAATGCCTTAAATGGCCTAAAACATATGCAAAAAAAATTTAAGACGATTTAGAGCTTTTTTAAATTTTGCGCGCGCATTAACGCGCGCACGAACGCGTACGCGCGCGTTTACGCACGTTTATTGACCTAAAATTGACCGGACGGATATTAATCTTAATCATGATAAATGTGAATGAAAAATTACTATGCGTTATGAAGATATGATCATTAGTTGATTTTCACAAAATGGCGCCTGGATGACGTCACGATGACTTTGAGTCTTTGAAAAGTCACGCAGTTCTAAGTTAGACTAAGATCTATCATCATGGCAAGATTCATAACAATGGCTTCATTCAGTCTTGAGATATCCTGCGAACAAAATTGAGGAAGAATAATAATAATTTCTTCTATACAGACACAAAATAAATACTAGACTTTAATTCGTCACTTAGACGAATTAGGTGATACGTATGATAATGGTTTACATAACGAATAATGCATTACACGATATATTATTTTGCTTCTCCCATTCATATGCTTCTCCCATTATGATCTATTCATATGTCAAGATTAAATTGTGTCTCCTTGATCATCATGGATCTAGGGAAGATAGATTGAAACAATATATGACCTTTGACCCTGTGCAGTAACCAGTTACACATTTGACTCTAATTTACATCATGAAGAACACCTTTTGACGATTTTATCTTATTCAAAGAAATGAAAATGTAATTGATAAATGATTAGCATCATTTTGATAATGATGATCGTGATGATCATGATCATGATCATGAGCGCGATCATGACATCTTATTGAAAAAATGAGGGTTGATTTAGATAGCATATAATCTCAGCTACAACATACTCAAAAATCAACAAAATCCAAGCCGAAATAACGGCGATATTGCTCGCAAAAGACAGGAATGTAGAATCCAGATTTGAAAAAAAAAGTCATTTCCCATGGGGATTACACGCAAAAAGTAATGGATTAAGTGAAAATAGGGTAATAATAAAGTAAAAAGGGTTATTTATGACATTATTTGCGAATCTACGTGTTTAAATAATCAAAGGAGATGGTACAGTGAAGGTCAAAAGGAAAAAAAAAGTGAAAAAAAAAAGTGTTGGAGACACCCGGACTCGAACCAGGGATCTCGAGGTTGGAAGTCAAGTGCGTTACCGATATAACAAAACATCTCCCATAGCGATTAATTACACGTAAACGGGAAATGGAATTCAGAAATCCTACTTTGCAAGTGAAATATGAGCATAATCCCGGCATCTGATCGAAATATAAAAGGCACACGTGTGATAGCTTATTGTCTCAGCTACAACATATTCGAAGCTCAGCGAAAACAAAACTAAAATATGGGAGATTTCGCTCGCAAAAGACAGGAGTGTAGAATCCAGTTTTGAGAAAAAGTCATGTCCCATAGAGAATACACGCAAAATGTGAAAAATTGACATGCCTCCTTTAATCACAAAAGTACGCCTTGATGCCTTAGTCAAAATGAAAAATTGTGGCAACTATACTTGTAGCAAATTGTCTCAGCTAGAACATATCAAAATTTAAAAGAAAATTGATCCATATTTACAGAGATACAATTAATTTTCCAAAAATATGCTGACGTCATAATATGCAAATTGAAATTTTGAGTTTGGAGGCCATTATGATGACATCATGAGTTAATTGAGGGTCAAATGAGACATGAAATCATATCTCCAACTCATAATCTATCTACATATGAAAACATATTGGGAGTTCCCATCCATTCTGAACAGTTACAATGAATTTTGTATAGGCATGTTTTTGCCAATGTATGGTGGATAAAGATAACGCAGATCTGCGCGTGCTGTCAACTTTGACGGACGCTCATTGCGTTATTAAAAGGTGAACAAGTTATCAAAATGCTTGGAAAAATGTATCAAATATAATGACAGAAAAAATTCGGCGATTCTATATTGCAAAATGCCAGTACGCGCGAAAATGCGCGCGCATGCGCGTGTGCGTAATTTTTTTATCAAATGCTCCATATGGCCTGAAACGGATGTAAAAAAAAATTGGGATGATTTGGAGCATTTTAATTTTTTTCGCGCGCGTAAACGCGCGGACATAAGCGTACGCGCATTTTTGCGCGCATTTATTGACTTGAAATTGACCGGACGGATATTGAGTTTAATCATGATAAATATGAATGAAAAATGGCTTTCCTTTATGAAGATATGATCATAAGTTGATTTTCACAAAATGGCGCCTGGATGACGTCACGATGACCTTGACTGTCTGAAAAGTCACACAGTTCTAAGTTAGACTAAGATCTATCATCATTGAAAGTTTCATGATAATGGCTTTATTCAGTCTTGAGATATCCTGCGAACAAATTCGAGGAAGAATAATAAAAATAAATAATAATAATAATAATAATAATAAAGAAAAATCTTGACGAAATCAAAAGGTGATACGTTGACTTCGTTACGTATCACCTAACTAGACTTTAAATCGTCACTTAGACGAATTAGGTGATACGTATGATAATGGTTTACATAACGAATAATGCATTACACGATATATTATTTTGTAAAATGCTTCTCCCATTCATATGCTTCTCCCATTATGATCTATTCATATGTCAAGATTAAATTGTGTCTCCTTGATCATCATGGATCTAGGGAAGATAGATTGAAACAATATATGACCTTTGACCCTGTGCAGTAACCAGTTACACATTTGACTCTAATTTACATCATGAAGAACACATTTTGACGATTTTATCTCATTCAAAGAAATGAAAATGTAATTGATAAATGATTATCATCATTATGATAATGATGATCGTGATGATCATGATCATGATCATGAGCGCGATCATGACATCTTATTGAAAAAATGAGGGTTGATTTAGATAGCATATAGTCTCAGCTACAACATACTCAAAAATCAACAAAATCCAAGCCGAAATAACGGCGATATTGCTCGCAAAAGACAGGAATGTAGACTCCAGATTTTAGAAAAAGTCATCTCCCATAGGGATTACACGCAAAAAGTAATGGATTAAGTGAAAATAGGGTAATAATAAAGTAAAAAGGGTTATTTATAACATTATTTGCGAATCTACGTGTTTAAATATTCAAAGGAGATGGTACAGTAAAGGTCAAAAGGAAAAAAAAGTGAAAAAAAAAAAGTGTTGGAGACACCCGGACTCGAACCAGGGATCTCGAGGTTGGAAGTCAAGTGCGTTACCGATATACCAAAACATCTCCCTTGGCGATTACACGTAAACGGGAAATGGAATTCAGAAATCCTACTTTGCAAGTGAAATATGAGCATGATCCCGGCATCTAATCGAAAAATAAAAGGCACACTTTTGATTGCTCATTGTCTCAGCTACAACATATCCGAAGCTCAGTGAAAACAAAGCTAAAACAACGGAGATTTTGCTCGTGAAAGACAGGAGTGTAGAATCCAGTTTTGAGAAAAAGTCATGTCCCATAGAGAATACACGCAAAATGCGAAAAATTGACATGCCTCCTTTAATCGCAAAAATACACCATGATACTTTTGTCAAAAATAAAAAATGTGAATACTACATTTGTAGAAAATTGTCTCAGCTAGAACATACCAAAATTAAAAAGAAAATTGATCAATATTTACAGAGATACAATCCATTTTCCAAAAATATGCTGACGTCATAATATGCAAATTGAAATTTTGAGTTTGGAGGCCATTATGATGACGTCATGAGTTAATTGAGGATAAAATGAGACATGAAATCATATTTCCGACTCATAATCTATCCAAATATGAAAAAATATTAGGAGTTTCTATCTATTCTAAAGAGTTACAATGAATTTTATATAGGCATGTTTTTGCCCATGTATTGTGGATAAAGATAACGTAAATCCGCGCGTGCTGTCAACTTTGACGGACGCTCATTGCGTTAATAAAAGGTGAACAACATATCAAAATGCTTGGAAAAATGTACCGAATATGATGACAGAAAAAAATCGGCGATTCTAAGTTGCAAAATGCCAGTACGCGCGAAAACGCGCGCTAGCGCGTGTGCGTAATTTTTTTATTAAATGCTCCATATGGCCTGAAACGTATGCAAAAAAATTTGGGATGATTTAGAGCATTTTTAATTTTTGCGCGCGCGTAAACGCGCGGACGAGCGCGCACGCGCGCATTTACGCACATTTATTGACCTGAAATTGACCGGACGGATATTGATCTAAATCGTGATAAATATGAATGAGAAATTACTATTCGTTATGAAGATATGATCATTAGTTGATTTTCACAAAATGGCGCCTGGATGACGTCACGATGACTTTGAGTCTTTGAAAATTCACGCAGTTCTAAGTTAGACTAAGATCTATCATCATTAAAAGATTCATGACAATGGCTTCATTCAGTCTTGAGATATCTTGCGAACAAATTCGAGGAAGAATAATAATAAATAATAAACTAGACTTTAATTCGTCACTTAGACGAATTAGGTGATACGTATGATAATGGTTTACATAACGAATAATGCATTACACGATATATTATTTTGTAAAATGCTTCTCCCATTCATATGCTTCTCCCATTATGATCTATTCATATGTCAAGATTAAATTGTGTCTCCTTGATCATCATGGATCTAGGGAAGATAGATTGAAACAATATATGACCTTTGAACCAGTGCAGTAACCAGTTACACATTTGACTCTAATTTACATCATGAAGAACACCTTTTGACGATTTTATCTTATTCAAAGAAATGAAAATGTAATTGATAAATGATTATCATCATTATGATAATGATGATCATGAGCGCGATCATGACATCTTATTGTAAAAATGAGGGTTGATTTAGATAGCATATAGTCTCAGCTACAACATACTCAAAAATCAACAAAATCCAAGCCGAAATAACGGCGATATTGCTCGCAAAAGACAGGAATGTAGACTCCAGATTTGAGAAAAAGTCATCTCCCATAGGGATTACACGCAAAAAGTAATGGATTAAGTGAAAATAGGGTAATAATAAAGTAAAAAGGGTTATTTATGACATTATTTGCGAATCTACGTGTTTAAATAATCAAAGGAGATGGTACGGTGAAGGTCAAAAGGAAAAAAAAAGTGAAGCAAAAAATTGTTGGAGACACCCGGACTCGAACCAGTGATCTCGAGGTTGGAAGTCAAGTGCGTTACCGATATACCAAAACATCTCCCATAGCGATTACACGTAAACGGGAAATGGAATTCAGAAATCCTACTTTTCAAGTGAAATATGAGCATAATCCCGGCATCTGATCGAAATATAAAAGGCACACGTGTGATAGCTTATTGTCTCAGCTACAACATATTCGAAGCTCAGCGAAAACAAAGCTAAAATATGGGAGATTTCGCTCGCAAAAGACAGGAGTGTAGAATCCAGTTTTGAGAAAAAGTCATGTCCCATAGAGAATACACGCAAAATGTGAAAAATTGACATGCCTCCTTTAATCGCAAAAGTACGCCTTGATGCCTTAGTCAAAATGAAAAATTGTGGCAACTATACTTGTAGCAAATTGTCTCAGCTAGAACATTTCAAAATTTAAAAGAAAATTGATCAATATTTACAGAGATACAATTAATTTTCCAAAAATATGCTGACGTCATAATATGCAAATTGAAATTTTGAGTTTGGAGGCCATTATGATGACATCATGAGTTAATTGAGGGTCAAATGAGACATGAAATCATATCTCCAACTCATAATCTATCTAAATATGAAAACATATTGGGAGTTCCCATCCATTCTGAACAGTTACAATGAATTTTGTATAGGCATGTTTTTGCCAATGTATGGTGGATAAAGATAACGCAGATCTGCGCGTGCTGTCAACTTTGACGGACGCTCATTGCGTTATTAAAAGGTGAACAAGTTATCAAAATGCTTGGAAAAATGTATCAAATATAATGACAGAAAAAATTCGGCGATTCTATATTGCAAAATGCCAGTACGCGCGAAAATGCGCGCGCATGCGCGTGTGCGTAATTTTTTTATCAAATGCTCCATATGGCCTGAAACGGATGTAAAAAAAAATTGGGATGATTTGGAGCATTTTAATTTTTTTCGCGCGCGTAAACGCGCGGACATAAGCGTACGCGCATTTTTGCGCGCATTTATTGACTTGAAATTGACCGGACGGATATTGAGTTTAATCATGATAAATATGAATGAAAAATGGCTTTCCTTTATGAAGATATGATCATAAGTTGATTTTCACAAAATGGCGCCTGGATGACGTCACGATGACCTTGACTGTCTGAAAAGTCACACAGTTCTAAGTTAGACTAAGATCTATCATCATTGAAAGTTTCATGATAATGGCTTTATTCAGTCTTGAGATATCCTGCGAACAAATTCGAGGAAGAATAATAAAAATAAATAATAATAATAATAATAATAATAAAGAAAAATCTTGACGAAATCAAAAGGTGATACGTTGACTTCGTTACGTATCACCTAATAATAATAAATAAATAAATAAATAAATAATAAAAATCTTGACGAAATCAAAAGGTGATACGTCTACGTACGTATCACCTAAAAATCTTGACGAAATCAAAAGGTGATACGTCTACGTACGTATCACATAATTAAATTGTGTCTCCTTGATCATCATGGATCTAGGGAAGATAGATTGAAACAATATATGACCTTTGACCCTGTGCAGTAACCAGTTACACATTTGACTCTAATTTACATCATGAAAAACACCTTTTTACGATTTTATCTTATTCAAAGAAATGAAAATGTAATTGATAAATGATTAGCATCATTATGATAATGATGATCGTGATGATCATGATCATGATCATGAGCGCGATCATGACATCTTATTGAAAAAATGAGGATTGATTTAAATAGCATATAGTCTCAGCTACAACATACTCAAAAATCAACAAAATCCAAGCAGAAATAACGGCGATATTGCTTGCAAAAGACAAGAATGTAGACTCCAGATTTTAGAAAAAGTCATCTCCCATCGGGATTACACGCAAAAAGTAATGGATTAAGTGAAAATAGGGTAATAATAAAGTAAAAAGGGTTATTTATGACATTATTTGCGAATCTACGTGTTTAAATAATCAAAGGAGATGGTACAGTGAAGGTCAAAAGAAAAAAAAGTGAAAAAAAAAGTGTTGGAGACACCCGGACTCAAACCAGGGATCTCGAGGTTGGAAGTCAAGTGCGTTACCGATATACCAAAACATCTCCCATAGCGATTACACGTAAACGGGAAATGGAATTCAGAAATCCTACTTTGCAAGTGAAATATGAGCATGATCCCGGCATCTAATCGAAAAATAAAAGGCACACTTTTGATAGCTCATTGTCTCAGCTACAACATATTCAAAGCTCAGCGAAAACAAAGCTAAAACAACGGAGATTTTGCTCGCGAAAGACAGGAGTGTAGAATCCAGTTTTGAGAAAAAGTCATGTCCCATAGAGAATACACGCAAAATGCGAAAAATCGACATGCCTCCTTTAATCGCAAAAATACACCATGATACTTTTGTCAAAAATAAAAAATTGTGGATACTAAATTTGTAGAAAATTGTCTCAGCTAGAACATATCAAAATCAAAAAGAAAATTAATCCATATTTACAGAGATACAATCAATTTTCCAAAAATATGCTGACGTCATGATATGCAAATTGAAATTTTGAGTTTGGAGGCCATTATGATGACGTCATGAGTTAATTGAGGATAAAATGAGACATGAAATCATATTTCCGACTCATAATCTATTTAAATATGAAAAAATATTAGGAGTTTCTATCTATTCTAAAGAGTTACAATGAATTTTATATAGGCATGTTTTTGCCCATGTATTGTGGATAAAGATAACGCAAATCCGCGCGTGCTGTCAACTTTGACGGACGCTCATTGCGTTAATAAAAGGTGAACAAATTATCAAAATGCTTGGAAAAATGTACCGAATATGATGACAGAAAAAAATCGGCGATTCTATGTTGCAAAATGCCGGTACGCGCGAAAACGCGCGCGCATGCGCATGTGCGTAATTTTTGTATTAAATGCTCCATATGGCCTGAAACGTATGCAAAAAAAAATTGGGATGATTTGGAGCATTTTAAATTTTTGCGCGCGCGTAAACGCGCGGACGAACGCGCACGCGCGCATTTGCGCACTTTTATTGACCTCAACTTGACCGGACGGACATTTATCTTAATCGTGATAATTATGAATGAGAAATACTTTTCCGTTATGAAGATATGATCATTAGTAGATTTTCACAAAATGGCGCCTGGATGACGTCACGATAATTTTGACTCTCTAAAAAGTCACGCAGTTCTAAGTTAGACTAAGATCTATCGTCATGGCAAGTTTCATGATAATGGCTTTATTCAGTCTTGAGATATCCTGCGAACAAATTCGAGGAAGAATAATAATAAATAACTAGACTTTAATTCGTCACTTTGACGAATTAGGTGATACGTATGCTAATGGTTTACATAATAAAGAATGCATTACACGATATCATATTATTTCATGAAATGCTTCATCCATTAAGATCTATCCATATGTCAAGTTTAAATTGTGTCCCCTTGATCATTATGGATCTAGGGAAGATAGATTGAAAAAATATGACCATTGACCCTGCGCAGTAACCAGTTACACCTTTGACTCTAATTTACATCATGAAGATAACATTTTGACGATTTTATCTTATTCAAAGAAATGAAAATGTAATTGATAAATGATTATCATCATTATGATAATGATGATCATGATGATCATGATGAAGATCATAATCATGAGCGGAATCCTGACATCTTATTGACAAAATGAGGGGTGATTTAGATAGCACATAGTCTTAGCTACAGCATACTCAAAAATCAACAAAATCCAAGCAGAAATAACGGCGATATTGCTCGCAAAAGACAGGAATGTAGACTCCAGATTTGAGAAAAAATTATCTCCCACAGGGATTACACGCAAAAAGTAATGGATTAAGTGAAAATAGGGAAACAATAAAGTAAATAGGGTTGTTTATTACATTATTTGCGATTCTACGTGTTCGAATAATTAAAGGAGATGGTACAGTGAAAGGTCAACAAGAAAAAAAAAGTTCAGAATTTTTTTTTGGGAGACACCCGGACTCGAACCCGGGATCTCAAGGTCGCAAGTCAAGTGCGTTACCGATATACCAAAACATTTCCCATAGCGATTACACGTAAACGAAAATGGAATTCTAAAATCCCACTTTGCAAGTAAAATATGAGCATGATCCCGGCATATGATCGAAAAATGAAGTACACATTGGAGATAGCTCATTGTCTCAGCTACAACATACTCGAAGCTCACCGAAAAAAAGTCAAAACAACGGAGATGTTGCTCGCGAAAGACGGAAATGTAGAATGCAGTTTTGAGAAATAGTCATGTCCCATAGACAATACACGCAAAATGTGAAAAATTGACATGCCTCCTTTAATTGCAAAAATACGCCATGATACTTTTGTCAAACTGGAAAGGGGTGGACACTGCATTTGTAGAAAATTATCTCAGCTAAAACATATCGAAATATAGGAGAAAAACAATCTAAATTTACAGAAATACAATCAATTTCCCAAGAATATGCTGACGTCATAATATGCAAATTAAAATTTTGAGTTTGGAGGCCATTATGATGACGTCATGAGTTAATTGAGGATCAAATGAGACATGAAATCATATCTCCGACTCATAATCTATCTACATATGAACAAATATTAGGATTTTCTATCTATTCTTAAGAGTTACAATGAATTTTATATAGGTATATTTTTGCCCATGTATTGTGGATAAAGATAACGCAAATCCGCGCGTGCTGTCAACTTTGACGGACGCTCATTGCGTTAATAAAAGGTGAACAAATTAACAAAATGCTTGGAAAAATGTGCCAAATATGATGACAGAGAAAAATCGGCGATTCTATGTTGCAAAATGCCAGTACGCGCGGAAACGTGCACGCATGCGCGTGTGCGCGATTTTTTTGCGAAATGCTTCAAATAGCCTGAAACGTATGCAAAAAAAAATTAAGACGATTTAGAGCATTTTTAATTTTTGCGCGCGCATTAACGCGCGCACGAAAGCGTACGCGCGCGTTTACGCACGTTTATTTACCTAAAATTGACCGGACGGATATTGATCTTAATCATGATAAATATGAATGAAAAATTACTTTCCTTTATGAAGATATGATCATAAGTTGATTTTTACAAAATGGCGCCTGGATGACGTCACGATAATTTTGAGTCTTCGAAAAGTCATGCAGTTCTAAGTTAGACTAAGATCTATCATCATGGCAAGTTTCATGATAATGGCTCTAGCCATTCTTGAGATATCCTGCGAACAAAATTGAGGAAGAATAATAATAATTTCTTCTATACAGACACAAAATAAATACTAGACTTTAATTCGTCACTTAGACGAATTAGGTGATACGTATGATAATGGTTTACATAACGAATAATGCATTACACGATATATTATTTTGTAAAATGCTTCTCCCATTTATATGCTTCTCCCATTATGATCTATTCATATGTCAAGATTAAATTGTGTCTCCTTGATCATCATGGATCTAGGGAAGATAGATTGAAACAATATATGACCTTTGACCCTGTGCAGTAACCAGTTACACATTTGACTCTAATTTACATCATGAAGAACACATTTTGACGATTTTATCTTATTCAAAGAAATGAAAATGTAATTGATAAATAATTATCATCATTATGATAATGATGATCATGATGATAATGATCATGATCATGACATCTTATTGAACAAATGAGGGTTGGTTTAGATAGCATATAGTCTCAGCTACAACATACTCAAAAATCAACAAAATCCAAGCCGAAATAACGGCGATATTGCTCGCAAAAGACAGGAATGTAGACTCCAGATTTGAGAAAAAGTCATCTCCCATAGGGATTACACGCAAAAATTAATGGATTAAGTGTAAATAGGGTAATAATAAAGTAAAAAAGTGTTGTTTATGACATTATTTGCGAATCTACGTGTTTAAATAATCAAAGGAGATGGTACAGTGAAGGTCAAAAGGAAAAAAAAGTGAAGAAAAAAAAAGTGTTGGAGACACCCGGACTCGAACCAGGGATCTCGAGGTTGGAAGTCAAGTGCGTTACCGATATACCAAAACATCTCCCATAGCGATTACACGTAAACGGAAAATGGAATTCAGAAATCCTACTTTGCAAGTGAAATATAAGCATGATCCCGGCATCTAATCGAAAAATAAAAGGCACATTTTTGATAGCTCTTTGTCTCAGCTACAACATATCCAAAGCTCAGCGAAAACAAAGCTAAAACAATGGAGATTTTGCTCGCGAAAGACAGGAGTGTTGAATCCAGTTTTGAGAAAAAGTCATGTCCCATAGAGAATACACGCAAAATGCAAAACATTGACATGCCTCCTTTAATCGCAAAAATACACCATGATACTTTTGTCAAAAATAAAAATTGTGAATACTACATTTGTAGAAAATTGTCTCAGCTAGAACATATCAAATTTAAAAAGAAAATTGATCAATATTTACAGAGATACAATCAATTTTCCAAAAATATGCTGACGTCATAATATACAAATTAAAATTTTGAGTTTGGAGGCCATTATGATGACGTCATGAGTTAATTGAGGATAAAATGAGACATGAAATCATATCTCCGACTCATAATCTATCCAAATATGAAAAAATATTAGGAGTTTCTATCTATTCTAAAGAGTTACAATGAATTTTATATAGGCATGTTTTTGCCCATGTATTGTGGATAAAGATAACGCAAATCCGCGCGTGCTGTCAACTTTGACGGACGCTCATTGCGTTATTAAAAGGTGAACAAGTTATCAAAATGCTTGGAAAAATGTATCAAATATAATGACAGAAAAAATTCGGCGATTCTATATTGCAAAATGCCAGTACGCGCGAAAATGCGCGCGCATGCGCGTGTGCGTAATTTTTTTATCAAATGCTCCATATGGCCTGAAACGGATGTAAAAAAAAATTGGGATGATTTGGAGCATTTTAATTTTTTTCGCGCGCGTAAACGCGCGGACATAAGCGTACGCGCATTTTTGCGCGCATTTATTGACTTGAAATTGACCGGACGGATATTGAGTTTAATCATGATAAATATGAATGAAAAATGGCTTTCCTTTATGAAGATATGATCATAAGTTGATTTTCACAAAATGGCGCCTGGATGACGTCACGATGACCTTGACTGTCTGAAAAGTCACACAGTTCTAAGTTAGACTAAGATCTATCATCATTGAAAGTTTCATGATAATGGCTTTATTCAGTCTTGAGATATCCTGCGAACAAATTCGAGGAAGAATAATAAAAATAAATAATAATAATAATAATAATAATAAAGAAAAATCTTGACGAAATCAAAAGGTGATACGTTGACTTCGTTACGTATCACCTAATAACTAGACTTTAAATCGTCACTTTGACGAATTAGGTGATACGTGCTATTTTGTTATCATTAAAGTGTGCCGATGATGATCTAATGATAATGATCATAAATACGATAAAGACCATGATTAAGAGTGGTGTAGCGCCCCCTTCAGGTATTCGATAGAGATTTGTAGAATCAGGATTTCAGAAAAAGTCGCCTAACACGCAAACTAAGAAAATTCTGACATGTCACCTTTAATTGAAATTTTCACTATTATGATGTCATCGAAATGATAAATGATGTACGTCAATATTGTAGATAATTTATTAGCTACACCGTATTAAAATTTGGAAGAACATAGAATACAAATAAGCTAGATAGTGCTCAAAGATCAATGTCATGAAGATTTATGATTTAAACGAAATTCACCTTCCTTAGGCATAACACTCAAATTAAGAAAATTCTGAAATGTGGCCTTTAATTGAATTTTGTACTATGATGACGTCAATGAAATAAAAAGTAGTGTGTCTTTATCTTGAAGGCAATTGCCTCAACTACAAGATACCGAAATTTGGAAGAAAATCAGTCAATATTATGAGAAATACACTAAATTTTCTATAAATATAATGACGTCATAATATGCAATTTAGTATTTTGACTTTCAAGGCCATTATGATGACGTCAAGATGTATTTCATGGCCTAATAAGATATGAAATCATATCTCCGACTCATACTGTATCTAAATATGAAACAAAAATGGCAGTCCTTATTCATCCCGATGTACTTTTTATAGGCATGTTTTTGCCCATATATGCTATGTAATACATTGCCTCGCGCGCACGGATATTTTTCTTGAACGGACGCTCATTCCGTTATTAATAGTGATAAAGAGATGAACATGGTATCAAATTGTTCAGAAAAATATGAGAAATATCCTGTCAAAACAAATATACAAGGAATTATTTTTCGTTCGGCCGTGACAAACGAAAACGTGCAAAAATGCGTGTTTTGCGCGATTTTTTATGAAATGCTTATAATGGCCTGAAACGTATGCAAAATTTTTTTTTAACGATTTTGAGCAATTTAAAATTTTACGCGCGCGTTAACGCGCGCACATAAGCGTACGCGCAGTTTTGCGCGCATTTATTGACCTGAAATTGACCGGACAGATATTGATCTTAATCCCGATAATTATAAATGAGAAATTTCTTTCCGTTATGAAGATATGATCATAAGTTGATTTTCACAAAATGGCGCCTGGATGACGTCACGATAATTTTGACTCTCTAAAAAGTCACGCAGTTCTAAGTTAGACTAAGATCTATCATCATGGCAAGTTTCATGATAATGGCTTTATTCAGTCTTGAGATATCCTGCGAACAAATTCGAGGAAGAATAATAATAAATAACTAGAAATTTAATTCGTCACGAAGACGAATAAGGTGGTCTGTCTAAGTCTTATGATAGATTTGAGAATGGGAGAAGTTATATAGACATGTAAACAATGATGATCATGATGAACATGATGATGATCATGATAGTAAAGGTGATGATGATCATTATAATGAAAATGTTATATGATGATAAAAACGATAATGTTAATGATGATGATGATAATGATCATGATCATGGTGATGTTGATGATCATCATCTTCAGACCATGATGATGATGATGATGATAATGATCATGATCATGGTGATGTTGATGATCATCATCTTCAGACCATGATGATGATGATGATGGTGACATTGATGATGATGATGATAATGATGATATTGATGATGATGATGACGATGATGAGTATGAGCATGATTCTGACATCTGATTGAAAAAATGAGGGAATATTTAGATAGCATATAGTCTCAGCTACAACATACTAAGATTTGGTTGAAAACTGTTTGAATAACCACCGAGACACAGGTCAAAACACATTGTCAGGCAGATTCATGTTTTGAAAAAAGTGACCTCCCATAGACATAACACGCAAATATGACAAATTATGCATTGTCGCCTTTAATGGAATATTTAACTATGATGACGTCATCAAAATGAAAAATGAATGGCATATTTTTGATAGAGAATTATCTCAGCTACAACATATCGAAATCTGGGAGAAGATCGATGACCGATAAGTGAGATAATCTCAATTAAACAAAGACAAAAATGACGTCATCAACAAAATACATTTTGTTGAGTTTAGATGTCAATATGAAGACTTTGTTACACTTTGTACGAGTCAGGGTGGTATGAAATCATATCTCCAACTCATGCTCTTTCGAACCATGATATAAAAATTGGGGGTCGACGGACTATCTGAAGAGCTATTTTGATTCATAAAATAGCATGTTTTTGATCAAATTTACATTATATTGCCCATAGCAGCACGCGCGGATTTTGAACTTTGACGCACGCTCACGGCCTTATGAAATATGAAGAGTGACTGAAATTAATGTAAATTGTCAATTACGTTAAGAGAAATCTAAATCATGTACATATTTTGAATTTGACCTTTTCCGCGCGCTGTGAGCGCGCGCACCGCGCGCGGGGACAAGTACGGACGGAAATTTTTGAAATGCTTAAAATGACCTGATTCGTACTCTCGTTTAATAGTTAAAACAGTATATCTTTTCAAAATGAACGAATTTTTGTTCACTTTTCCTCAAAATTTCATCAAACTGATTCCTTGATTTTTCTTTCACATCTCCACACATTACCACCCACATATCTGACTTCTGAAGAAGAAGACGAGTTCACTGTGGTCACTTTCACTTTCCGGTACTCAGAGCCAGCCTAGTTCGAATTAACGAAGATAAATTTATCCTCATTTAGCTGTTAATTGAAGATAAATTTATCCTCATTTAGCTGTTAAATGAAGATAAATTTATCCTCATTTAGCTGTTAAATGAGGATAAATTTATCTTCATTTAACAGCTAAATGAGGATAAATTTATCTTCATTTAACAGCTAAATGAGGATAAATTTATCTTCATTTAACAGCTAAATGAAGATAAATTTATCTTCGTTAACACATCTAAATGAGGATAAATTTATCTTCATTTAACAGCTAAATGAGGATAAATTTATCTTCCATTAGGAAAACATCTCATTTGAGCTCTGCTCACCAGTTCACCACTTTTCCTGGTGCTACCATAATCTGATAGGAGCACTGACCACTGATAAAGGGATTACCAGTAGGGTCCATGGGGAGAGAGACAGCGGTCAATCATAGCCTAGTTACTGATAAAGGGATTACCAGCTGGTATCTGATATCCAGTCCAGATTCATAGTCTTCTCATCGCAGACCATACACCTATATAATAGGCCTGGATTCAGTGTGTCTAAAGTCTCACTTCATATTGTTTTTTTTATAGCAAGTACTAGCTACTTTCTTTTACGTATAGAAGAGAACATTGATGTGCTTGGCAATGGAAAAATGCAGAAGGAAAATATAAAGGGAGGATAAAATAGGGAAAGACGGGTGATAATAAGGAAAGATGGAAATGGAGGGAAAGAAGGAAGAGAAAATAAAGAATAGCATAAGGAAAGATGGAAAAAGAAGATAAAAAGTTTAAAAAGAAATACATGAGGAAAGATGGAAACAGAAGATAAAGAAGGTTAGAAAAAAAAAATACATAGAGAGAATAAAACAAGGTGAAAATAGAGGAATACATAAGGAAAGATGAAAAAGATAAAATTAGGAGAAAATAAAGAATAACATAAGGAAAGATGGAAAAGGAAGATAAAAGAAGCTTTAAAAAGAAATACACAGGGAAAGATGGAAACAGAAGATAATGAAGGTTAGAAATAAAGAAATACATGAGAAAAGATAGAGAGAATAAAACAAGGTGAAAATAGAGGAATACATAAGGAAAGATGAAAATTAGAAAGACGGAGAAAATAAAGAAGTTCATAAGGAAAGATGGCTAAAGAAGATAAAATTAGGAGAAAATAAAGAAATATATAATGAAAATTAGAAAAGAGATGTTGAAAGAAGGAGAAAAATAAAGAATAATATCAGCCGAAAGGTATATAGAACAAAGGTGATAATAGTGAAAAACATGAGGAAAGATGGAAAGGAAAGATGGAAAGGAAACATTGAGAAGATAAAGAAGTTAATTGGACAAATAAACTTTTAAAAAACCACCAACCAACATGCGTAAACTGGACCAAACTTTGATTGGTCATGTTGCTGCATAATAAGGGCGACTTGAAATAATCGCACTGTCACAAGTATTTTAGTTTTTCTGCATAAATATAATCATTACCTTAAAACATAAAGGTTAGATGTCTTATGTATTGAACCAAATCTTTAATAGGCAAGCTTGCCCAGTACCTCTTTGATCAAACGACACGGCTAATTTTTAAGAACACTAAAAGAAAATACACTGAAAAACGGCCGCTCAGAGTGCCGGGCGCATTCACGATACTGCATGTGGCAAGTTTTTTCCGAATTGGGTGGTGGAGTAACGCCTTTAACATAGGCTATATTTGTCGACCTTACCCGACTTTCAAATGGAGAATCTCACTTTTCGGTGAACGGGGACCGAAATACCCCACTTGCGTGTCTGGTATTACAGACCGCTTTCTTTCCCGATATCTTCGCGTACACCAAGCTTCGTGAGAATGAGCAATCTCAGAATCTGGATGAATGTTGTCCTTGTAGTGTGAGGTTCATGAGTAATTATTGTTATAAACTCCGACATATAGTATGGATGATAATGTTTGTCAAGTTTATTGCGGACTTTGTCATCCTCATAAAAGTATTAGATCAAGTAAAAAGGCTTCAATTAAAATAGTTAAAAATGACCAGAAATCATTTCGATGTTAAGATATTTTTGACGCACTTCTCGTCATGATATTGAATTTATAACATACAACAAAACGAGGACATCATAATCATAAAGACGTTCGTTGTGCAGATATGTATTTGCTTATTAATACATACAGTGACAAAAAAGAATAATGCGCTATAATCATGAGCAAAAAACCAAGAGGTTTCGGAGAATGGTAAAAAATCATCCGAGCAGTCAATTAGGCAATTCTTCAACAATCTTAAGTATTAAAAAGTGAAAAGGTTTAACTGTCGTGATAAAAATGAGCTTGTCATAGAGATTTATTATACAAGTGAGCATCGAAATGTTTCTTTAATGAACTGCTATAAAATTTTGAAACCAAATACTCTTGTGCTGAAATTTCATATCCTCAGTATCGAGAAGCATAATGTTCCATTATGGTTGCATCAACTATTGTAAAATAGATTAAGTCCTTCGATGTCTTGTAATGCCCTAATCACTCAGCTAATTATTATCTTTCTAAAGGATTGTAGATTTGAGAGTTTCTGTTTCTTTCGTGTTACATGCAATGGACATTCAATCATCACGGCTTGATGTGTTGTGGGGAAATAAATATTGTATCCTATACGTGTACAGATCATATTAAATCAAATAAAAGTTTGATGAAATTCAATTCTTATCTTGCCAGAATCATCATTTTTTTAAATACCGTCTTTATAACGAATTCCAAGAAATATGCCGTCTGCCTAAACAACCACCCCCCCCCCTATTTTAAATTTGACGTCTGAGCCCCGGCCACTCCCTGTTTCCAAATCCTTGATCTGCCGTTTGGGGGGGGGGGGCAAGAAATAGGCAAAGAAAGTTGAGTAGACCTTCAGATTACGCACTGAATAAATGTAACGAAAACAATATTTACAACATTCTATTCTTGCTTTAATACCTCAAAAATATTTAACGATCAAACCAACAAAATGTATGTTTTCCCGGCCTTTCCTTATAGGCCTAGGCTTACACCATTTTTCTAAACGCGTTCGAGTTTATTTCGTCTATGCGAATAAATTTGGTGGCGGAGTAACGCCTTTAACAGAGGCTATATTTGTCGACCTTACCCGACTTTCAAATGGAGAATCTCACTTTTCGGTGAACGGGGACCGAAATACCCCACTTGCGTGTCTGGTATTACAGACCGCTTTCTTTCCCGATATCTTCGCGTACACCAAGCTTCGTGAGAATGAGCAATCTCAGAATCTGGATGAATGTTGTCCTTGTAGTTTGAGGTTCATGAGTAATTATTGTTATAAACTCTGACATATAGTATGGATGATAATGTTTGTCAAGTTTATTGCGGACTATGTCATCCTCATAAAAGTATTAGATCAAGTAAAAAGGCTTCAATTAAAATAGTTAAACATGACCAGAAATCATTTTGATGTTAAGATATTTTTGACAATTTTAGACAATATCATATTTAATTGTGTCCATGTACTATATCGAACTAGACAATTATGATGAAACTTGAAAGGAACATAATTATAACCAGGAAGTTCCTGATATAACTATGCTTATAAAGTGAAGCAAGGAAGATGAAACTGGCATCTCCCATGTATACTGGTAGCTATGAGAATGGACAAAATCCGAACCTATATGAGACTGCGAATAAGACTAGAACATCATGGAGGAGTTCCAAGCAGTACTTATCAAGGTTGGGCTGGTGATGTCCTGGCAAAGTTTGTTTACACTGCAGATTAGGGACTCTAACTCTCTCTTGCTCTGTGGCGAGCTTACCACCAAAATGCACCCCACTTTCGGGTCCAAAGTGGGGTGAAGTTTAAATGGACTGTTTTCGTCATGATTTAACAGCTAAATGAGGATAAATTTATCTTCATTTAACAGCTAAATGAAGATAAATTTATCTTCGTTAACACAGCTAAATGAGGATAAATTTATCTTCATTTAACAGCTAAATGAGGATAAATTTATCTTCATTTAACAGCTAAATGAGGATAAATTTATCTTCATTTAACAGCTAAATGAAGATAAATTTATCTTCATTTAACGGCTAAATGAAGATAAATTTATCTTCATTTTACAGCTAGATGAAGATAAATTTATCTTCATTTAACATGAGGATAAATTTATCCTCATTTAGCTGTAAAATGAAGATAAATTTATCCTCATTAAACTGTGTTAACGAAGATACCGGACAGCGAAAGCGACCACGTCGTCTTCTTGTTCTTCGTCGTAGCCAAATGCAAAACTAACTCTGGCAGGTTCCGAAGTCAATGACATCGAATTCAAAACGCGTTATAAAAGAAAAACGTAAAAGATTGTGGACAACATGCATGCAACCGCGAGTGATGACGTCGAATCGAAGAGTGATTTGAATTTGGCGCGTGTTATATGCTTGTGTTGTTGTTGTTCTTGCCCACACTTTGTATACTGTGTAGGCGGCAAGATCAGTACAAAGCTCTGTGTTTACAAACAATGGACACTGGCCGCGCGCGGCTATTAATTGTTCTCCCTGTGGGTTAAGGTTGTAGCTAGTCTGCAGACACAGACCCTTGACAGCCATTATGAGTAAAAACAATGTCTAAATTTCAAACATGAGAGTACTGAGTTATGTCATGTAGCTGCTTCTGACACAGTAAAATACTGGAAAAGAAACATAACACATTAAGCAGAATCTGATTCTCCTGATTATTTCATGTGGTTTTATTCAAGAGTAAAGTTGAGTCTGTGTTTACAGACTAGGTTTGAGATGGTGAATGGATAGAACTGATAATCCCCGTGCGACTGGCTAACGACGGTCTGGGGAGAATATGGATGTATCATCTCCCTGGTGAATCTGTACATGGAGGTAAATGGGTGTATCGTAATCGTAAAATGCAGACCTTTTAACAATTTATCAGGGTGGTTACTTAATTTGCAAAAATTCACCTTTCAGAAAGAAAACGTGCATTTTTGCTAAAAATAGAAGACAAGACACAGGATGGGGCTGCATTGGGCTAATATAGGCCTATATAAAGTATGATGTTTAATAATATCAGGGAACGGGAACCAGCTGTGTGCCCGGCCGCAAAATGTATGAGCAATATTATCTTAAAAAATGCAAATACATGTATTTCGGAGGGAAAGTTGAAAACAAACGATATTAATTCAGAGTTCAGAAAGGGCCTTTGGACAGCGAACGGTCTGGATATGTAATTTCTTTCTTGTTCAAAATCTTATTCGATGTTTTGTGGAGTTCATCGAGCACGGCGGGCTGGTCAATGTCCGGCCCCTGGATCCGCCAAACTTCTTCATGTTTCCCCGAGTCCATGTGATCGCCGCCCCCGCACCGCGCCCCTGGTTGACCTTTTTGTGAATTTATAGTCATCTCTGCTTCAGTGTGGGTTTATAATTAATAGTTTCAGAGTTAAAGAGCTAAAGAGAGAGAGAGCGAGAGAGTTAAAGAGTTGGGTTGGGTTTTGCGGCTTCAGTGGTACATCCCCGTCTGTATATCTGAAGAGCCCCCCCCCCCCAACCCCTCCGGGTCGATATCCCTATCACGGAACCTCATGAGTTACATCTCTAAGGTCCATAGGCTGTTTATAATAGTAGAGGTATTATGGGAATTGGAATAGCACCCGACAGGGGATGATACAAGATTTCCCAACAATAATGATTATGAATAAGACGCCCTGAAATTTGAAAATCACGCAAATTCCAGGGATTCCCTTCAATTTGAGCGAGCGGCCGCTTCCGAAGCAGAAGTGACAATAAGCATAAACAGTAATACTCCAGCTATCAGGGTGTGTACATCCACTGACTCGACAGTGGCGGATCCGTGGAAAAACGTGGAAAAACACATTAATTTTACCTTTTTGGGAGATGCTCCCCCCCCTGGCGCTCAAGGGGGGGGGGGGTGCAAATTTTCAGATTATATAGAGGCCCCCCCCCCCAACAAAATTGTGCTTACTACCCCCCCCCCCCCCCCCAATGAGTGAGGGTGCAGTCCAAGGATTGGCTATATTATAAATTATATAGAGGACGAATATTCCGCTGGGCATAGTTTACTTGCAACCCCCCCCCCCCCCTCTATCCAATACCAGCTCCCAAGCAGGAACCTTTGTATTGGGATTTACAACACTTTCCGATTACCAGCAATAACTTTATTCCAAGAGATCCTCGGATCGCTATATGATTTATTGCTCACCTGTATACAATCATTGCATGCCCAAGTAGGAGTCGTCGGGCTGAGTTGTTCCTATTAGTCCGAGTTAGCCCGAATTATTATTTCCATTTACAGAACCACTCCCCTCCCCTGCGGCCCCTTATTATTATTATTATTATCATTGTTATTATTATCATAAACGTTAGTAGGGGTCTAGTAGTAGTAGTCCGAGCGGCGGCGTCCGGGGGGGGGGGGGTACGTTCCCCCTCAATTTTCTTTTAGAGGGGGGAGGTCGTTCCCGCCGGAAATTTTGAAAAAGTGCACACAAGAAATGTATAGAAAATACTGACTAAAGACTGCAACACACTTTTAGGCTCTGGAGGGCCCAAGAATGCAGCGTTTAGACTCAGTATTTGCTATACATTTCTTGTGTGCACTTTTTCAAAATTTCCGGCGGGAACGACCCCCCCCCCACGCCTGTAAAAGAAAATTGAGGGGGAACGTGCCCCCCCCCCCGACCGCTGCCCCTTTGGACTGCCACTACTATTAAAATACTACAACTAGAACCCTACTAATGATTATAAGAGTCGTTGGGCTGAGTTGTCCCTATAAGTCAGAGTTAGCCCGAATTATTATTTTCATTTACAGAGCCAACCCCTCCCCTCCGGCCCCCGATTATTATTATTAATAATAATCGGGGCCGGAGGGGAGGGGTTGGCTCTGTAAATGAAAATAATAATTCGGGCTAACTCTGACTTATAGGGACAACTCAGCCCAACGACTCCTACTTGGGCATGCATGATGTATTAATGTGGGCACATTTTTTGGGCGACCCTCTAACATTTGAAAATTTGCACCCCCCTTAAGCGCCAGCTAAGGGGGGGGGGGGCACTTCCCCAAAAAGGTAAAATTAACGTGTTTTTGCACGTTTTTTCCCAGGGGGGGGGGGGCGGGCCCCCTGGATCCGCTACTGTCGAGTTAGTGGATGTACACACTCTGATAGCTGGAGTATTATTGTTTATGGTTATTGTCACTTCTGCTTCGGAAGCGGCCGCTCGCGCAAATTGAAGAGAATCCCTGGAATTTGCGTGATTTTCAAATTTCAGGGCGTCGATCTTATTCACAATTATTATTGTTGGGAAATCTTTGATCAGCCCCCGTCGGGTGCTATTCCAACTCCCATATTACCTCCACTATTATATACAGCCTACTGACCTAAGAGATGCTCATGAGGTTCCGTGATGGGGACCCGAAGGGGGGGGGGGGGTACTCAGAATTGGTACAGACGGGGATGTACCACTGAAGCCGCAAAACCCAACCCAACTCTTTAACTCTCTCTCTCTCTCTCTTTAGCTATTTAACTCTGAAAATATTAATTATAAACCCACACTGAAGTATAGATGAATACAAATTCACAAAAAAGGTCAACCAGGGGCGCGGTGCGGGGGCGGCGATCACATGGACTCGGGGAAACATGAAGAATTTGGCGGATCCAGGGGCCGGACATTGACCAGCCCGCCGTGCTCCCCCTCGGTATACGTGCTATGGCATGCTCAGTCGTCAAATGCAAGGGGACTTGTATGCATGGCCCATAATAATTATGGGCCTATATAGATTCAGAATGAAACTGCCAAATGGGTGTTTAAACAAAGTTACTATGAATGATATAGGCCTACTATAATATTTATCAACAATCATGTGAAGTTCATAATATCGAATGCATTATATAGGCCTGGTTAGGAGCCATGTATTTACATGTTCGTATATAATTGCAGTTGGTTTATACTTTCTATTAAATATAGGCATGGTTGTCCGAACGATTTAGTTGCACTTCCTATGGGGCATCGATCACAATTATCATGCTTGGGTTTGTAACTAAAGAAAGTGTCTCATGTCAATGAACTCCACAAAACATCGAATAAGATTTTGAACAAGAAAGAAATTACATATCCAGACCGTACGCTGTCCAGCAAAGGCCCATTTTGAACTCTGCATGACAAATTTACATATTTTAAACACGGATATTCAGCGAAAGTCAGAAAAGTCAAGTTTTCAAGCACTTAAAATTAATATCGTTTGTTTTCAACTTTCCCTCCGACATACATGTATTTGCATTTTTTAAGATAATATTGCTCATACATTTTGCGGCCGGGCACACAGCTGGTTCCCGTTCCCTGATATTATTAAACATCATACTTTATATAGGCCTATATTAGCCCAATGCAGCCCCATCCTGTGTCTTGTCTTCTATTTTTAGCAAAAATGCACGTTTTCTTTCTGAAAGGTGAATTTTTGCAAATTAAGTAACCACCCTGATAAATTGTTAAAAGGTCTGCATTTTACGATTACGATACACCCATTTACCTCCATGTACAGATACAACAGGGAGATGATACACCCATATTCTCCCCAGACCATCGTTAGCCAGTCGCACGGGGATTATCAGTTCTATCCATTCACCATCTCAAACCTAGTCTGTAAACACAGACTCAACTTTACTCTTGAATAAAACTACATGAAATAATCAGGAGAATCAGATTCTGCTTAATGTGTTATGTTTCTTTTCCAGTATTTTACTGTGTCAGAAGCAGCTACATGACAAAACTCAGTACTCTCATGTTTGAAATTTAGACATAATGGCTGTCAAGGGTCTGTGTCTGCAGACTAGCTACAACCTTAACCCACAGGGAGAACAATAGCCGCGCGCGGCCAGTGTCCATTGTTTGTAAACACAGAGCTCTGTACCGATCTGGCCGCCTACACAGTATATACAAAGTGTGGGCAAGAACAACAACAACACAAGCATATATGGTACACGCGCCGAATTCGAATCACTCTTCGATTCGACGTCGTCACTCGCGGTTGCATGCATGTTGTCCACAATCTGTTACGTTTTTCTTTTATAACGCGTTTTGAATTCGATGTCATTGACTTCGGAACCTGCCAGAGTTATAGTTTTGCCTTTGGCTACGACGAAGAACAAGAAGACGACGTGGTCGCTTTCGCTGTCCGGTATCTTCGTTAACACAGTTTAATGAGGATAAATTTATCTTCATTTTACAGCTAAATGAGGATAAATTTATCTTCATTTAGCTATTAAATGAAGATGAATTTATCTTCATTTAGCTGTTAAATGAAGATAAATTTATCTTCATTTAGCCGTTAAATGAAGATAAATTTATCCTCATTTAGCCGTTAAATGAAGATAAATTTATCCTCATTTAGCTGTTAAATGAAGATAAATTTATCTTCATTTAGCTGTTAAATGAAGATAAATTTATCCTCATTTAGCTGTTAACTTGTGAAGATAAATTTATCCTCATTTAGCTGTTAAATGAAGATAAATTTATCCTCATTTAGATGTGTTAACGAAGATAAATTTATCTTCATTTAGCTGTTAAATAAAGATAAATTTATCCTCATTTAGCTGTTAATTGAAGATAAATTTATCCTCATTTAGCTGCTAAATGAAGATAAATTTATCCTCATTTAGCCGTTAAATGAAGATAAATTTATCCTCATTTAGCTGTTAAATGAAGATAAATTTATCCTCATTTAGCCGTTAAATGAAGATAAATTTATCCTCATTTAGCCGTTAAATGAAGATAAATTTATCCTCATTTAGCTGTTAAATGAAGATAAATTTATCCTCGTTTAGCCGTTAAATGAAGATAAATTTATCCTCATTTAGCTGTTAAATGAAGATAAATTTATCCTCATTAAACTGTTAAATGAAGATAAATTTATCCTCATTAAACTGTTAAATGAGGATAAATTTATCCTCATTAAACTGTTAAATGAAGATAAATTTATCTTCATTAAACTGTTAAATGAGGATAAATTTATCTTCATTTAACAGCTAAATGAGGATAAATTTATCTTCGTTAACTCGAACTAGGCTGGCTCTGGGTACCGGAAAGCGAAAGCGACCACAGTGAACTCGTCTGCTTCTTCAGAAGTCAGATATGTGGGTGGTAGTGTGTGGAGATGTGAAAGAAAAATCAAGGAATCAGTTTGATGAAATTTTGAGGAAAAGTGAACAAAAATTCGTTCATTTTGAAAAGATATACTGTTTCAAGTGATTTTGAGCATTTACAAATTTTGACGCGCGCGTACGTGCGCGTCATGACCTTTATGTGACCTTTGATGACATGACTTGTTGACCCTTGACCTGAAGTATATGTGATATGAATATGAATGACCTTTGCTTAGGCAGCATGAAGATATGATGGATAACGTGATTTCACAAAATGGCGCCTGGATGACGTCACGATGACCTGATGACTTTGAAAAGGTTACTGTCACGTCTCATGACGATGACCTATGACTGTCTCAAAATTGAAAGAAATTAACACAACCGATCTTGAGTTAACCGATGAACAAAAAACGGGGAGAAATAAAAATAAACTAGAATTTAATTCGTCACGAAGACGAATAAGGTGGTCTGTCTAAGTCTTATGATAGATTTGAGAATGGGAGAAGTTATATAGACATGTAAACAATGATGATCATGATGAACATGGTGATGATCATGATAGTAAAGGTGATGATGATGATGATAATGTTATATGACGATAAAAACGATAATGTTAATGATGATGATGAGCATAAGCATGATCCTGACAACTGATTGAAAAAATGAGGAAATTTTTAGATACCAAATAGTCTCAGCTACAACATACTAAAATTTGGGAGAAAACTGTTGAATAACAACCGAGATACTGGTCAAAACACATTGTCATGCAGATTCATGTTTTGAAAAAAGTGACCTCCCATAGACATAACACGCAAATATAACAAATTATGCATTGTCGTCTTCAATCAAATATTTAACTATGATGACGTTATTGAAATGAAAAAAAAGGAATATTTTTGATAGAAAATTATCTCAGCTACAACATATCGAAATCTGGGAGAAAATCGATCACTGATAAGCGAGATAATCTCAATTAAACAAAGACAAAAATGACGTCATCAACAAAATACATTTTCTTTAGTTTAGATGCAATTATGAAGATTTTGTTTCACTTTGTACGAGTCAGGGTGGTATGAAATCATATCTCCAACTCATGCTCTTTCCAACCATGATATAAAAATTGGGGGTCGACGGACTATCTGAAGAGCTATTTCGATTTATAAAGTAGCATGTTTTTGATCAAATTTACATTATATTGCCCATAGCAGCACGCGCGGAATTTGAACTTTGACGCGCGCTCACGGCCTTATGAAAGGTCAAGAGTGACTGAAATTAATGTAAATTGTCATTTACGGTAAGAGGAATCTAAATCATGTAAACAAATTGAATTTGACCTTTTCCGCGCGTTGTGAGCGCGCGCACCGCGCGCGGGGACAAGTACGGACGAAAATTTTTGAAATGCTTCAAATGACCTGATTCGTACTCTCCTTTAGTAGTTAAGTGATTTTGAGCAATTTGAAATTTTGACGCGCACATACGCGCGCGTCATGACCTTTATGTGACCTTTGATGACATGACCTGTTGACCCTTGACCTGAAGTATATGTGATATGAATATGAATGAACTTTGAGTACGCATCATGAAGATATGATGGATAACGTGATTTAACAAAATGGCGCCTGGATGACGTCACGATGACCTGATGACCTTGAAAAGGTTACTGTCACGTCTCATGACAATGACCTATGACTGTGTCAAAATTGAAAGAAATTAACACAACCGATCTTGAGTTATCCGATGAACAAAAAACGGGGAGAAATAAAAATAAATAATAACTAGAAATTTAATTCGTCATGGGGACGAATTAGGTGGTCTGTCTTCAATTCTTATGATCATGCTCATCTTCAATTTTATTACCCCATGAAATTATGTTAATGTAAAATGATGTATTTATTGTATTAAGATATGAATTGATGAAGTACTGATAAACTGATGAACTGATAAATTGAACTGATGTAAAATAAACTGAATTGATGAGCTAAACGGATGAACTGATGAACTGAACTAAACTGATGAGCTGAACTGATGAACGAAATATTGAGCAATTATCATGATGATGCATAATTAAGTAATATTGACTGCCTTCTGGGCAATACGACGTATATCGCCCGAACCTAAGGTGAGGATGATATATGGCAAGTCGTATTGCCCTGAATTAGGCAGTAAATATTACTATTATTAACCACATCAGATATCTAGAGCAAACAAGAAACTCTCACTATCTTATACTATCTTATCAATTATAAATTACTATCTTATGAATTATGTAGCCTACACTCCACAGGATTTCCTAGCATTAGAAGTTGCAAAAACATCGTCAAACAAGCACTGTGCATCCAGTGCTTGACGAATTTTCGATACACTGCGAACAGTGTGCCAAGGGTCTGATTGTGACGTCACAATAGAGTTCGTGCATGGTGCGCATTTTGTTATACCCGTAATATACATTGTCATTGTCACCAGCAGCTGGTGCGCGATGTTATTTACAACTGGCTCGATTATTTCTCACGAGTTTGACACGCAAAAAAATGTGGGGTCAACTTGCATCCTAAAGAGCTATAATGTATTTCGTATAGGCATTTTTTTTTTTACCATATATGCTATGTATTACAAGAGCTCGCACGCACAGACATTTACCTTAAACGGACGCTCATTTCGTTATTAATGGTCATAAAGAGATAAACATGGTATCAAATTGTTCGGAAAAAAATGGGCAATACTATGATAGACAAAAAATGACGATTTTAATTTGCGTTCGATCATTACGAACAAAAACGTGCGCGCAAATTTATGCGCGCGCAAAGTTGTGCGCACGCAAAATTTTCGAAATGCTTGAAATTGCCTAAAACGTACTATAATTTGATTAAAAAGTGATTATGAGCATTTTTTATTTTTACGCGCACCAACGTACGAACGTACGCGTACGCGCGCTTTTATTGACCTTAAGTTGACCGGACGGATATTGACCATAATCGTTATAAATATGAATGAGAAATGATTTACGGTTATGAAGATATGATCATGAGTTGATTCTCAGAGCACTTCACAAAATGGCGCCTGGATGACGTCACGATATGTTGATGAACTTGAAAATGTTCCTGTCAGGTCTTAAGATGATGACCTATGACTGTATTAAATTTGAAAGAAATTGGACGGTTCAATTTTGAGTAATCGTGCATACAAAAAAGTGGTCACAAATTTATTTTAATTGAATTGTGTTTTTGTACAAATTCAATTAAAATACTAGAAATTTAATTCGTCACGAAGACGAATAAGGTGGTCTGTCTAAGTCTTATAATAGATTTGAGAATGGGAGAAGTTATATAGACATGTAAACAATGATGATCATGATGAATATGGTGATGATCATGATAGTAAAGGTGATGATGATGATAATGATAATGTTATATGATGATAGAAACGATGTTAATGATGATGATAATGATCATGATCATGATGACGTTGATGATTATCATCTTCAGACCATGATGGTGATGATGATGGTGACATTGATGATGATGATGATGATATTGATGATGATGATGACGATGATGAGTATGAGCATGATCCTGACATCTGATTGAAAAAATGAGGAAATATTTAGATAGCATATAGTCTCAGCTACAACATATTAAGATTTGGTTGAAAACTGTTTTGAATAACAACCGAGACACTGGTCAAAACACATTGTCATGCAGATTCATGTTTTGAAAAAAGTGACCTCCCATAGACATAACACGCAAATATGACAAATTATGCATTGTCGCCTTTAATGGAATATTTAACTATGATGACGTCATCGAAATGAAAAATGAATGACATATTTTTGATAGAGAATTATCTCAGCTACAACATATCAAAATCTGGGAGAAGATCGATCACCGATAAGTGAGATAATCTCAAATAAACAATGACAAAAATGACGTCATCAACAAAATACATTTTGTTGAGTTTAGATGTCAATATGTTGACTTTGTTTCACTTTGTACGAGTCAGGGTGGTATGAAATCATATCTCCAACTCATGCTTTCTCCAACCATGATATAAAAATCGGGGGTCGATGGACTATCTGAAGAGCTATTTCGATTTTTAAAATGGCATGTTTTTGATCAAATTTGCATTATATCGCCCATAGCAGTACGCGCGGATTTTGAACTTTGACGCACGCTCACGGCCTTATGAAATATGAAGAGTGACTGAAATTAATGTAAATTGTCAATTACGTTAATAGAAATCCAAATCATGTAAATATTTTGAATTTGACTTTTTCCGCGCGTCATGAGCGCGCGCAACGCGCGCGGGGACATTTACGGACGGAAAATTTTGAAATGCTTCAAATGACCTGATTCGTACTCTCCTTTAGTAGTTAAGTGATTTTGAGCAATTTTAAATTTTGACGCGCACATACGCGCGCGTCATGACCTTTATGTGACCTTTGATGACATGACCTGTTGACGCTTGCCCTAAAGTATATGTGATATGAATATGAATGACCTTTGACTATGCATCATGAAGATATGATGGATAACGTGATTTCACAAAATGGCGCCTGGTTGACGTCACGATATTCTAATGACCTTGAAAATGTTCATGTCACGTCTCATTACAATGACCTATTATTGTGCCGAAATGTAATGAAATTAACTAAACCAAACTTGAGTTATCCGGGGCACAAAAAACGGGAAGAAATAAAAATAAATAATAATAATAATAATAATAATAATAATAATAAAGAAAATTCTGACGAAATCAATAGGTGGTCTGTTGATAACAGACCACCTAATAATAATAATAATAACTAGAAATTTAATTCGTCATTGGGACGAATTAGGTGGTCTGTCTTCAAGTCTTATGATAGATTATAATATTTACTATATTGAGAAAGGGAGAAGTTATATAGACATGTAAACAATGATGATCATCATGATGATCATGATGATGATGATCTTGATAGTAATGGTGATGACGATGATGATGATGATGATCATGATGATGTTGATGATTATCAACAGACCACGATGACATCAACCTGAACAAAATTAGAGAACATTTAGATAGCGTATAGTCTCAGCTACAACATACTCAAAAATCAACAAAAACCAAGCCGAAATAACGGCGATATTGCTCGCAAACGACAAGAATGTAGAATCCAGATTTGAGAAAAAGTCATCTCCCATAAGGATTACACGCAAAAAGTAATGGATCAAGTGATAATAGGGTAATAATAAAGTAAATATGGTTGTTTATTACATTATTTGCGATTGTACGTGTTTTAATATTCAAAGGAGATGGTATAGTGAAAGGTCATAAAGAAAAAAAAGTTTTTAAAAAAAATTGTTGGAGACGCCCGGACTCGAACCAGGGACCTCGAGGTCGGAAGTCAAGTGCGTTACCGATATACCAAAACATTTCCCTTTGAGATTACACGTAAACGGAAAATGGAATTATCAAATCCCACTTTGCAAGTGAGATATGAGCATGATCCCGGCATCTGATCGAAAAATGAAGGACACATTTGTGATAGCTTATTGTCTCAGCTACAACATACTCAAAGCTCAGCGTAAACAATGATAAAACGACGGAGATATTGCTCGCGAAAGACGAGAATGTAGAATCCAGTTTTGAGAAAAAGTCATGTCCCTTAGAGAATACACGCAAAATGTGAAAAATTGACATGCGTCCTTTAATTGCAAAAATACGCCATGATACCTTTGTCAAAATGAAATTTTGTGACAACTGCATTTGTAGAGAATATTCTCAGGTAGAACATATCAAAATTTGAAAAAAAATTGATCAATATTTACAGAGATACAATCAATTTTCCAAAAATCTGCTGACGTCATAATATGCAAATTAAAATTATGAGTTCGGAGGCCATTATGATGACGTCATGAGTTAATTGAGGGTCAAATGACACATGAAATCATATCTCCAACTCATGCTTTTTCTAACCATGATATAAAAGTTGGGGGTCAATTGACTATGTGAAGAGCTATTTCGATTTTTAAAATGGGATGTTTTTGATCAAATTTGCATTATATTTCCCGTAGCAGCACGCGCGGATTTTGAACTTTGACGCGCGCTCACGGCCTTATGAAAGGTCAAGAGTGACTGAAATTAATGTAAATTGTCATTTCCGGTAAGAGGAATCTAAATCATGTAAACAATTTGAATTTGACCTTTTCCGCGCGTTATGAGCGCGCGCAACGCGCGCGGTGACACTTACGGACGGAAAATTTTGAAATGCTTAAAATGACCTGATTCGTACTCTCGTTTAATAGTTAAGTGATTGTAAGCATTTTAAAATTTTGACGCGCGCGTACGTGCGCGTTATGACCTTTATGTGACCTTTGATGACATGACTTGTTGACCCTTGACCCGAAGTATATGTGATATGAATATGAATGACTTTTGCTTAAGAATTTTGAAGATATGATGGATAACGTGATTTCACAAAATGGCGCCTGGATGACGTCACGATGACCTGATGACCTTGAAAAGGTTACTGTCACGTCTCATGACAATGACCTATGACTGTGTCAAAATTGAAAGAAATTAACACAACCGATCTTGAGTTAACCGATGAACAAAAAACGGGGAGAAATAAAAATAAATAAATAAACTAGAATTTAATTCGTCACGAAGACGAATAAGGTGGTCTGTCTAAGTCTTATGATAGATTTGAGAATGGGACAAGTTATATAGACATGTAAACAATGATGATCATGATGAACATGGTGATGATCATGATAGTAAAGGTGATGATGATGATAATGATAATGTTATATGACGATAAAAACGATAAAGTTAATGATGATGAGCAAAAGCATGATTCTGACAACTGATTAAAAAAATTGAGGAAATATTTAGATAGCAAATAGTCTCAGCTACAACATACTAAAATTTGGAAGAAAACTATTGAATAACAATCGAGATCCTGGTCAAAACTCCTTGTCATGCAGATTCATGTTTTGAAAAAAGTGACCTCCCGTAGACATAACACGTAAATATGACAAATTATGCATAGTCACCTTTAATCGAATATTTAACTATGATGACGTCATCTAAATGAAAAATAAATGATATATTTTGATAGAAAAATATCTCAGCTACAACATTTAGAAATCTGGGAGAAGATCAATCACCGATAAGTGAGATAATCCTAAATAAACAAAGACAAAAATGACGTCATCAACAAAATACATTTGTTTGAGTTTGGATGCCAATATGATGACTTTATTTCACTTTGTACGAGTCAGGGTGGTATGAAATCATATCTCCAACTCATGCTTTCTCCAACCATGATATAAAAATTGGGGGTCAATGGACTTTCTGAAGAGCTATTTCGATTTATAAAGTAGCATGTTTTTGATCAAATTTACATTATATTGCCCATAGCAGCACGCGCGGAATTTGAACTTTGACGCGTGCTCACGGTTTTATGAAAGGTCAAGAGTGACTGAAATTAATGTAAATTGTCATTTACGGTAAGAGGAATCTAAATCATGTACACAAATTAAATTTGACCTTTTCCGCGCGTTGTGAGCGCGCGCACCGCGCGCGGGGACAAGTACGGACGGAGAATTTTGAAATGCTTAAAATGACCTAATTCGTACTCTCGTTTAATAGTTAAGTGATTTTGAGCATTTTAAAATTTTGACGCGCGCGTACGTGCGCGTCATGACCTTTATGTGACCTTTGATGACATGACTTGTTGACCCTTGACCTGAAGTATATGTGATATGAATATGAATGACCTTTGCTCATGCATCATGAAGATATGATGGATAACGTGATTTCACAAAATGGCGCCTGGATGACGTCACGATGACCTGATGACCTTGAAAAGGTTACTGTCACGTCTCATGACAATGACTTATGACTGTGTCAAAATTGAAAGAAATTAACACAACCGATCTTGAGTTAACCGATGAACAAAAAACGGGGAGAAATAAAAATAAATAATAATAATAATAATAACTAGATTTTAATTCGTCACTTTGACGAATAAGGTGGTCTGTCTTCAAACTTATTAATTTGAATATTTACTATATAGAGAAAGGAAGAGGTAATATAGACATGTAAACAATGATGATCATAATGATGATGATGATGAACATGATGATGATCTTGATAGTAATGGTGATGACGACGATGATGATGATCATGATCATGATGATGTTGATGATTATCATCAACAGACCATAATGACATCAGACCGAACAAATGAGGGAATATTTAGATAGTATACAGTCTCAGCTACAACATACTCAAAAATCAACAAAAATCAAGCCGAAATAATGGCGATATTGCTCGCAAAAGACAAGAATGTAGAATCCAGATTTGAGAAAAAGTCATCTCCCATAAGGATTACACGCAAAAAGTAATGGATCAAGTGATAATAGGGTAATAATAAAGTAAATATGGTTGTCTATTACATTATTTGCGATTGTACGTGTTTTAATATTTAAAGGAGATGGTACAGTGAAAGGTCAAAAGAAAAAAAAAGTGAAAAAAAAAAAATTGTTGGAGACGCCCGGACTCGAACCAGGGGTCTCGAGGTCGGAAGTCAAGTGCGTTACCGATATACCAAAACATTTCCCATAGCGATTACACGTAAACGGCAAATGGAATTGTCAAATCCCACTTTGTAAGTGAAACATGAGCATGATCCCGGTATCTGATTGAAAAATAAAGGACACACTTGTGATAGCTTATTCTCTCAGCTACAACATACTCAAAGCTCAGCGTAAACAAAGATAACACGACGGAGATATTGCTCGCGAAAGACGAGAAAGTAGAATCCAGTTTTGAGAAAAAGTCATGTCCCATAGAGAATACACGCAAAATGTGAAAAATTGACATGCCTCCATTAATCGCAAAAATACGCCATGATCCATTTGTCAAAATGAAAAATCGTGGCAACTGCATTTGTAGAAAATTGTCTCAGCTAGAACATATCAAAATTTGGAAGAAAATCGGTCAATATTTACAGAGATACAATCAATTTTCCAAAAATATGCTGACGTCAAAATATGCAAATTGAAATTTTGAGTTCGGAGGCCATTATGATGACGTCATGAGTTAATTGAGGGTCAAATGAGACATGAAATCATATCTCCAATTCATACTCTATCAAAATATGAAAACAAAATTGGGATCACCTTGCATCCTTAAGCGCTACAATGGATTTTGTATAGGCATGTTTTTGCCCATGTATGCTATGTATTACAAGAGCTCGCACGTACGGACATTATCTTAAACGGACGTTCATTCCGTTATTAATGGGCAGAAAAAGGTGAACAAGGTATCAAAATGCTTGGAAAAATGTGCCAAATATGATGACAGAGAAAATTTTGCGATTTTATGTAGGCAAATACAAGTACGCGCGAAAACGCCCGCGCACGCGCGTGCGAGCTTTTTTTTGCGAAACGCTTAAAATGGCCTGAAACGTATGCAAAATTAATTTTAAACGATTTAGAGCATTTTTATTTTTTGCGCGCGCGCTGACGCGCGGACGTACGCATGCGCGCGCGTTTTTTGACCTGAAATTGACCGGACGGATATTGACCTTAATCATGATAAATATGAATGAGAAATGCCTTTCCGTTATAAAGATATGATCATGAGTTGAAAGTACAAAAAAAAACACAAAATGGCGCCTGGATGACGTCATGAAGACTTGATGATATTGAAAAGGTTACTGTCACGTCTCATGACAATGACCTATGACTGTGCCAAAATTGAACGAAATTGATCAAACTGATCTTGAGTTATCCTGTGAACAAAAAAGTGGGAACAATAAATAAAAATAAAGAATAATAAATAAATAAAGAAAGAAAATTCTGACGAAAACAATAGGTGATCTGTTTTCAACAGACCACCTAATAAAGAAATAAAGAAAGAAAATTCTGACGAAAACAATAGGTAGTCTGTCGAAGACAGACCACCTAATAATGATAAAGAAAATCCTTCAAAGTTCTAGAAAATGTGCAATTTCAACTTTCAATGGAAAATTCCGACATGATCCCAACATCTGATCAAAAAACAAAGTTCACCGGTTTTGTAGCCCATGGTCTCAGCTATAACATACCAAAAGTTGGGCTAAAATAGAGCACGAATAAGCGAGATAGTGCTCAAAGATTAATGCCATGTAGATTCACGATGTGTACGAAATTCACCTTCCATAGACAATACACGCAAATGAAGAAAATTCTGACATGTCGCCTTTAATTGAAATTTTCACCATGATGACGTCATCAAAATGAAAAACAATGGGCACTGATCTTGTAGAGAATTGTCTCAGCTACAACATATCTAAGTTTGGAAGTAAATCAATCAATATTTACAGAGATACAATCAATTTGCCATACATATGATGACGTCATAATATGCAAATTCGTTTTTTGAGTTCCAAGGCCATTTTGATGACGTCACGATATATATAATGGCCAAATGAGACCTAAAATCATATCTCCAACTCATATTCTATCCAAATATGAGAAAGAATTGGGGGTTTTGTGGACTTCCTAAAGAGCTATAATGGATTTTGTATAGGCATGTTTTTGCCCATATATGCTATGTATTACAAGATCACGCGCGTACGGACATGTATTTTAAACGGACGCTAATTCCGTCAATAATGGTCATGGAAAGCTAAACATGGTATCAAATTGTTCGGAAAAAGATAAGGAATACCCTCGTCAAAAAGACGTACTAGAAAATTATGCTTCGTTTGGCCGCTACGAACGAAAACGCGCAAAAATGTGTGTTTTGCGTGATTTTTATGAAATGCGTAAAATGGCCTGAAACGTATCCAAAATGAATTTGAGGCGATTTGGAGCATTTTGAAATTTGCGCGCGCACTGACGCGCGGACGTACGCGTACGCGCGCGTTTTTTGACCTGAAATTGACCGGACTGATATTGACCTTGATCATGGTAAATATGAATGAGAAATGGCTTTCAGTTATGAAGTTATGATCATTTGAGATTTTCCAAAAAAAACACAAAATGGCGCCTGGATGACGTCATGAAGACTTGATGACCTTGAAAAGGTTGCTGTCACGTCTTATGGCAATGACCTATGACTGTGCCAAAATTGAAAGAAATTGACTGGACGGATCTTGAGTTATCCTGTGAACAAAAAAGTGGAAGAAATAAAAATAAAGAAATAAAGAAAGAAAATTCTGACGAAAACAATAGGTAGTCTGTCGAAGACAGACCACCTAATAAATAAATAAATAAATAAAGAAAGAAAATTCTGACGAAAACAATAGGTGATCTGTTTTCAACAGACCACCTAATAAAGAAAGAAAATTCTGACGAAAATAATAGGTGATCTGTCGTTGACAGACCACCTAATAACTAGAATTTAATTCGTCACGAAGACAAATAAGGTGGTCTGTCTAAGTCTTATGATAGATTTGAGAATGGGAGAAGTTATATAGACATGTATACAATGATGATCATGATGAACATGGTGATGATCATGATAGTAAAGGTGATGATGATGATGATAATGATAATGTTATATGACGATAAAAACGATAATGTTAATGATGATGATGAGCATAAGCATGATCCTGACAACTGATTAAAAAAATGAGGAAATATTTAGATAGCAAATAGTCTCAGCTACAACATACTAAAATTTGGGAGAAAACTGTTGAATAACAACCGAGATACTGGTCAAAACACCTTGTCATGCAGATTCATGTTTTGAAAAAAAGTGACCTCCCATAGACATAACACGCAAATATAACAAATTATGCATTGTCGTCTTTAATCGAATATTTAAGTATGATGACGTCATTTAAATAAAAAATAAATGACATATTTCTGATAGAGAATTATCTCAGCTACAACATATCAAAATCTGGAAGAAAATCAATCACCGATAAGTGAGATAATCTCAATTAAACAAAGACAAAAATGACGTCATCAACAAAATACATTTTTTTGAGTTTAGATGCCAATATTAAGACTTTGTTTCACTTTGTACGAGTCAGGGTGGTATGAAATCATATCTCCAACTCATGCTTTTTCCAACCATGATATAAAAATTGGGGGTCAATGGACTATCTGAAGAGCTATTTTGTTTTTTAAAATGGCATGTTTTTGATCAAATTTGCATTATATTGCCCATAGCAGCACGCGCGGATATTGAACTTTGACGCGCGCTCACGGCCTTATGAAAGGTCAAGAGTGACTGAAATTAATGTAAATTGTCAATTCCGTTAAGAAGAATCCAAATCATGTAAACATTTTGAATTTAACCTTTTCCGCGCTCTGTGAGCGCGCACACCGCGCGCGGGGACACGAACGGACGGAAAATGTTGAATTGCTTAAAATGACCTGATTCGTACTCTCGTTTAATAGTTAAGTGATTTTGAGCAATTTTAAATTTTGACGCGCACGTACGCGCGCGTCATGACGTTTAGGTGACCTTTGATGACATGACCTGTTGACCCTTGACCTGAAGTATGTGTTATATTAATATAAATGACCTTTGATGACGCGTCATGAAGATATGATGGATAATGTGATTTCACAAAATGGCGCCTGGATGACGTCACGATAATTTGATGACCTTGAAAATGTTCCTGTCACGTCTCATAATGATGACCTATGACTGTGCTGAAATTGAACGACTTTGACTGAACTGATCTTGAGTTATCCTCTGAACAAAAAAGGGGGGAGAAATAAATAAAAATAAATAATAACTAGAATTTAATTCGTCACGAAGACGAATAAGGTGGTCTGTCTATGTCTTATGACAGATTTGAGAATAGGAGAAGTTATATAGACATGTAAACAATGATGATCATGATGAACATGATGATAATCATGATAGTAAAGGTGATGATGATGATAATGATAATGTTATATGATGATAAAAACGATAATGTTAATGATTATGATGACCATAAGCATGATCCTGACATCTGATTGAAAAAAATGAGGAAATATTTAAATAGCAAATAGTCTCAGCTACAACATACTACAATTTGGGAGAAAACTGTTGAATAACAACCGAGATACTGGTCAAAACACCTGGTCATGCAGATTCATGTTTTGAAAAAAGTGACCTCCCATAGACATAACACGCAAATATGACAAATTATGCATTGTCGCCTTTAATCGAATATTTCACTATGATTATGTCAGATAAATGAAAAATAAATGCAATATTTCTGATAGAAAATTATCTCAGCTACAACATATCAAAATCTGGGAGAAAATCGATCACCGATAAGTGAGATAATCTCAAATAAACAAAGACAAAAATGACGTCATCAACAAAATACATTTGTTTGAGTTTAGATGCCAATATGATGACTTTATTTCACTTTGTACGAGTCAGGGTGGTATGAAATCATATCTCCAACTCATGCTTTCTCCAACCATGATATAAAAATTGGGGGTCAATGGACTATCTGAAGAGCTATTTCGATTTTTAAAATGGCATGTTTTTGATCAAATTTGCACTATATTGCCCATAGCAGTACGCGCGGATTTTGAACTTTGACGCACGCTCACGGCCTTATGAAATATGAAGTGTGACTGAAATTGATGTAACTTGTCAATTACGTTAAGAGGAATCTAAATCATGTAAACATTTTGAATTTGACCTTTTCCGCGCGCTGTGAGCTTGCACACCGCGCGCGGGGACACTTACGGACGGAAAATTTTGAAATGCTTAAAATGACCTGATTCGTACTCTCGTTTAATAGTTTGGTGATTTTGAGCAATTTAAAATTTTGACGCGCACATACGCGCGCGTCATGACCTTTATGTGACCTTTGATGACATGACCTGTTGACCCTTGACCTGAAGTATATGTGATATGAATATGAATGACCTTTGCTTAGGCATCATGAAGATATGATGGATAACGTGATTTCACAAAATGGCGCCTGGATGACGTCACGATGACCTGATGACCTTGAAAAGGTTACTGTCACGTCTCATGACAATGACCTATGACTGTGTCAAAATTGAAAGAAATTAAAACAACCGATCTTGAGTTAACCGATGAACAAAAAACGGGGAGAAATAAAAATAAATAATAATAATAAATAAATAAATAAAGAAAGAAAATTCTGACGAAAACAATAGGTGATCTGTCGTTGACAGACCACCTAATAATAATAATAATAAAGAAAGAAAGAAAATTCTGACGAAAACAATAGGTGGTCTGTTGATAACAGACCTCCTAATAATAAACAAATAAATAAATAATAAAAATCTTGACGAAATCAATAGGTGATACGTAGACTTCGTTACGTATCACCTAATAAATAAATAAATAAATAATAAAAATCTTGACGAAATCAAAAGGTGATACGTCTACGTACGTATCACCTAATAATAACTAGAAATTTAATTCGTCATGGGGACGAATTAGGTGGTCTGTTTTCAATTTTATGATCATTGAAAAGTCAAAAAAAAAAAAAAAATGAAGAAAAAAAATTGTTGGAGACTCCCGGACTCGAACCAGGGATCTCGAGGTCCGAAGTCAAGTGCGTTACCGATATACCAAAACATTTCCCATAGCGATTACACGTAAACGGAAAATGAAATTCTCAAATCCCACTTTGCAAGTGAAATATGAGCATGATCCCGGCATCTGTTCGAGAAATTAATGGCGCACTTGTGATAGCTTATTGTCTCAGCTACAACATACTCGATGCTCAACGAAAACGAAGCTGAGACGACGGAGATATTGCTCGTGAAAGACGGGAATGTAGAATCCAGTTTTCAGAAAAAGTCATGTCCCATAGAGAATACACGCAAAATGTAAAAAATTGACATGCCTCCTTTAATCGCAAAAATACGCCATGATGCTTTCGTCAAAATGAAAATTCGTAATGACTGCCTCTGTAGAGAATTGTCTCAGCTAAAACATATCAAAATGTGGATGAAAATTGATCAATATTTACAGAGATACAATCAATTTTCCAAAAATATGATGACGTCATAATATGCAAATTGAAATTTTGAGTTCGGAGGCCATTATGATGACGTCATGAGTCAATTGAGGATCAAATGAGACATGAAATCATATCTCCAATTCATACTCTATCAAAATATGAAATCAAAATTGGGTTCATCTTGCATCCTAAAGCGCTACAATGGATTTTGTATAGGCATGTTTTTGCCCATGTATGCTATGTATTACAAGAGCTCGCACGCACGGACATTATCTTAAACGGACGCTCATTCCTTTATTAATGGGCAGAAAAAGGTGAACAAGGTATCAAAATGCTTGGAAAAATGTGCCAAATATGATGACAGATAAAATTTTGCGATTTTATGTTGGCAAATACCAGTACGCGCGAAAACGCGCGCGCACGAGCATGCGAGCTTTTTTTTGCGAAACGCTTGAAATGGCCTGAAACGTATGCAAAATTAATTTAAAACGATTTGGAGCATTTTTTTTTTGCGCGCGCGCTGACGCGCAGACATACGTATGCGCGCGCGTTTTTTGACTTAAAATTGACCGGACGGACATTGACCTTAATCATAATAAATATGAATGAGAAATGTTTTTCCGTTATGAAGATATGATCCTGAGTAAAAAGTACCAAAAAAAACACAAAATGGCGCCTGGATGACGTCATGAAGACTTGATGACCTTGAAAAAGTTACTGTCACGTCTCATGACAATGACGTATGACTGTGCCAAAATTGAACGAAATTGACTAAACCGATCTTGAGTTATCCTGTGAACAAAAAAGTGGGAACAATAAATAAAAACTAGATTTGTAATACTTGTTTGGAACAAGTATAGGTGGGCTGATCCAACAAAAAATTGAGACAAAATAAAGGGTACATTTGTGATAGCTTTTTGTCTCAGCTACAACATATTCGGAGTTCAGCGTAAATAAAGCTAAAACGACGTAGATATTGCTCGCGAAAGACGGGAATGTAGAATCAAGTTTTGAGAAAAAGTCATGTCCCATAGAGAATACACGCAAAATGTGAAAAAATTAGCTTGCCTCCTTTAATCGCAAAAATACGCCATGATGCCTTTGTCAAAATGAAAAATTGTGACAACTGGATTTGTAGAGAATTGTCTCAGCTAGAACATATCAAAATTTTAAAGAAAATTAATCAATTTTTAGAAAGATACAATCAATTTTCCAAAAAAATGCTGACGTCATAATAGGCAAATTGAAATTTTGAGTTCGGAGGCCATTATGATGACGTCATGAGTTAATTGAGGGTCAAATGAGACATGAAATCATATCTCTGATTCATACTCGCTCAAAATATGAAAAAAAAATTGGGGTCACCTTGCATCCTAAAGAGCTATAATGGATTTTGCATAGGCATGTTTTTGCCCATATATGCTATGTATTACAAGAGCTCGCGCGCTTTGAAATTTATGTTAAACGGTCGATTATTCAATTATTTATAGTCATAAAGAGACAAACATGATATCAATTTGTTTGTAAGAATATGTGGAATATTATGAAAGAAAAAAAATGGCGATTCTATGGTGTCTAATAGTTTAACGCGCGAAAACGCGCGCGCATGCGCGTGTGCGCGATTTTTAAAAAAATGCTTAGAATGGCCTAAAACGTATGCAAAATGATTTTGAGACGATTTTGAGCATTTCAAAATTTTGCGCGCGCATTGACGCGCGGACGTACGCGCACGCGCGCGTTATTTGACCTGAAATTGACCGGACGGATATTGACCCTGATCATGATAAATATGAATCAGAAATACCTTTTGGTTATGAAGATATGATCAGGAGTTGATTTTCGTAAAATTTTACAAAATGGCGCCTAGATGACGTCATCAGTGAAGGTCAATGTTGAAAACGTTATTGTGCTTTGTACATATGCCTATACATATGTGTGCCAAATTTCAAATTATTTGATTGAGCCATCTCCAAGTTATCTTGCCAACAAAAAAGTGGTTAGAAATAAGAAAAATATATAATAAACTAGATTTGTAATACTTGTTTGGAACAAGTATAGGTGGGCTGATCCAACAAAAAATTGAGACAAAATAAAGGGTACATTTGAGATAGCTTTTTGTCTCAGCTACAACATACTCGAAGTTCAGCGTAAATGAAGCTAAAACGATGTAGAAATAGCTCGCGAAAGATGGGAATGTAGAATCGAGTTTTGAGAAAAAGTCATGTCCCATAGAGAATACACGCAAAATGTAAAAAATTGACATGCCTCCTTTAATCGCAAAAATACGCCATGATGCTTTCGTCAAAATGAAAATTCGTAATACTGCCTCTGTAGAAAATTGTCTCAGCTAAAACATATCAAAATGTGGATGAAAATTGATCAATATTTACAGAGATACAATCAATTTTCCAAAAATATGATGACGTCATAATATGCAAATTGAAATTTTGAGTTCGGAGGCCATTATGATGACGTCATGAGTCAATTGAGGATCAAATGAGACATGAAATCATATCTCCAATTCATACTCTATCAAAATATGAAAACAAAATTGGGTTCATCTTGCATCCTAAAGCGCTACAATGGATTTTGTATAGGCATGTTTTTGCCCATGTATGCTATGTATTACAAGAGCTCGCACGCACGGACATTATCTTAAACGGACGCTCATTCCGTTATTAATGGGCAGAAAAAGGTGAACAAGGTATCAAAATGCTTGGAAAAATGTGCCAAATATGATGACAGATAAAATTTTGCGATTTTATGTTGGCAAATACCAGTACGCGCGAAAACGCGCGCGCACGAGCATGCGAGCTTTTTTTTGCGAAACGCTTAAAATGGCCTGAAACGTATGCAAAATTAATTTAAAACGATTTGGAGCATTTTTATTATTTGCGCGCGCGCTGACGCGCGGACGTACGCATGCGCGCGCGTTTTTTGACTTAAAATTGACCGGAAGGACATTGACCTTAATCATAATAAATATGAATGAGAAATGTTTTTCCGTTATGAAGATATGATCCTATGTAAAAAGTACAAAAAAAAACACAAAATGGCGCCTGGATGACGTCATGAAGACTTGATGACCTTGAAAAGGTTACTGTCACGTCTCATGACAATGACGTATGACTGTGCCAAAATTGAACGAAATTGACTAAACCGATCTTGAGTTATCCTGTGAACAAAAAAGTGGGAACAATAAATAAAAATAAAGAATAACTAGAATTTAATTCGTCACGAAGACGAATAAGGTGGTCTGTCTTCAAGTTTTATAATAGATTATAATATTTACTATATTGAAACAGGGAGAAAATATATAGACATGTAAACAATGATGATTATGATGATGATGATCTTGATAGTAGTGATTATGATGAGGATGATTATCATCATTATGATAATGAACATGAGCGTGATTCTGACATCTTATCGAAAAAAATGAGGGGTGATTAAGATAACATATAGATGAAATCATATCTCCAACTCATGCTTTCTCCAACCATGATATAAAAATCGGGGGTCGATGGACTATCTGAAGAGCTATTTTGATTTTTAAAATGGCATGTTTTTGATCAAATTTGCATTATATTGCCCATAGCAGCACGCGCGGATTTTGAACTTTGACGCGCGCTCACGGCTTTATGAAAGGTCAAGAGTGACTGAAATTAATGTAAATTGTCATTTACGGTAAGAGGAATCTAAATCATGTAAACAATTTCAATTTGACCTTTTCCACGCGTTATGAGCGCGCGCAACGCGCGCGGTGACACATACTGACGGAAAATTTTGAAATGCTTAAAATGACCTGATTCGTACTCTCGTTTAATAGTTAAGTGATTTTGAGCATTTTAAAATTTTGACGCGCGCGTAATTTCACAAAATGGCGCCTGGATGAGGTCACGATGAAGTGATTAAATTAACACAACCAATCTTGAGTTAACCGATGAACAAAAAACGGGGAGAAATAAAAATAAACTAGAAATTTAATTCGTCATGGGGACGAATTAGGTGGTCTGTCTTCAAGTCTTATGATAGATTATAATATTTACTATATTGAGAAAGGAAGAAGTTATATAGACATGTAAACAATGATGATCATCATGATGATCATGATGATGATGATCTTGATAGTAATGGTGATGACGATGATGATGATGATGATGATCATGATGATGTTGATGATTATCATCAACAGACTACGATGACAGACTTAAAAAATGAGAGAACATTTAGATAGTATATAGTCTCAGCTACAACATACTCAAAAATCAACAAAAATCAAGCCGAAATAACGGCGATATTGCTCGCAAAAGACAAGAATGTAGAATCCAGATTTGAGAAAAAGTCATCTCCCATAAGGATTACACACAAAAAGTAATGGATCTAGTGATAATAGGGTAATAATAAAGTAAATATGGTTGTTTATTACATTATTTTCGATTGTACGTGTTTTTATATTCAAAGGAGATGGTAGAGTGAAAGGTCAAAAAGAAAAAAAAGTGAAGAAAAAAAATTGTTGGAGACGCCCGGACTCGAACCAGGGACCTCGAGGTCCGAAGTCAAGTGCGTTACCGATATACCAAAACATTTCCCATTGAGATTACACGTAAACGGAAAATAGAATTCACAAATTCCACTTTGTAAGTGAAATATGAGCATGATCCCGGCATCTGATCGAAAAATAAAGGACACACTTCTGATAGCTTATTGTCTCAGCTACAACATACTCAAAGCTCAGTGTAAACAAAGATAAAACGACGGAGAAATTGCTCGCGAAAGACGAGAATGTAGAATCCAGTTTTGAGAAAAAGTTATGTCCCATAGAGAATACACGCAAAATGTGAAAAATTGACATGCCTCCTTTAATCGCAAAAATACGCCATGATATTATTGTCAAAATGAATTATTGTGTTGACTGCATTTGTAGAGAATATTCAAAGGTAGAACATATCAAAATTTGAAAGAAAATTGATTAATATTTACAGAGATACAATCAATTTTCCAAAAATCTGCTGACGTCAAAATATGCAAATTGATATTTTGAGTTCGGAGGCCATTATGAGGACGTCATGAGTTAATTGAGGGTCAAATGACACATGAAATCATATCTCCAACTCATGCTTTTTCCAACCATGATATAGAAATTGGGGTCAATTGACTATCTGAAGAGCTATTTTGATTTTTAAAATGGGATGTTTTTGATCAAATTTGCATTATATTGCCCATAGCAGCACGCGCAGATTTTGAACTTTGACGCGCGCTCACGGCCTTATGAAAGGTCAAGAGTGACTGAAATTAATGTAAATTGTCATTTACGGTAAGGGGAATCTAAATCATGTAAACAATTTGAATTTGACCTTTTCCGCGCGTTATGAGCGCGCGCAACGCGCGCGGTGACACGTACGGACGGAAAATTTTGAAATGCTTAAAATGACCTGATTCGTACTCTCGTTTAATAGTTAAGTGATTTTGAGCATTTTAAAATTTTGACGCGCGCGTACGTGCGCGTCATGACCTTTAAGTGACCTTTGGTGACATGACTTGTTAACCCTTGACCTGAAGTATATGTGATATGAATATGAATGACCTTTGCTTAGGCATCATGAAGATATGATGGATAACGTGATTTCACAAAATGGCGCCTGGATGACGTCACGATGACCTGATGACCTTGAAAAGGTTACTGTCACGTCTCATGACAATGACCTATGACTGTGTCAAAATTGAAAGAAATTAACACAACCGATCTTGAGTTAACCGATGAACAAAAAACGGGGAGAAATAAAAATAAATAATAATAATAATAACTAGAAATTTAATTCGTCACGAAGATGAATAAGGTGGTCTGTCTAAGTCTTATGATAGATTTGAGAATGGGAGAAGTTATATAGACATGTAAACAATGATGATCATGATGAACATGATGATGATCATGATAGTAAAGGTGATGATGATGAAGATAATGATGTTATGTGACGATAAAAACGATAATTGTTATGATGATGATGATAATGATCATGATCATGATGATGTTGATGATCATCATCTTCAGACCATGATGATGATGATGGTGACATTGATGATAATGATGATGATGATATTGATGATGATGATGATGATGAGCATGCATGAGCATGATCCTGACATCTGATTGAAAAAAAAGGAAGTATTTAGATAGCAAATAGTCCCAGCTACAACATACTAAAATTTGGGAGAAAACTGTTGAATAATAACCGAGATACTGGTCAAAACACATTGTCATGCAGATACATGTTTTGACAAAAGTGACCTCCCATAGACGTAACACGCAAATATGACAAATTATGCATTGTCGCCTTTAATCGAATATTTCACTATGATGACGTCATTCAAATGAAAAATAAATACAATATTTCTGGTAGAGAATTATCTCAGCTATAACATATCGAAATCTGGGAGAAAATCGATCACTGATAAGCGAGATAATCTCAATTAAACAAAGACAAAAATGACGTCATCAACAAAATACATTTTCTTTAGTTTAGATGCAAATATGAAGATTTTGTTTCACTTTGTACGAGTCAGGGTGGTATGAAATCATATCTCCAACTCATGCTCTTTCCAACCATGATATAAAAATTGGGGGTCGAAGGACTATCTGAAGAGCTATTTCGATTTATAAAGTAGCATGTTTTTGATCAAATTTACATTATATTGCCCATAGCAGCACGCGCGGAATTTGAACTTTGACGCGCGCTCACGGCCTTATGAAAGGTCAAGAGTGACTGAAATTAATGTAAATTGTCATTTACGGTAAGAGGAATCTAAATCATGTAAACAAATTAAATTTGACCTTTTCCGCGCGTTGTGAGCGCGCGCACCGCGCGCGGGGACAAGTACAGTCGGAAAATTTTGAAATGCTTCAAATGACCTGATTCGTACTCTCCTTTAGTAGTTAAGTGATTTTGAGCAATTTTAAATTTTGACGCGCACATACGCGCGCGTCATGACCTTTATGTGACCTTTGATGACATGACTTGTTGACCCTTGACCTGAAGTATATGTGATATGAATATGAATGACCTTTGCTGATGCATCATGAAGATACGATGGATAACGTGATTTCACAAAATGGCGCCTGGATGACGTCACGATGACCTGATGACCTTGAAAAGGTTACTGTCACGTCTCATTACAATGACCTATGACTGTGTCAAAATTGAAAGAAATTAACACAACCGATCTTGAGTTAACCGATGAACAAAAAACGGGGAGAAATAAAAATAAATAATAATAAATAAATAAAGAAAATTCTGACGAAAACAATAGGTGATCTGTTTTCAACAGACCACCTAACTAGAAATTTAATTCGTCACGAAGACGAATAAGGTGGTCTGTCTAAGGTCTTATGATAGATTTGAGAATGGGAGAAGTCATATAGACATGTAAACAATGATGATCATGATGAACATGATGATGATCATGATAGTAAAGGTGATGATGATGAAGATAATGATAATGTTATATGACGATAAAAACGATAATTTTTATGATGATGATAATGATCATGATCATGATGATGTTGATGATCATCTTCAGACCATGATGATGATGATGGTGACATTGATGATAATGATGATGATGATATTGATGATGATGATGATGATGATGATGAGCATGCATGAGCATGATCCTGACATCTGATTGAAGAAAAAGCAAGTATTTAGATAGCAAATAGTCCCAGCTACAACATACTAAAATTTGGGAGAAAACTATTGAATAATAACCGAGGTACTGGTCAAAACACATTGTCATGCAGATACATGTTTTGACAAAAGTGACCTCCCATAGACGTAACACGCAAATATAACAAATTATGCATTGTCGCCTTTAATCGAATATTTCACTATGATGACGTCATTTAAATGAAAAATAAATGGCATATTTCTGGTAGAGAATTATCTCAGCTACAACATATCGAAATCTGGGAGAAAATCGATCACTGATAAGCGAGATAATCTCAATTAATCAAAGACAAAAATGACGTATTCAACAAAATACATTTTCTTTAGTTTAGATGCAAATATAAGGATTTTGTTTCACTTTGTACGAGTCAGGGTGGTATGAAATCATATCTCCAACTCATGCTCTTTCCAACCATGATATAAAAATTGGGGGTCGATGGACTATCTGAAGAGCTATTTCGATTCATAAAGTAGCATGTTTTTGATCAAATTTACATTATATTGCCCATAGCAGCACGCGCGGAATTTGAACTTTGACGCGCGCTCACGGCCTTATGAAAGGTCAAGAGTGACTGAAATTAATGTAAATTGTCATTTACGGTAAGAGGAATCTAAATCAAGTAAACAAATTAAATTTGACCTTTTCCGCGCGTTGTGAGCGCGCGCACCGCGCGCGGGGACAAGTACAGTCGGAAAATTTTGAAATGCTTCAAATGACCTGATTCGTACTCTCCTTTAGTAGTTAAGTGATTTTGAGCAATTTTAAATTTTGACGCGCACATACGCGCGCGTCATGACCTTTATGTGACCTTTGATGACATGACTTGTTGACCCTTGACCTGAAGTATATGTGATATGAATATGAATGACCTTTGCTGATGCATCATGAAGATACGATGGATAACGTGATTTCACAAAATGGCGCCTGGATGACGTCACGATGACCTGATGACCTTGAAAAGGTTACTGTCACGTCTCATTACAATGACCTATGACTGTGTCAAAATTGAAAGAAATTAACACAACCGATCTTGAGTTAACCGATGAACAAAAAACGGGGAGAAATAAAAATAAATAATAATAAATAAATAAAGAAAATTCTGACGAAAACAATAGGTGATCTGTTTTCAACAGACCACCTAACTAGAAATTTAATTCGTCACGAAGACGAATAAGGTGGTCTGTCTAAGGTCTTATGATAGATTTGAGAATGGGAGAAGTCATATAGACATGTAAACAATGATGATCATGATGAACATGATGATGATCATGATAGTAAAGGTGATGATGATGAAGATAATGATAATGTTATATGACGATAAAAACGATAATTTTTATGATGATGATAATGATCATGATCATGATGATGTTGATGATCATCTTCAGACCATGATGATGATGATGGTGACATTGATGATAATGATGATGATGATATTGATGATGATGATGATGATGATGATGAGCATGCATGAGCATGATCCTGACATCTGATTGAAGAAAAAGCAAGTATTTAGATAGCAAATAGTCCCAGCTACAACATACTAAAATTTGGGAGAAAACTATTGAATAATAACCGAGGTACTGGTCAAAACACATTGTCATGCAGATACATGTTTTGACAAAAGTGACCTCCCATAGACGTAACACGCAAATATAACAAATTATGCATTGTCGCCTTTAATCGAATATTTCACTATGATGACGTCATTTAAATGAAAAATAAATGGCATATTTCTGGTAGAGAATTATCTCAGCTACAACATATCGAAATCTGGGAGAAAATCGATCACTGATAAGCGAGATAATCTCAATTAATCAAAGACAAAAATGACGTATTCAACAAAATACATTTTCTTTAGTTTAGATGCAAATATAAGGATTTTGTTTCACTTTGTACGAGTCAGGGTGGTATGAAATCATATCTCCAACTCATGCTCTTTCCAACCATGATATAAAAATTGGGGGTCGATGGACTATCTGAAGAGCTATTTCGATTCATAAAGTAGCATGTTTTTGATCAAATTTACATTATATTGCCCATAGCAGCACGCGCGGAATTTGAACTTTGACGCGCGCTCACGGCCTTATGAAAGGTCAAGAGTGACTGAAATTAATGTAAATTGTCATTTACGGTAAGAGGAATCTAAATCAAGTAAACAAATTAAATTTGACCTTTTCCGCGCGTTGTGAGCGCGCGCACCGCGCGCGGGGACAAGTACAGTCGGAAAATTTTGAAATGCTTCAAATGACCTGATTCGTACTCTCCTTTAGTAGTTAAGTGATTTTGAGCAATTTTAAATTTTGACGCGCACATACGCGCGCGTCATGACCTTTATGTGACCTTTGATGACATGACTTGTTGACCCTTGACCTGAAGTATATGTGATATGAATATGAATGACCTTTGCTGATGCATCATGAAGATACGATGGATAACGTGATTTCACAAAATGGCGCCTGGATGACGTCACGATGACCTGATGACCTTGAAAAGGTTACTGTCACGTCTCATTACAATGACCTATGACTGTGTCAAAATTGAAAGAAATTAACACAACCGATCTTGAGTTAACCGATGAACAAAAAACGGGGAGAAATAAAAATAAATAATAATAAATAAATAAAGAAAGAAAATTCTGACGAAAACAATAGGTGATCTGTTTTCAACAGACCACCTAACTAGAAATTTAATTCGTCACGAAGACGAATAAGGTGGTCTGTCTAAGGTCTTATGATAGATTTGAGAATGGGAGAAGTCATATAGACATGTAAACAATGATGATCATGATGAACATGATGATGATCATGATAGTAAAGGTGATGATGATGAAGATAATGATAATGTTATATGACGATAAAAACGATAATTTTTATGATGATGATAATGATCATGATCATGATGATGTTGATGATCATCTTCAGACCATGATGATGATGATGGTGACATTGATGATAATGATGATGATGATATTGATGATGATGATGATGATGATGATGAGCATGCATGAGCATGATCCTGACATCTGATTGAAGAAAAAGCAAGTATTTAGATAGCAAATAGTCCCAGCTACAACATACTAAAATTTGGGAGAAAACTATTGAATAATAACCGAGGTACTGGTCAAAACACATTGTCATGCAGATACATGTTTTGACAAAAGTGACCTCCCATAGACGTAACACGCAAATATAACAAATTATGCATTGTCGCCTTTAATCGAATATTTCACTATGATGACGTCATTTAAATGAAAAATAAATGACATATTTCTGGTAGAGAATTATCTCAGCTACAACATATCGAAATCTGGGAGAAAATCGATCACTGATAAGCGAGATAATCTCAATTAAACAAAGACAAAAATGACGTATTCAACAAAATACATTTTCTTTAGTTTAGATGCAAATATAAGGATTTTGTTTCACTTTGTAGGAGTCAGGGTGGTATGAAATCATATCTCCAACTCATGCTCTTTCCAACCATGATATAAAAATTGGGGGTCGATGGACTATCTGAAGAGCTATTTCGATTCATAAAGTAGCATGTTTTTGATCAAATTTACATTATATTGCCCATAGCAGCACGCGCGGAATTTGAACTTTGACGCGCGCTCACGGCCTTATGAAAGGTCAAGAGTGACTGAAATTAATGTAAATTGTCATTTACGGTAAGAGGAATCTAAATCATGTAAACATATTGAATTTGACCTTTTCCGCGCGTTATGAGCGCGCGCACCGCGCGCGGGGACAAGTACGGACGGAAAATTTTGAAATGCTTAAAATGACCTGATTCGTACTCTCCTTTAGTAGTTAAGTGATTTTGAGCAATTTTAAATTTTGACGCGCACATACGCGCGCGTCATGACCTTTATGTGACCTTTGATGACATGACTTGTTGACCCTTGACCTGAAGTATATGTGATATGAATATGAATGACCTTTGCTGATGCATCATGAAGATATGATGGATAACGTGATTTCACAAAATGGCGCCTGGATGACGTCACGATGACCTGATGACCTTGAAAAGGTTACTGTCACGTCTCATGACAATGACCTATGACTGTGTCAAAATTGAAAGAAATTAACACAACAGATCTTGAGTTAACCGATGAACAAAAAACGGGGAGAAATAAAAATAAATAATAACTAGAAATTTAATTCGTCACGAAGACGAATAAGGTGGTCTGTCTAAGTCTTATGATAGATTTGAGAATGGGAGAAGTTATATAGACATGTAAACAATGATGATCATGATGAACATGATGATGATCGTGATAGTAAAGGTGATGATGATGAAGATAATGTAATGTTATATGACGATAAAAACGATAATTTTTATGATGATGATGATAATGATCATGATCATCATGATGTTGATGATGATCATCTTCAGACCATGATGATGATGATGGTGACATTGATGATAATGATGATGATAATATTGATGATGATGATGATGAGCATGCATGAGCATGATCCTGACATCTGATTGAAGAAAAAGCAAGTATTTAGATAGCAAATAGTCCCAGCTACAATATACTAAAATTTGGGAGAAAACTGTTGAATAATAGCCGAGATACTGGTCAAAACACATTGTCATGCAGATACATGTTTTGACAAAAGTGACCTCCCATAGACATAACACGCAAATATGACAAATTATGCATTGTCGCCTTTAATCGAATATTTAACTATGATGACGTCATCTAAATGAAAAATAAATGGCATATTTCAGATAGAGAATTATCTCAGCTACAACATATCGAAATCTGGGAGAAAATCGATCACTGATAAGCGAGATAATCTCAATTAAACAAAGACAAAAATGACGTCATCAACAAAATACATTTTCTTTAGTTTAGATGCAAATATGAAGACTTTGTTTCACTTTGTACGAGTCAGGGTGGTATGAAATCATATATCCAACTCATGCTTTTTCCAACCATGATATAAAAATTGGGGGTCGACGGACTATCTGAAGAGCTATTTCGATTTATAAAGTAGCATGTTTTTGATCAAATTTACATTATATTGCCCATAGCAGCACGCGCGGAATTTGAACTTTGACGCGCGCTCACGCCTTATGAAAGGTCAAGAGTGACTGAAATTAATGTAAATTGTCATTTACGGTAAGAGGAATCTAAATCATGTAAACAAATTGTATTTGACTTTTTCCGCGCGTTGTGAGCGCGCGCACCGCGCGCGTGGACAAGTACGGACGGAAGTTTTTGAAATGCTTAAAATGACCTGATTCGTACTCTCGTTTAATAGTTAAGTGATTTTGAGCATTTTAAAATTTTGACGCGTGCGTACGTGCGCGTCATGAGCTTTATGTGACCTTTGATGACATGACTTGTTGACCCTTGACCTGAAGTATATGTGATATGAATATGAATGACCTTTGCTTAGGCATCATGAAGATATGATGGATAACGTGATTTCACAAAATGGCGCCTGGATGACGTCACGATGACCTGATGACCTTGAAAAGGTTACTGTCACGTCTCATGACAATGACCTATGACTGTGTCAAAATTGAAAGAAATTAACACAACCGATCTTGAGTTAACCGATGAACAAAAAACGGGGAGAAATAAAAATAAATAATAACTAGAATTTAATTCGTCACGAAGACGAATAAGGTGGTCTGTGTATGTCTTATGATAGATTTGAGAATGGGAGAAGTTATATAGACATTTAAACAATGATGATCATGATGAACATGATGATGATCATGAAAGTAAAGGTGATGATGATCATGATAATGATAATGTTATATGATGATAAAAACGATAATGTTACTGATGATGATGATAATGATCATGATCATGGTGATGTTGATGATCATCATCTTCAGACCATGATGATGATGATGATGGTGACATTGATGATGATGATGATAATGATGATAATATTGATGATGATGACGATGATGAGTATGAGCATGATCCTGACATCTGATTGAAAAATAGGGAAATATTTAAATAGCAAATAGTCTCAGCTACAACATACTAAAATTTGGGAGAAAACTGTTAAATAACAACCGAGATACTGGTCCAAACACATTGTCATGCAGATTCATGTTTTGAAAAAAGTGACCTCCCATAGACATAACACGCAAATATGACAAATTATGCATTGTCGCATTTAATCGAATATTTAACTATGATGACGTCATCAAAATGAAAAATAAATGGCATATTTCAGATAGAGAATTATCTCAGCTACAACATATCGAAATCTGGGAGAAAATCGATCACTGATAAGCGAGATAATCTCAATTAAACAAAGACAAAAATGACGTCATCAACAAAATACATTTTCTTTAGTTTAGATGCAAATATGAAGACTTTGTTTCACTTTGTACGAGTCAGGGTGGTATGAAATCATATATCCAACTCATGCTTTTTCCAACCATGATATAAAAATTGGGGGTCAACGGACTATCTGAAGAGCTATTTCGATTTATAAAGTAGCATGTTTTTGATCAAATTTGCATTATATTGCCCATAGCAGCACGCGCGGAATTTGAACTTTGACGCGCGCTCACGGCCTTATGAAAGGTCAAGAGTGACTGAAATTAATTTAAATTGTCATTTACGGTAAGAGGAATCTAAATCATGTAAACAAATTGAATTTGATCTTTTCCGCGCGTTGTGAGCGCGCGCACCGCGCGCGGGGACAAGTACGGACGGAAAATTTTGAAATGCTTCAAATGACCTGATTCGTACTCTCCTTTAGTAGTTAAGTGATTTTGAGCAATTTTAAATTTTGACGCGCACATACGCGCGCGTCATGACCTTTATGTGACCTTTGATGACATGACCTGTTGACCCGTGACCTAAAGTATATGTGATATGAATATGAATGAACTTTGAGTACGCATCATGAAGATATGATGGATAATGTGATTACACAAAATGGCGTCTGGATGACGTCACGATGACATGATGACCTTGAAAATGTTACTGTCACGTTTCATGACAATGACCTATAACTGTGTTAAAATTGAAAGAAATTAACACAACCGATCTTGAGTTAACCGATGAACAAAAAACGGGGAGAAATAAAAATAAATAATAATAATAAATAAATAAAGAAAGAAAGAAAATTCTGACGAAAACAATAGGTGATCTGTCGTTGACAGACCACCTAATAATAACTAGAAATTTAATTCGTCACGAAGACGAATAAGGTGGTCTGTCTAAGTCTTATGATAGAATTGAGAATGGGAGAAGTTATATAGACATGTAAACAATGATGATCATGATGACCATGATGATGATCATGATAGTAAAGGTGATGATGATGATGATAATGATAATGTTATATGATGATAAAAACGATAATGTTAATGATGATGATAAACATAAGCATGATCCTGACATCTGATTGAAAAAATAAGGAAATATTTAGATAGCAAATAGTCTCAGCTACAACATACTAAAATTCGGGAGAAAACTGTTAAATAACAACCGAGATACTGGTCAAAACACCTTGTCATGCAGATTCATGTTTTGAAAAAAGTGACCTCCCTCAGACATAACACGCAAATATGACAAATTATGCATTGTCGCCTTTAATGGAATATTTAACTATGATAACGTCATCAAAATGAAAAATGAATGACATATTTTTGATAGAGAATTATGTCAGCTACAACATATCAGAATTTGGGAGAAGATCGATCACCGATATGTGAGATAATCTCAAATAAACAAAGACAAAAATGACGTCATCAACAAAATACATTTGTTTGAGTTTAGATGCCAATATGATGACTTTATTTCACTTTGTACGAGACAGGGTGGTATGAAATCATATATCCAACTCATGCTCTTTCCAACCATGATATAAAAATTGGGGGTCGACGGACTATCTGAAGAGCTATTTCGATTCATAAAGTAGCATGTTTTTGATCAAATTTACATTATATTGCATATAGCAGCACGCGCGGAATTTGAACTTTGTCGCACGCTCACGGCCTTATGAAATATGAAGAGTGACTGAAATTAATGTAAATTGTCAATTACGTTAAGAGGAATCTAAATCATGTACATATTTTGAATTTGACCTTTTCCGCGCGCTGTGAGCGCGCGCACCGCGCGCGGGGACAAGTACGGACGGAAATTTTTGAAATGCTTAAAATGACCTGATTCGTACTCTCGTTTAATAGTTAAGTGATTTTGAGCATTTTAAAATTTTGACGCGCGCGTTCGTGTGCGTCATGACCTTTATGTGACCTTTGATGACATGACTTGTTGACCCTTAACCTGAAGTATATGTGATATGAATATGAATGACCTTTGTTTATGCATCATAAAGATATGATGGATAATGTGATTTCACAAAATGGCGCCTGGATGACGTCATCATGACCTGATGACCTTGAAAAGGTTACTGTCACGTCTTAATGCAATGACCTATGACTGTGCCAAAATTGAATGAAATTGAGGTAACCAAACTTGAGTTATCTATGGCACAAAAAAGTGTAGGAAATAAAAATAAATAATAATAATAATAATAATAACTAGAAATTTAATTCGTCACGAAGACGAATAAGGTGGTCTGTCTAAGTCTTATGATAGATTTGAGAATGGGATAAGTTATATAGACATGTAAACAATGATGATCATGATGACCATGATGATGATCATGATAGTAAAGGTGATGATGACGATGATAATGATAATGTTATATGATGATAAAAACGATAATGTTAATGATGATGATAAGCATTAGCATGATCCTGACATCTGATTGAAAAAATAAGGAAATATTTAGATAGCAAATAGTCTCAGCTACAACATACTAAAATTTGGGAGAAAACTGTTGAATAACAACCGAGATACTGGTCAAAACACCTTATCATGCAGATTCATGTTTTGAAAAAAATGACCTCCCATAGACATAACACGCAAATATGACAATTTATGCATTGTCGCCTTTAATGGAATATTTAACTATGATAACGTCATCAAAATGAAAAATGAATGACATATTTTTGATAGAGAATTATGTCAGCTACAACATATCAGAATTTGGGAGAAGATCGATCACCGATATGTGAGATAATCTCAAATAAACAAAGACAAAAATGACGTCATCAACAAAATACATTTGTTTGAGTTTAGATGCCAATATGATGACTTTATTTCACTTTGTACGAGACAGGGTGGTATGAAATCATATATCCAACTCATGCTCTTTCCAACCATGATATAAAAATTGGGGGTCGACGGACTATCTGAAGAGCTATTTCGATTCATAAAGTAGCATGTTTTTGATCAAATTTACATTATATTGCATATAGCAGCACGCGCGGAATTTGAACTTTGTCGCACGCTCACGGCCTTATGAAATATGAAGAGTGACTGAAATTAATGTAAATTGTCAATTACGTTAAGAGGAATCTAAATCATGTACATATTTTGAATTTGACCTTTTCCGCGCGCTGTGAGCGCGCGCACCGCGCGCGGGGACAAGTACGGACGGAAATTTTTGAAATGCTTAAAATGACCTGATTCGTACTCTCGTTTAATAGTTAAGTGATTTTGAGCATTTTAAAATTTTGACGCGCGCGTTCGTGTGCGTCATGACCTTTATGTGACCTTTGATGACATGACTTGTTGACCCTTAACCTGAAGTATATGTGATATGAATATGAATGACCTTTGTTTATGCATCATAAAGATATGATGGATAATGTGATTTCACAAAATGGCGCCTGGATGACGTCATCATGACCTGATGACCTTGAAAAGGTTACTGTCACGTCTTAATGCAATGACCTATGACTGTGCCAAAATTGAATGAAATTGAGGTAACCAAACTTGAGTTATCTATGGCACAAAAAAGTGTAGGAAATAAAAATAAATAATAATAATAATAATAATAACTAGAAATTTAATTCGTCACGAAGACGAATAAGGTGGTCTGTCTAAGTCTTATGATAGATTTGAGAATGGGATAAGTTATATAGACATGTAAACAATGATGATCATGATGACCATGATGATGATCATGATAGTAAAGGTGATGATGACGATGATAATGATAATGTTATATGATGATAAAAACGATAATGTTAATGATGATGATAAGCATTAGCATGATCCTGACATCTGATTGAAAAAATAAGGAAATATTTAGATAGCAAATAGTCTCAGCTACAACATACTAAAATTTGGGAGAAAACTGTTGAATAACAACCGAGATACTGGTCAAAACACCTTATCATGCAGATTCATGTTTTGAAAAAAATGACCTCCCATAGACATAACACGCAAATATGACAATTTATGCATTGTCGCCTTTAATGGAATATTTAACTATGATAACGTCATCAAAATGAAAAATGAATGACATATTTTTGATAGAGAATTATGTCAGCTACAACATATCAGAATTTGGGAGAAGATCGATCACCGATATGTGAGATAATCTCAAATAAACAAAGACAAAAATGACGTCATCAACAAAATACATTTGTTTGAGTTTAGATGCCAATATGATGACTTTATTTCACTTTGTACGAGACAGGGTGGTATGAAATCATATATCCAACTCATGCTCTTTCCAACCATGATATAAAAATTGGGGGTCGACGGACTATCTGAAGAGCTATTTCGATTCATAAAGTAGCATGTTTTTGATCAAATTTACATTATATTGCATATAGCAGCACGCGCGGAATTTGAACTTTGTCGCACGCTCACGGCCTTATGAAATATGAAGAGTGACTGAAATTAATGTAAATTGTCAATTACGTTAAGAGGAATCTAAATCATGTACATATTTTGAATTTGACCTTTTCCGCGCGCTGTGAGCGCGCGCACCGCGCGCGGGGACAAGTACGGACGGAAATTTTTGAAATGCTTAAAATGACCTGATTCGTACTCTCGTTTAATAGTTAAGTGATTTTGAGCATTTTAAAATTTTGACGCGCGCGTTCGTGTGCGTCATGACCTTTATGTGACCTTTGATGACATGACTTGTTGACCCTTAACCTGAAGTATATGTGATATGAATATGAATGACCTTTGTTTATGCATCATAAAGATATGATGGATAATGTGATTTCACAAAATGGCGCCTGGATGACGTCATCATGACCTGATGACCTTGAAAAGGTTACTGTCACGTCTTAATGCAATGACCTATGACTGTGCCAAAATTGAATGAAATTGAGGTAACCAAACTTGAGTTATCTATGGCACAAAAAAGTGTAGGAAATAAAAATAAATAATAATAATAATAATAACTAGACTTTAATTCGTCACTTAGACGAATTAGGTGATACGTATGATAATGGTTTACATAACGAATAATGCAATATACGATATATTATTTTATAAAATGCTTCTCCCATTATGATCTATCTGTATGTCAAGATTAAATTTTGTCCCCTTTATCACCATGGATATAGGGAAGATAGATTGAGACGATATATGACCATTGACCCTGCGCAGTAACCAGTTACACCTTTGACTCTAATTTACATCATGAAGAACACATTTTGACGATTTTATCTTATTCAAAGAAATGAAAATGTAATTGATAAATGATTATCATCATTATGATAATGATGATCATGATGATCATGATGAAGATCATGAACATGAGCGGGATACTGACATCTTATTGAAAAAATGAGGGTTGATTAGGATAGCACATAGTCTCAGGTACAACATGCTCAAAAATCAACAAAATCCAAGCAGAAATAACGGCGATATTGCTCGCAAAAGACAGGAATGTAGAATCCAGATTTGAGAAAAAATCATCTCCCATAGGGATTACACGCAAAAAGTAATGGATTAAGTGAAAATAGGGTATTAATAAAGTAAATAGGGTTGTTTTATACATTATTTGCGAATCTACATGTCTTAATAATCAAAGGAGATGGTACAGTGAAAGGACAAAAAGAAAAAAAAAGTGAAGAAAAAAAATTGTTGGAGACACCCGGACACGAACCAGGTTACCGATACCGATATACCAAAACATTTCCCATAGAAATTACACATAAACGGGAAATCGAATGCTCAAATCCTACTTTGGAAGTGCAATATGAGCATAATCCCGGCATCTGATCGAAAAATAAAAAGATAAATTGTGATAGCTTATGGTCTCAGCTACAACATACCCAAAGCTCAGCGAAAACAAAGCTAAAACAACGGAGATTTTGCTCGCGAAAGACAGGAGTGTAGAATCCAGTTTTGAGAAAAAGTCATGTCCCATAGAGAATACACGCAAAATGCGAAAAATTGACATGCCTCCTTTAATCGCAAAAATACACCATGATACTTTTGTCAAAAATAAAAATTGTGAATACTACATTTGTAGAAAATTGTCTCAGCTAGAACATATCAAAATTAAAAAGAAATTTGATCCATATTTACAGAGATACAATCAATTTTCCAAAAATATGCTGACGTCATAATATGCAAATTAAAATTTTGAGTTTGGAGGCCATTATGATGACGTCATGAGTTAATTGAGGATAAAATGAGACATGAAATCATATTTCCAACTCATAATCTATCCAAATATGTAAAAATATTAAGAGTTTCTATCTATTCTAAAGAGTTACAATGAATTTTATATAGGCATGTTTTTGCCCATGTATTATGGATAAAGATAACGCAAAGCCGCGCGTGCTGTCAACTTTGACGGACGCTCATTGCGTTAATAAAAGGTGAACAAATTATCAAAATGCTTGGAAAAATGTACCGAATATGATGACAGATAAAAATCGGCGATTCTATGTTGCAAAATGCCAGTACGCGCGAAAACGCGCGCGCATGCGCGTGTGCGTAATTTTTTTATCAAATGCTCCATATGGCCTGAAACGTATGCAAAAAAAATTTGGGATGATTTGGAGCGTTTTAAATTTTTTTGGGCGCGTAAACGCGCGGACGAACGCGCACGCGCGCATTTGCGCACTTTTATTGCCCTCAACTTGACCGGACGGATATTTATCTTAATCGTGATAATTATGAATGAAAAATATTTTTCCGTTATGAAGATATGATCATTAGTTGATTTTCACAAAATGGCGCCTGGATGACGTCACGATAATTTTGACTCTTTAAAAAGTCACGCAGTTCTAAGTTAGACTAAGATCTATCATCATTGAAAGTTTCATGACAATGGCTTTTGCCATTCTTGAGATATCCTGCGAACAAATTCGAGGAAGAATAATAAAAATAAATAATAATAATAAAGAAAAATCTTGACGAAATCAAAAGGTGATACGTTGACTTCGTTACGTATCACCTAATAACTAGAAATTTAATTCGTCACGAAGACGAATAAGGTGGTCTGTCTAAGTCTTATGATAGATTTGAGAATGGGATAAGTTATATAGACATGTAAACAATGATGATCATGATGACCATGATGATGATCATGATAGTAAAGGTGATGATGACGATGATAATGATAATGTTATATGATGATAAAAACGATAATGTTAATGATGATGATAAGCATTAGCATGATCCTGACATCTGATTGAAAAAATAAGGAAATATTTAGATAGCAAATAGTCTCAGCTACAACATACTAAAATTTGGGAGAAAACTGTTGAATAACAACCGAGATACTGGTCAAAACACCTTATCATGCAGATTCATGTTTTGAAAAAAATGACCTCCCATAGACATAACACGCAAATATGACAATTTATGCATTGTCGCCTTTAATCGAATATTTAACTATGATGACGTCATCTAAATGAAAAATGAATGGCATATTTCTAATAGAAAATTATCTCAGCTACAACATATCAAAATCTGGGAGAAGATCGATCACCGATAAGCGAGATAATCTCAATCAAACAAAGACAAAAATGACGTCATCAACAAAATACATTTTCTTTAGTTTAGATGCCAATATTAAGACTTTGTTTCACTTTGTACGAGTCAGGGTGGTATGAAATCATATCTCCAACTCATGCTCTTTCCAACCATGATATAAAAATTGGGGGTCGATGGACTATCTGAAGAGCTATTTCGATTTTTAAAATGGCATGTTTTTGATCAAATTTGCATTATATTGCCCATAGCAGTACGCGCGGATTTTTAACTTTGACGCACGCTCACGGCCTTATGAAATATGAAGAGTGACTGAAATTGATGTAACTTGTCAATTACGTTAAGAGGAATCTAAATCATGTAAACATTTTGAATTTGACATTTTCCGCGCGCTGTGAACGCGCACACCGCGCGCGGGGACTTGAACGGACGGAAAATTTTGAAATGCTTATAATGACCTGATTCGTACTCTCGTTTAATAGTTAAGTGATTTTGAGCAATTTTAAATTTTGACGCGCACATACGCGCGCGTCATGACCTTTATGTGACCTTTGATGACATGACCTGTTGACCCTTGACCTAAAGTATATGTGATATGAATATGAATGACCTTTGCTGATGCATCATGAAGATATGATGGATAACGTGATTTCACAAAATGGCGCCTAGATGACGTCACGATAACCTAATGACCTTGAAAATGTTCATGTCATGTCTCATGACAATGAACTATAATTGTGCCGAAATTTATTGAAATTAACTAAACCAAACTTGAGTAATCCGGGGCACAAAAAACGGGAAGAAATAAAAATAAATAATAATAATAATAATAATAATAAAGAAAATTCTGACGAAATCAATAGGTGGTCTGTTGATAACAGACCACCTAATAATAATAAAGAAAGAAAATTCTGACGAAAACAATAGGTGATCTGTCGTTGACAGACCACCTAATAATAATAATAACTAGAAATTTAATTCGTCATGGTGACGAATTAGGTGGTCTGTTTTCAATTTTATGATCATTGAAAAGTCAAAAAAGTCAAAAAAATGAAGAAAAAAATTGTTGGAGACGCCCGGACTCGAACCAGGGACCTCGAGGTCGGAAGTCAAGTGCATTACCGATATACCAAAACGTTTCCCATAGCGATTATACGTAAACGGAAAATGGAATTATCAAATCCCACTTTGTAAGTGAAATATGAGCATGATCCCGGCATCTGATCGAAAAATAAAGGGCACACTTGTGATAGCTTATCGTCTCAGCTACAACATACTCAAAGCTCAGCGTAAACAAAGATAAAACGACGGAGATATTGCTCGCGAAAGACGAGAATGTAGAATCCAGTTTTGAGAAAAAGTCATATCCCATAGAGAATACACGCAAAATGTGAAAAATTGACATGCCTCCTTTAATCGCAAAAATACGTCATGATACCATTGTCAAAATGAATTTTTGTGGTGACTGTATTATTTTGTAGAGAATATTCTCAGGTAAAACATATCAAAATTTGAAAGAAAATTGATTATTATTTACAGAGATACGATCAATTTTCCAAAAATCTGCTGACGTCAAAATATGCAAATTGAAATTTTGAGTTTGGAGGCCATTATGATGACGTCATGAGTTAATTGAAGGTCAAATGAGACATGAAATCATATCTCCAACTCATGCTTTTTACAACCATGATATAAAAGTTGGGGTCAATTGACTATCTGAAGAGCTATTTTGATTTTTAAAATGGGATGTTTTTGATCAAATTTGCATTATATTGCCCATAGCAGCACGCGCGGATTTTGAACTTTGACGCGCGCTCACGGCCTTATGAAAGGTCAAGAGTGACTGAAATTAATGTAAATTGTCATTTACGGTAAGAGGAATCTAAATCATGTAAACAATTTGAATTTGACCTTTTCCGCGCGTTTTGAGCGCGCGCAACGCGCGCGGTGACACTTACGGACGGAAAATTTTGAAATGCTTAAAATGACCTGATTCGTACTCTCCTTTAATAGTTAAGTGATTTTGAGCATTTTAAAATTTTGACGCGCGCGTACGTGCGCGTCATGACCTTTATGTGACCTTTGATGACATGACTTGTTGACCCTTGACCTGAAGTATATGTGATATGAATATGAATGACCTTTGCTTATGCATCATGAAGATATGATGGATAACGTGATTTCACAAAATGGCGCCTGGATGACGTCATGATGACCTGATGACCTTGAAAAGGTTACTGTCACGTCTCATGACAATGACCTATGACTGTGTCAAAATTGAAAGAAATTGACACAACCGATCTTGAGTTAACCGATGAACAAAAAACGGGGAGAAATAAAAAATAAATAATAATAAAGAAAGAAAATTCTGACGAAAACAATAGGTGGTCTGTTGATAACAGACCACCTAATAAATAAATAAATAAAGAAAGAAAATTCTGACGAAAACAATAGGTGATCTGTCGTTGACAGACCACCTAATAATAAATAAATAAATAAATAAAGAAAGAAAATTCTGACGAAAACAATAGGTGATCTGTTTTCAACAGACCACCTAATAATAAATAAATAAATAAAGAAAGAAAATTCTGACGAAAACAATAGGTGATCTGTCGAAAACGACAGACCACCTAATAAATAAAGAAAATTCTGACGAAAACAATAGGTGATCTGTTTTCAACAGACCACCTAATAAAGAAAGAAAATTCTGACGAAAACAATAGGTGATCTGTTTTCAACAGACCACCTAATAAGAAGAAAGAAAATTCTGACGAAAACAATAGGTGATCTGTCGTTGACAGACCACCTAAAAATCTTGACGAAATCAAAAGGTGATACGTCTGCGTACGTATCACCTAATAAATAAATAAATAAATAATAAAAATCTTGACGAAATCAAAAGGTGATACGTAGAATTCGTTACGTATCACCTAAATAAATAAAAATCTTGACGAAATCAAAAGGTGATACGTAGACTTCGTTACGTATCACCTAACTAGACTTTAATTCGTCAGACGATTTAGGTGATACGTATGATAATGGTTTACATAACGAATAATGCATTACACGAAATATTATTTTGTAAAATGCTTCTCCCATTTATATGCTTCTCCCATTATGATCTATTCATATGTCAAGATTAAATTGTGTCTCCTTGATCATCATGGATCTAGGGAAGATAGATTGAAACAATATATGACCTTTGACCCTGTGCAGTAACCAGTTACACATTTGACTCTAATTTACATCATGAAGAACACCTTTTGACGATTTTATCTTATTCAAAGAAATGAAAATGTAATTGATAAACGATTATCATCATTATGATGATGATCATGATGATCATGATCATGATCATGAGCGCGATCATGACATCTTATTGAAAAAACGAGGGTTGATATAGATAGCATATAGTCTCAGCTACAACATACTCAAAAATCAACAAAATCCAAGCAGAAATAACGGCGATATTGCTCGCAAAAGACAGGAATGTAGACTCCAGATTTGAGAAAAAGTCATCTCCCATAGGGATTACACGCAAAAAGTAATGGATTAAGGGAAAATAGGGTAATAATAAAGTAAAAGGGGTTATTTATGACATTATTTGCGATTCGAAGTGTTTAAATAATCAAAAGAGATGGTACAGTGAAGGTCAAAAGGAAAAAAAGTGAAGCAAAAAATTGTTGGAGACACCCGTACTCGAACCAGGGATCTCGAGGTTGGAAGTCAAGTGCGTTACCGATATACCAAAACATCTCCCATAGCGATTACACGAAAACGGGAAATGGAATTCTGAAATCCTACTTTGCAAGTGAAACATGAGCATGATCCCGGCATCTAATCGAAAAATAAAGGGCACACTTGTGATAGCTCATTGTCTCTGCTACAATATATCCGAAGCTCAGCGAAAACGAAGCTAAAACAACGGAGATTTTGCTCGCGAAAGACAGGAGTGTAGAATCCAGTTTTGAGAAAAAGTCATGTCCCATAGAGAATACACGCAAAATGTGAAAAATTGACATGCCTCCTTTAATCGCAAAAATAAACCGCGATACTTTTGTCAGAAATAAAAATTGTGAATACTGCATTTGTGGAAAATTGTCCCAGCTACAACATATCAAAATTTGAAAGAAAATTGATCAATATTTACAGAGATACAATAAATTTTCCAAAAATATGCTGACGTCATAATATGCAAATTGAAATTTTGAGTTTGGAGGCCATTATGATGACGTCATGAGTTAATTGAGGATCAAATGAGACATGAAATCATATTTCCGACTCATAATCTATCCAAATATGAAAAAATATTAGGAGTTTCTATCTATTCTAAAGAGTTACAATGAATTTTATATAGACATGTTTTTGCCCATGTATTGTGGATAAAGATAACGCAAATCCGCGCGTGCTGTCAACTTTGACGGACGCTCATTGCGTTAATTAAAGGTGAACAAATAATCAAAATGCTTGGAAAAATGTACCAAATACGATGACAGAAAAAAAATCGGCGATTCTATGTTGCAAAATGCCAGTACGTGCGAAAACGCGCGTGCATGCGCGTGTGCGAAATTTGTTTATCAAATGCTCCATATGGCCTGAAACGTAGGGGAAAAAAAATTGGGATGATTTGGAGTATTTTAAAAAAATTCACGCGCGTAAACGCGCGGACAAAAGCGTACGCGCATTTTTGCGTGGATTATTTGACCTGAAATTGACCGGACGGATATTGATCTTATTCATGATAAATATGAATGAAAAATTACTTTCCGTTATGAAGATATGATCATAAGTTGATTTTCACAAAATGGCGCCTGGATGACGTCACGATAATTTTGAGTCTCTGAAAAGTTACGCAGTTCTAAGTTAGCCTAAGATCTATCATCACTGAAATTTTTATGATGATGGCGTTATTGAGTCTTGAGATATCCTGCGAACAAAATCGAGGAAGAATAATAGGAAGAAAAAGAATAATAAAAATCTTGACGAAATCAAAAGGTGATACGTAGACTTCGTTACGTATCACCTAACTATACTTTAATTCGTCACTTTGACGAATTAGGTGATACGTAAGCTATTTTTGTGTCATGAAAGTGTGTCGATGATGATCTAATGATAATATTCATTAATACGATAATGACGATATTGATGATGATGATTTTGTGGTTTTAAATGACGATGGCCATGATTAAAAGTGGTATAGCGCCCCCTTCAGGTATTCGATAGAAAAATTGTTATATGATTAAACTATTAATTTACTAAACAAGCTCAAATTTTCGCCTAATTGCAGAGCCTACCAATCATTGAACTGATATTTCGATGCACTGCATACGCAACATAATGAACAAGGCATAACACGTATATTAAGCAAATCTGACACATGTCGCCTTTAATCGCAATTTTCACCATAATGACATCATCAAAATGGATAAATATTGGTAATGAACTTGTGGAGAATTGTCCAAGCTACAACATATCAAAATTTACAAGAAAATTGATCAATATTTGCAGAGATACAATCATTTTCCGTAAATATGTTGACGTCATAATATGCAAATTCGTATTTTGAGTTCCAAGGTCAATATGATGATGTAAAAATATACTAATTGGCCAAATGAGACATGAAATCATATCTCCGACTCATACTCTATCTAAATATGAAAAAAATGGCAGTCCTTATTCATCCCGATGTACTTTTTATAGGCATGTTTTTGCCCATATATGCAATGTAATACATGAGCTAGCACGCGCAGATATTTTTTTTTTCAACGGACGCTCATTCCGTTTTTAATAGTGATAAAGAGATGAACATGGTATCAAATTGTTCAGAAAAATATGAGGAATATCCTGTCAAAAAAAATTGAGGGATAATTATTTTTCGTTCGGCCGTGACGAACGAAAACGAGCATAAATGCGTGTTTTGCGCGATTTTTTATGAAATGCTTATAATGGCCTAAAACGTATGCAAAAAAAATTTAAGACGATTTAGAGCATTTTAAATTTTTGCGCGCACGAACGCGTACGCGCGCAAGATCATGAGCGCGATCCTGATATCTTATTGAAAAAACGAGGGTTGATTTAGATAGCATATAGTCTCAGCTACAACATACTCAAAACTCAACAAAATCCAAGCAGAAATAACGGCGATATTGCTCGCAAAAGACAGGAATGTAGACTCCAGATTTGAGAAAAAGTCATCTCCCATAGGGATTACACGCAAAAAGTAATGGATTAAGTGAAAATAGTGTAATAATAAAGTAAAAAGGGTTATTTATGACATTATTTGCGATTCTACGTGTTTAAATAATCAAAGGAGATGGTACAGTGAAGGTCAAAAGAACAAAAAAGTGAAGCAAAAAATTGTTGGAGACACCCGGACTCGAACCAGGGATCTCGAGGTTGGAAGTCAAGTGCGTTACCGATATACCAAAACATCTCCCATAGCGATTACACGTAAACGGGAAATGGAATTCTGAAATCCTACTTTGCAAGTGAAATATGAGCATGATCCCGGCATCTAATCGAAAAATAAAGGGCACACTTGTGATAGCACATTGTCTCAGCTACAACATATCCGAAGCTCAGCGAAAACGAAGCTAAAACAACGGAGATTTTGCTCGCGAAAGACAGGAGTGTAGAATCCAGTTTTGAGAAAAAGTCATGTCCCATAGAGAATACACGCAAAATGTGACAAATTGACATGCCTCCTTTAATCGCAAAAATACACCATGATACTTTTGTCAAAAATAAAAATTGTGAAAACTGCATTTGTAGGAAATTGTCTCAGCTAGAACTTATCAAAATTTGAAAGAAAATTGATTGATATTTACAGAGATACAATAAATTTTCCAAAAATATGCTGACGTCATAATATGCAAATTGAAATTTTGAGTTTGGAGGCCATTATGATGACGTCATGAGTTAATTGAGGGTCAAATGAGACATGAAATCATATCTCCAATTCATACTCAATCAAAATATGAAAAAAATTGGGGTCACCTTGCATCCTGAAGAACTACAATGGATTTTGCATAGGCATGTTTTTGCCCATATATGCTTTGTATTACAAGAGCTCGCGCGCACAGAAATTTATGTTTAACGGTCGATCATTCCGTCATTAATAGTCATAAAGAGATAAACATGCTATCAATTTGTTTTTAAAAATATGTGGAATATTATGAAGAAAAAAAATGGCAATTCTATGTTCTGCAATAGTTTTACGCACGAAAACGCGCACGCATGTGCGTGTGCGCGATTTTTTATAAAATGCTTAGAATGGCCTAAAACGTATGCAAAATGATTTTGAAACGATTTTGAGCATTTCTAAATTTTACGCGCGCGTTGACGCGCGGACGTACGCGCATGCGCGCGTTATTTGACCTGCCATTGACCGGACGGATATTGACCTTGATCATGATAAATATGAATGAGAAATACCTTTTGGTTATGAAGATATGATCATGAGTTTATTTTCGTAAAATTTTACAAAATGGCGCCTAGATGACGTCATCAGTGAAGGTCAAAGTTGAAAAAAAATGAGTGCTTTGTACATATGCCTATACATATGTGTGCCAAATTTGAAGTCATTTGATTGAGCCATTTTCAAGTTATCTTGTCCACAAAAAACCAGAAATGTAAAAAGACCATGACTTTATGGACTAAGGAGGATTTTAGATGAGTAGGCCTGATTATTTAATACCCTAACATTGGAAGCGGTTTATTGTGAATAGGACGGAAATGTGCCATTTATTGGATTATTGGCTCGCATTATTCCGAGTGCGTGGCTAGGAAGTTAGATAATTTATTTATGCTAATTCAGCCTATGTCCCTTTCACCAAAACTTACGCTAACCGTATCCCACGAAATTCGGGAAAGGAAGTGTATGCGATTTTCATTCACTACCGTCACTTCGTGAAAAAAAAGGGACGAAATTTTGCTAAATCACCCTATATCCCTTTAAAACTTACGCTTACCGTATCACAAACTTTGATTATCTGACCACTAACCCCTAATATTATATCGGCAAATCCGGACGAGAGACGAGGAATCAATATCACGTGGCCTGATGATGTGAGAAGAAAAATTAAGGGCAGATAATACCAAGCTCCTTGATAATACCATGGACCTAGAAGGACCATGATAATAAGCGAATTCGTAATTAGGATTTGCACATGGGCAGATAAAGGTCATTCGTACCCAAATTGTAAAACCATTGAGACGAATACTCGGATCGTGCTCATGAAAGTTATGTAATCGGTATTCATTTATGCACCAACAGTACATTTATCTGATACACAGGTGGAAGTATTCTTCTCAAGAGGCAAACAAAAAGTATTCATGAAGCACCTCCGTCCCTTTGGCAGGGATTATTCTAAAATGCACACGTGGGACGTATCCAACGTGTAAAAGATCTGTGGATATTTTGGGGTCATGCGTTCCAGAGCTATTAGGGACTTTTAGATTTGCACGTCAACAGCTTTGACTGCAACGTGTGACGTCATTTTAAGGCACTGTGCATGCGTTATGTCGTCTCAGTCGGCGATCGAGAATGCGTCAACCTTGATTTTCCTAAATCTAGTACATACACATACATACATATTGATATTTATATAGCGCCTTTACATGCTCAAGGTACTAGTATGCCGCGTGCGCATAAAATATACAGTTCCTCAGGTAGACAAAGGAACATCCCTTCCCTGCTATGTAAAAATGTGTAGAACAGGTGTCACATGCATATACACCTGTTCTTCACATTTTTACATACTAATAGCAGTGAAGGGATGTTCTTTTGTTGAGGGTAGAATGGGGAACTGTATATTTTGTCCTCTTTCTTTGTCCGTGATGTTCATAGTGTTACTTCCTGCATGCATGTATATCGTCGAGTGCAATCTAAAGGATTTCTAATTGTAGTCAACATGGGCAGTTAAGTACGTTGACACGCATGAACAGTCGGAGTTCGTCGTGTTCTCGTCCACTCAATCTAAAAGTCTCTGTTTACGAACTCGCTTATACGCCAGTTCATAGTTGCAGTCTGAGCAGATAAAGGTCATTGCAGACCAAACTGTGAAATACACGGAGACAAAATACTGGATACGTGCTCATGAAAGTTATGTAATCATTATTCATTTATGCACAAGCAGTGCACTCCATGCATGATACACAGGTGGAAGTATGCTTTGAAAAGGGGAAACAAAGGATATTTATGTAGCACCTCCATCGCTGTAGGAGTGATTATTTCTAAATGTACACAGTGGGACCTCTTCATGATTTGAAGATCTGTGGATATTCGGGGTCATTTGGGACATGTGCTAACCATGAAACTGGTCTATTACCAGGCGCGGATCCAGGATTTCTTGGGGGGGGGGGCCAAATTTGAAATTATGCGAGCCAAATATTGGTACGTTATGGTGACCAGCAGTGACGTAATGCAGGGGGATGTAGGGAGGGGCGAGTTTCCCCCCCTCCCTCCTCTGCAAAGCGCGGAAGCTATATATGACGTTTCATTAAAGTATTAGAGAGAGAAGACGATTCGTTGTACCGTTCTTGACTCTTAATCCTTCTCTTAATTCAGCCCCCCCCCCCCCTCCGCGCAGCGCGGAAGCTTTGACGTTTCATTAAACTATTATTGAAAGAAGACGATTCGTTATAGCGTTCTCGAAAATTATCCTCGTTTGAATGCAATTTTCCCCTCCCGCGCGAAGCGCGGAAACTTTTACGTTTCATTAAATCATTGACAAAAGAAAACCATTCGTTGTACCGTTCTCGACTCTTAATTCAGCCCCCCCCCCCCCCCCCCCCCCCCCCGTCTCGCGCGAAGCTTTTACGTTTCATTAAATCATTGGAGAAAGAAAACGATTCGTTGTATCGTTCTCGACTCTTAATCCTTGTCTTAATTCAGCCCCCACCCCCGCCGCGAAGCGCGGAAGCTTTGACGATTCATTAAATTATTAGAGATAGAAGACGATTCGTTGTACCGTTCTCGACTCTTAATCCTTGTCTTAATTCAGCCCCCACCCCCTCCGCGAAGCGCGGAAGCTTTGAGGTTTTATTAAATTATTAGAGATAGAAGACGATTCGTTGTACCGTTCTCTATACTCTTAATCCTTGTCTTAATTCAGTCCCCCCCCCCTCCGCGAAGCGCGGAAGCTTTGACGATTCATTAAATTATTAGAGATAGAAGACGATTCGTTGTACCGTTCTCTATACATGACTTCTTGTCTGAATTTCAAAGATGTTTTTTGTCTGCTCCTTTTTCTCCCTACGTCCTCTTCTATTCCTCTCCTCTCTTTTTGTTGTTATCCCCCCCCCCCTGGCTACGCGCCTGCGGTCAGATAAACAAATTTTGATACCTTGTCCGACCCGAGAAGCTCAGGGGTTTTAGGCATTTGATTACGGTCAGATGAACATATTTTTATACCTTATTTGTGACACTGGTAGGACACTAATTGGCGTGAGTTCCAGCGGGCGAAGCCCCCAGAAAACAGGGGTTTTAGGCATTACATTTCCGTCAGATTAGCGTCCAGGGGAGTCTAGGGCCCTAGGCGGGGTGCAAGGGACGGAACCCCGGAAGCTCAGGGGTTTTTAGGCGTTTAATTTCGTTCAGATGAGCAGCTAGTTAACTATTCTTTCTTTCTTGCTCTCTTTATTTCTATTTCTCTTTACTTTACCTTTTAAAAAAAGTGGAGGGGGGGGGGGGGCTCGAGGCTTGCGATTACAGCCGATCCCCGGGCCCTAACTTTTCTCAAGAATCATATTTCTTGCCTGGCTGTAAATTTAGGAATTTATCATTTTCCAACAAACGCATACAAAAGTATAATTTACTAAAAACTGAGGAAAAATCTCGAAAAGATTTCAGCATTATTGGTAAGCCACCGTTATGGAATTTGAAATAAACCACGTTTGAATTTGAATTCCCCCAAGCCCCCCCCCCTATCAGTACGCCAGTGCCCCCCTTTTTGTCTTTCTCTTTTTTCTTCTTTCCCTTTCTCTCCTCCTTAAGGTTTGCCGAGGGGGGGGGGGCAAGGGCCTTTCGGCCCCCACCCCGATCCACACGTTGTTGGCGGGATTAGCCGGAACTGATCTCCCGTTCTTTTCACCCTTTTCTTTTCTTCTTCCTCTTTTTTGTTCCCTTTTAGCTCTCCTCTTTCCCTTTTCCTTCTTTCTCTCTTTGTTATAGCGGGGGCGGGGGAGGTAAGGGCCTTTTGCCCCTCCTCGATCCACCGGCGGGAAAACTGCAAATGATATCCCCTTTCTTTTTTTTCTTCTTTTTCCTTCCCTTTATTTCCTCTTACCCTTTCCCTTTCCTTCCTTCTCTCTTATTTTTTTATTGGAGGGGGGGGGGGGCTGCAACAGCCTGGGAGGCAAGGCCCTTTCGCCCCCCCCCCCGATCTCCTTCTTCACCCGTTTCTTTTTTTTCTTCCTCTTCTCTCTTCTAGCGCTACACCTCTTACAAAAACAAAATGCAAAAATATCCAAAAAGAGAGGACTGCAATGGGGAACTTTGATTTAAGCTACGCGACCATTATTCTCTCATTTCCTTTCACATTGTATCTCATAACCATGAGAATTGCCAAGCTATTGTACACGTTTTTTCGTTACACGAACACACACAAACACACGCACAAACACACACACACACGCACACACACACACAAGATCATAACCTGCACGAGTCTACAAGGTGTGAGAAAACTCTGATTCAGGAATGAATGCAAGGGTGAAAGTAAAAGCGAAAAAAGTGGACACTCTCACATGGCTTCCATGGATGCCGTCTTTGTTCTCTTTTTGCCTTCTTCTTACTCCTTGACCGGTCGCGCATATTTTTTTTTACAAAACTGTTTAGCCATATATAGTTCATGTGCAAGCACGTATACCCAGGGAAGAGAAGGTAATAGAAAAGGGAAAACAAAAAATTACATAAGGAGAGTGCAGAGGATATGGAGAAAGAAATACAAAGAAATATATAAGAAATACATAACGGAAGGGCTTTTAGGCACCAAATTACGCATCTAGGGACCCGCCTTAGGCCCCTTGGTTGAGTCCAGAGGGCAGAGCCCCCGAAAGCTCAAGGATTTTAGGCATTTAATTACGGCCAGATGAGCAAACAGGGCCCGCCTTAGGGCCCCTGGTGGGTTCCAGGGGGTAGAGCCCCCGGGAGTTCATGGAAAAATACTGCCATTTTAGCAATACTTATAAATCACTGGTATCAAATTAAAAATAACCCATGTTTGAATTGTATTGGGGGGGGGGTTTACTGCCCCCCCCCCCATCAGTACGCCAGTGAAAGAGGCGGAGGTGACGGAAGGGACTACCCCCATAAAGCTGTATGATAAGTCTTATATGTAAACCCCTCACAGGTTTTTGAAGTTTTGTTGTGTTAAAAAATTACATTCTTTAGCAAAACTACAGCATAAAAACAAGCAATATACTTTTTTCACGCTTCACTTTTACTTTGCCGATATCTAGTGTGCAGTCCGAAGGGTTGTAAAGATTTACTAGGTAAATTGTAGTTTGACTGAGCAGGAAGGGACTTCTTAAAAGAGCAAGCTGAATATTCATTTTTTGAACACTGATCTATTTCTATAACTTTTAATCTTGTTAACATACAGAGTAATTTGTACATACGTGATACCATCAGAATACATATTTTCTTCAATATTTACTTGTATATTTTTAGGATATTATGCGAAGGAGCGAAGCGACCGAGCGAGAAGATTTTTTAGCAATTCTATTAGTCTAAACGCTGTACTCTTGGGCCCACCAGAGCCTTAAAGCGTGTTGCAGTCTTTAGTCAGTATTTGCTATACATTTTGTTGGTGTGCATTTTTTCAAATTATCCATGGGGGACGATCCCCCTCAGAAAATTCCTCTTCTTTTTTCCCTTTTTCTCCTCTTTCCCTTTCCCTTCTTTCCTTCTCTCTCTCTCCTTTTTTTTTTGCGGGGGGGGGGGGCAAGAACCGCTCGGCCCCCCTGGATCCGCGCCTGTCTATTACCATGTTTTGATTTTGTAATTGAAAACGTGATCAAACACATCATCATAATCTACAGGTTGCAACCAAAAATCTCAACAATTGAAACTTCTTTCAGAAGCCTAACACTAAAAGCTGTTTTAATTATTTTATTAAAAGAGCTTTGTAGAGACGATGAACAAATAAGAATAAAAATATATGAACGTCGTTAAAGGTAAAGACCAGTATTGGAAACGCCCCATTAAAAAAAAAATGAAATGAAAGCTCTTATTACCAATCATGTGAAAGAATATGTTTTGACTAATACATGATAACATTTTTGCCGGGAAACCGCCTACTAATTGATATATTTGGTAAATTAGTTTATCTATTGGGATGTGATAGATAAAACGTAATTGTCGCGCACCTGTGCGTAGTCCCATATACATCTTTCTGTGTACAGTTTGTTTGTTTGTTTGATTGATTTTATTTCTGCGTTCAAAAATATACAAATTCAAAGTCAAAGTACAAAATTTCGAACAATAACAAATACAATGAATACAATGTTTACAAAAGTAATTAAATGAAAAATCATGTACAATTATATCATTCGATAAACATGTACGAAGCATACAATAACATAAGAAAGATGAAATATTTTCAATAAATTAGAGAGGTAATTTGAAACGCAGGAGACCACCATCGTGAGCGGTTAGGCTGGAGATGGATGGCGGCCTCGTGCTTGTAACTTTACCAATACTGGGCCAAATTTCTTATCATTTTGATGATTCCAGCCTTGCAGTACACACCAATACTTATGCTAGATGATCAAACTTTTCTGATCGATTCCACAACGTTTCTTTCACAATGCAATCGCATGACCAGAACTGGTCTTCATCTTTAAGCGTGAAACCGTTCACCTCATTCTCTCCCCGCCAAATAATCCAAACAAAAGAATCAACCAACGAGAAATCAACTGTTACACGAATTTATCATGAGTCCTGGAAAAGTGATACTGCATGTTTGCATAGACATAGCAGTATTAGAGCGCAGCAAAGGCGAACGATTGTCGCAACAATTCAGAAATCGTTGATTGGATTGCCTTTCCCTCCAAATTACCATGATATATCAAGCTACATACAACGATGATCGACTAAAAAGATATTGTCTTGAAAACAGTCAGAAAACATTTGAACTACAGAGTGAGTCAGAAAAAATGTCCCACTTTTTAAAAGTTGTATTGTTTGAAGTATGAATATTTAATCATGTGTTTCATGGTATGTCTTGATAGAGCTATCATCCCAGTATATTCTCATTTGAATCTCTGCATGCATGACTGAACATCAGACAATCATACAAGACTGCCAGATCTCACTTGCGCAAAGATACTGAGGAATAAAACAGTGGATTGAACAAAGCCAGCCACATACACACATACACGCACGCACGCACACGTCTGTGTGTGTTTTTTTGTTTGTCTGGCTGTCTTTGTTCAAAACAATATTTTATTCCTCACCCAGCAACTTGGCGCAAAAGAGATCTGGCACTCTTGTATAAATATTGTGTGATGTTCAGTCATGCATGCAGAGATTCAAATGAAAATGGTACCTAAATGTACTGGGAGGAATACTCAAGACATATCATGAAACCATTATTCATACTTCAAACAATACAACTTTTAAAAAGTGAGACATTTTTTCGGACTCACTCTGTAGAATGACTAAAACATAATGCAAATAAATAAGACTAGAATGAATAAGACACAAGTTCGTTTCACCATGTTAATCATCCAGTACCAAATACCCAAGCAAAATTCGAGCCAGATGCATATAATGGTAAGCTTCAGGACAATGATTCATGACAAATTGTCAATTGTCATGATTATATTCTCTAGACGTATTGCAAGAGATAATCAGGATAATACGGATCAGAATGATACCACTATACTACTAGGCCTACTTTCACATGTACTATACCACACTACCGCCATTGATGATTATGCTGATGATACTGATGATACTAATGATATAGTAATAATTATAATAATACTACTAATTTTAATCATTACCGTAATCATCACGTTCATTTTCATCATAATGAAAACAATACAAATAATAATGACTTTAATAATAATATTAACGATAATAATCTTGATAATTACAAGAACACAAAAACCACCAACAATAATAATAGTTATAATAATAATTATTAACATAGCACACCCCAAGAACCCCCACCTGGTTACGCGCTTGCTCTCTCAACTCTCTTAATATGTTCATGTGACATTTGGAAAAGTTCGTTCCAGATTTTGGCACATGCGCACTATGCAATTACGAACTGGCTTATTGATTCAAGCCGCCGAAAATGGTGTTATCAGCGAACTATATATTATAAACAGTGCGTCCTAGAAAAAACGAAACCAATAATTATTGATATTTTATCATAACTTAATCACAATTATAATTAATAAATGAGACACATTTGTAAAGCTTGACCAGTTCTCAATGTTAGAATTAATATCTGTTATCATATTCCAACAGGTCTTTGGATCTACTAGTACTAGAGGACATTACGCTTCTACCGTCCAACAAACAACCCCACACCTCAATATTTCGAGACCCGTGAGTAAACCAATATTTTCATGTCATTTTGATAAACACATGTATTGACAATGTCTCCTCATTTTGATTATTCCAAAACCTTGCAGTGCACACCAAGACTTATGCTACATGATCAACTTTTTCTGATCGATTCCCAACCGTTTCTTTCACAATGCAATCGCATGACCAGAACTCAACTTTATCTTTAATAATTATGTTCTATATTCTACTTTATGTTTTTTTTTCTATTTCATATTCCGCCTTATTCTTTATTTTGATCTTCTTTAGATATTACTTTATTTAACAAATATTTATTCCAATGTTTCCTTTTTTCTCTTGATAATATTTTAGCAGCGAATTAAGAGTTTTGGGTAGACATCTTTGATGAAGTACAGTAGTAAAACCTGGGCATATGACGTATTACAAAAGATAACTATAAAAATAAGGATAAGATTGAAGAATAGTAATAATAATTCTAAGAACCAGAAATGCAATCGTGTCAAAGCGTTTTGCGTGCAATGACGCCTATGTTACTACGTGTCAAACGAAAGAGCTTCTCTCGGACTATCCAGAGCAATTTGTAAGAAGTCTGTAGCTTCTGTGATAGTGGAAATAGGAAATAGGTAGCCCTAAGGGCGAAAGAAAGGCTTCGAAAAGTGGCCCAAAATGGACAAAATTTAAAGATTACGCCTTTATCCGTCTCATGCATCAAATGTGTTGTAAATGGGCCCTGTCATTATTTAATTTGAATTGCAAAAACATTATACGCAGTACTCTTTAGGAAAATTGTTTGATCGTTTCCAAAAATAGCACTCAGGTTTGAATAGCTACCTAGCGATTGCTAGGGTAATGATGATTGCAGGGCCAGCAGAATTGACCAACCCTAGGTAATAATGATTATTATCATTTTTTGATATAGTTATTATCATTATTATTCTTATCATTATCATTATTGATATTACAATTATTGTTTATCATAATAAATACTTTTATTTTCATTTATTTCTTTAAGGAAACCGCTGGTGTTACGAGCGATAAGAGTTCTACGTTTTACATCATCGATGCCTCAAGGAAATACCAAATATGTGATCGTCTGGATGTCATCATCGAGGCCAGAGACAGTAAGAATCAATTAAAAGTAAACGGAGGAGATTATATCCGGGTCAGGATCTACAATAATGACCTTAAAGCCGGTGCATCTGCCGATGGAGAAGTTGCTTATCTTGGAGATGGCAAGTACAAGGTTCGTAAAAAAAATGATGGCTCCCCCCCCCCCCTTCTTCTTATAATAATCTTGTCGCGCTATCTCCTCATATCGAAATCAAATCAGGTGTACTTTCAATTATTCTATATCCGAGACAAATCAAGAACAGATTATGTTCAGCGCCAATAGGGACTAACATTAGCACATTTTAATTGGTGACGTGTAAGGTCATTGGAATTGCCTTGGAATAATTTTTCGAAAGTTTATGCGATCGTATTTCTTCTGTACAAATATGTATTACGATATATGCCATCTTTTATCTCTCATCTGACACCACATTTAGGCATCGTTCACATTACGATGGGTCGGGAAAACCTTTGTTCGTGCAATTCTCGTCCATCCAGCCGAGGCCGTGAATGTATTGAGACGAGCACGGGATACTTGCCCAACGAGATATGGCTACAATGGACGATTCACCGGGACGATTGGAAATAAATCTGTTGTAGAAGACACCGTGTGCAACATAATTACTCCCGTACCCAATGTAAGTAGGAAATAATTTACCCTTCTTTTGTTTGTACTAAATGTATTTCTACTACTACTACTATTACTACTACTACTACTACTACTACTACCAGCACCACCACTACTAATACTAATACTACTAATACTACTCCTACTACTCCTACTACTACTACTACTACTACTACTTCCACCACCACCACTGTTGAAGATGAAAATGATGATGATGATGATGATGATGGTGATGATGATGATGGTGAAAATGGTGATGATGATGATGGTGATTATGATGATGATGATGATGATGGTGGTGATGATAATGATGATGATGGTGAGAAGTAGAAGAAGATGAATAAAACGAAGAAGGAGAAAAAGAAGAAGAAGGAGCATAATATTCAATTTTAACCAAAGGAAGCTTCATCAGCATCAATACTGGTCTTTCTGAGGGCCCAGCAATTATTACTCCAGCGAATGCTAGGTTCCCATTTACATCTTGGTGGAGAGTTGCAAATGCGGATTAATGTCTTGTCAAATGCCGGGCTGGGATGTCAACCCTTCATCCTAGGAATGAGGTGCGAGCAGGCGCGCCGGAAGCAGTTTCGGATTAGGGGGGGGGGGGGGCAACATTCCAGGGGGCTCACCTCAAGTTGCCAGATCTGGCATAATTATGCTTTCAGGCATAATTTTGTCCCTTTTAGTATCTGGCATTATGCCTGGCATAATTTGGCGGTTTTTAGCAAAATTCTGGCATAATTTGAGCATTTTAGCACAATTTGCATACATTTTCCAACATATTTCTCCCTTAAATGCTTCTTACTACCCCCCCCCCCTCGTTTATTCAGCGGCTGGCGCAGTCGGCGCGAAATATTTCCTAAAAAATTGCTTCTTACTACCCCCCCCCCCCCCCCCTCCCCCACTCCCGCTTATTCAGCGGCTTGCTGAGTCGGCGCCAAATATTTCCTTACAAATTCGATGTCTGGGGGTTGGGCACAAAATTTGGCGATTTAGCATAATTTTCGCTGCTACCTTAAATATATTTTTTTTTCACCGGCCACGCTGGCTCACCTTCCTGGGGCAGTGGCGTAATGAGCAGAGACGGTTTTTTTTTTTTGGGGGGGGGGGCAGAAGAAAAATCTGCATCACCACCACTCTTACATGCAGGCCCCACGGGACATTTTTAAAAGTGGAGTAGTAACGAACAGGTAGAGCGTAGCGAGCGAAGCGAGTGGAGCGTAAATTGGCGTGGTGTCCAAGGGCTTTGCCCCCGGAAGCTCAGGGGTTTTAGGTATGTGTAAAAATTCTATGCTGACTAGGTCTATAATGAGTACGAGCTAGACTTTTACTCACCACTGTCTTTTGTTGTGTAGAAACTTGAGAGTGATCCTATATATGTAGTATGAAGATGACAATGGCGATCGCGATGTGTGTTGATCAAAATACAATGTCGAGTGTAACACGTTGAAGAAGAATTGTAGAAATTGACACTCCTAAATGTTGGGGAACAGAGGGAGTGTTCGTAGTAATTGTCCCCGACGACTATATACAAAATACTAGACTGAAGACTGAAGAAGTGAAGTCTAGTTGTGGCAAGAGTTGGTAATATAAACGCTATCTAATAACCGGAGGCCTCGGCTAAAGTACGAGAAGCGGATCGCGTTCTTCTAAAGTTGTGGCGAAAATGAAGTAACGTAAATATAAACACCTCGGGCTAGCACAAGCGTAAATCAAAATATGCTAGCCCAGGAAGAAAGTACACGAAAATAACCACTGGCGCGTTGTAAATAAACCGCGTATTCCAAGTGAAATAAGTGTCAGAATTGAAGTCACGAAATGTCGAGTCGCGAAGGGAAAACAAGCAGTTCGCTACTAACAGTTGTCGTGAAGAAATCACAGGCGTGTACTAGTGAAAATCCAACGGAAAACGCTACACTATGTCGCCGTAGCTGCTGGATGAAAAATCGCGAAGATCGCTATAAAAGTGAGTCAATCCAATACGTGATGATCTTACGAGATCATGCAGGCTAACTAACGAAAAACCCCAGCTCCGTGGCGAAAACGTGACCAGCGGAAGCTGTGATTGGTCACATTACGAAAACAAACCATGGCGACGAGAAATGTGAAGGCAGGTGCCAAAATGTGTCAAGAATGTGAAACATACGACGTCGCAGGAAAACTGCATAAATTATCAGCGTAAATTTCTCAAAAGTTGTCGGCACAACAAGGCAATATCAAAACATTACATAAAGTTCGTTGACACTATAATGGAGCATAAATTCACTACATATGTAGTTACAGTCAGATGAGCATCGAGGGGCCCGCCTTAGGGCCCTCGATGGGTGAAAAGGTATGATTTACCCCAAAAAAATGAAAAAAATACCGGAAAATCATGTCATTTGAGGAACATTTGTAAATCACTGGTATCGAATTAGAACCCCCTATTAGTACGCCAGTGTTCAGGGGCTAATTTCTTCTCACCCCTATAATAAAAACAAACACGCTTTCCCATCCTCTCCCAATATTTCCACGATATACGCGCATCGCTATTATAAAAACCTCCATTGATAAATTTAGGGGCATGCTGAATGTATAGAAAATTTAATTCCTGTTAACTTTCCTTTTTTCTGAAGTCAATCAATTGATATGTGGTTCAATTCAGTTTTTATTATTTGTTATGTTCTTTTTGGTTAAAAAATACAAACAATCTGTACTCTTTTACTGCTTTTCTTGTGGAGGGGGGGGGGGGGGGGGCGAGAATGCGTTTCCCTCTCATTTTGTTGGTTGGGGGGGGGCGCGCCTTCCCTTCCCCCCTTCTTCCGGCGCCTATTGGTGCGAGTTAATGTACCACTAGACCACAGCACCTGCTGTTTATTCAATTGTTTTCAGAGTTTACCTTCGCTCTGTGATAAAACTCCACCTTTTAAAAGGGAAGTCCACCCTTTTGTTAAGTTCCATAAAAATGAGTGAAACCTATTAGTGAAAGTTCGAGCAAAATCCGATTAGAAATAGGAAGGTCATGAAGATTTGAAGTTGTCATTAGTTAAAGACAAATTGGCAAAACTGTGACTTATCATAAGAGCTCCTTTTCAATTTGCTCTGTACAACACATTTCATAAACTTGAAACTAGTCAATTATGACGGAATATATATTACATACAGGAGTGAGAAGTTGTATAAAAACATATTTGCAATAATTATATAACTCATAAAGGAAAATATAGGGGGTGGGGGGGGGGGGGGCGCAAGTAACGTCACACATTTGATTCTACACTAATTGCAGGGTTTGTGATTATGATCGTTTTCATGGTTACGGCAAGTCTCTGTCCTTCCCCTCTCTCCCCTCTTTTCCTACCCCTTCTCTCTCTCACTCAGTTCAGTTTCAGTTCAGTTGATTTTATTTTTGCACGGCACCAACTTCAGCCAAAGGCTGTTCTTCTGTTGGTCCGTGCGCAATATAAAAATTACATGTACAATTATAAGATAACACATATCATAGCATATGGAATATTAAAAAAACAAAAGCAAAAGCAAAAAACATAATTATACAAAGAAAAATGAAAATTTACAAACCAAGATACTACTACCAAGCCCCCCCCCCCCCCCCCCCCCCCGTCGGCTGTTATTCTTTCCAGACAGCGTTTATTTTAGATGTTATAGTTATATAAATAGATATTTAAGCGAACAAAATATAAAATTAATATTCATATTACCCTTGATTTAAATACAGAGAAAGACATATTTTGTACGTTCATAGGTAGCTGATTCGAAGATTTAATGCCTCTATAACATAAGCTCCTTTTTAAAATTCATATGGGGTTTTGGCAGTTCTAAGGTTTTATAAGCATTTCTCAAGCCATAATGATATTCTTTAATAATAAAGTACTTTCTAAAACCCACAATATATCATTTCATGCACTATTTTATACAAAATACATAGAACATGTTCATCTCTCCGTTTTAATAGATTGTCTGTTTTCAGACAAAGAAATAAATCTCGGCTTGGGAACCTCCATTCAACTTGAAGTACCACCCGGAGTGTCTTATTCTCTAGCTTTTGCAAACTGTCTAAACGTCCTTTTCCGGCATTCCCCCAAATTGCACTACAGTAATCAAACTTATATACATTGAATTACTGATTTATAAAATATAAGTGCAGTTTGCTGTGTAACATATGGTCTAAGTCTTTTCAACAAATTTATATCTGTTAATACCTTCTTTCTTAAATATTAAATATGTTTACCCCAATCCAAATGTTCATCAATAACTATTCCAAGATACTTACGGTGGGTTACACGTTTGAGAGGAACATTTTGTATGTAAACATCTGGTACTACAATATTTTTTAGCCGTTTCTTCGTTTCAATAAAAGGTAATTCACATTTTGGCACATTTAAAGCAAGTATGTTCCTTTTTAACCAAATATCAATAAGTAATAAGTGTGCATTTAATGATTCGGTAAGAGTTTGATGATTTGCACTAGCGTAATATAGACACATATCATCAGCATATAAAGATATTTTACATGTTTTCAGAATAATAAATAGGATAAATAACAATGGGCCAATATTTGACCTCTGCGGTATTCCACATTGCATCTTTTGTAAATTGGAATGAACCCCATTTACACAAATGTATTGCATGCGATTGGCTAAGTAGCTACTAAACCTCTGTAATGACATTACATTCAAGCCAATAAGCCTAAGCTTATTTAAAAGAATTGAGTGTTCTACTGCATAGGCGCCGGAAGTGGGGGGGGGGGGGCAAAACGCATTTTTGCCCCCCCCCCCCAAAAAAAAAAAAACGCCCCCCCCCCTCAAAAAAAAAAAAAAAACAGTAATGGAGTACACATGGTTTGTATTTTTAATCCAAAAGAACGTAACAATAATAAAAACCTGAATTAAATCAATCATACAATTCCATTCAAAGAAAAGGAAAGTTCACAGGAATTAAATTTCATAAACATTGCGCATGTCACCTATACGGTATTTATCAATGGAGGTCTCTATAATATAATAGCAATACACGCATATCGTGGACATATTGTGCGAGAATGGGAAAGTTTTTTGTTATAGGGGTGAGAAGACATGAGCCTCTGAACGCTGGCGTACTGATGGAGGGAAGGGGGGGGGGTTATGTATTTCTTATTCGAAACAAGTGATTTACAAATTTTGATGTTGTGACATAATTTTCCGGCATTTTTTTTCCATTTTTTTTGTAAGTCTTACCTTTTTATGCGTTTGTTTGAAAATAAGAAATTCCGAAATTACAGTCAGGCGAAATACGCTAATTTATAGAAGCCTTTGTGTCATTCTCTGCAAAGTGGCTGGGCTCGAGCCCCCCCCCCCCCTCCTTTTTGAAAAAGTATGTTAACGAGAAGAAATAAAAGAAAGACGGAGAAAAAAATAAGATAAGTGACCTGCTAATGTCACAAATAAAGTATAAAAAAATGCTCATCTGACCGTAATTAAATGCTTAAAATGCTTAAAAATTAAATGCTTAAAACCCCTGAGCTTCCGGGGGCTCTGCCCCCTGGACCACATCAAGGGCCCTAAGACGCAGGACTCAAATTAATTTTTTGTCCACGGGGGCTCTTCACCCCCAAAAAGAGACCCGTGAGCCTTCTCACGGGGGCTCTTTTAGTGCTGACGGGGGCTCTTATTTTAATACAAATTTCCATTGAATTGGTACCCATGAAACTCCTAAATTCCTTGGTATTTTATCATTATCATTTATTTAAGTCGGCATTTTCCCTCTTAGGAATTTACTTGTTACATAGCTGTATACTTTTTTCCCCGTGATCAGTGGCGGATCCAGGGGGAAAAAAGGGGGGGGGAAGAAGGGAAAAAAAGAAGGAAAAAAAAGGGGGAAAGATTTTTTTTTTTTTGCTGTTGAAAAAAAATATTCCCATCCCACTTGTATCACAGAGAAACAACAGTTTAAGTTAAGTCTAACGTTAACGTTAAACTTGTTATTAAGATGTAGAGTACAGCCCTTGGCCTTAGGCCTAATTTAGGTCGCAACTGTTACTGTTTGAAAATCTAAAGTAAAATTAGACGGTTTTCATGGTTATAGACCTAGTAATTGAGAAAAAAAAGTTTACCCGTCACTGAGACCAGGTCAATCAATCTTCTAGATCCATTATTAGCGTCTAACGTTAGTAGATATAATGTAGATGCAGGCGCAGATCCAGCGGGGGTGAGCGGGCCTTGCCCCCCTCCCCCCTTCCGCAAAAAAGAGAGAGAGAGAGGGAGAGAGAGAGAGAGAGAGAGAGAGAAGGAAAAGAAGGGAAAGGGAAAGAGCAGAGAAAGGGAAAGAAAGAAGAGGAAGAAAAAAAGAAAAGGGGGGAGAAGGAGATCGGGGGGGGGGTGCGAAAGGGCCTTGCCTCCCAGGCTGTTGCCTCCCCCCGCCCCCGCTAAAAAAAGAGAGAGAGAAGGAAGGAAAAGGAAAAAAGGAGAGCTAAAAGGGACCAAAAAAAAGGAAGAAGAAAAAAAAAAGGGTGAAAAGAATTTCGATGCGGTGTTCGAGTAGAATTCTGTGAGATGATGATATACTTTCTCGTAGCTTGATGTGACGAGATGTCTCTATCCAGATATCTGTTGATAGTATTATAGAATATAGAAGCCTGAAATGACCTTCTGCTCGTAACCGACAAGTCACCGCATTAAAATTAAATTGCAAATAGTGTTCAACAACACGATGGTGGATGAAACTTTCTAATATTCGAAGATATATGACCTTCAGACCATATTGTTTCATTATTTTTTATTCAATCAATCAACGTCAAAGAATTGATTTGTCATCTCTCTTCAATTTATTATTTCACCTTTTAATGTACTTTCATTCTTATGAATCACGAAAAAACACTGAATTGGATTCTTCAATGTTTGTTTTGATTAATTTCCTCCCCTTTCCTTCTCCCTGTTTAATACTGATAAAATTTCAATTTTTCTTAATCAAGGCAAAATATTATTTTCATATTTTCTTTATGCAAGACAGGAAGAGAGAGAGAGAGAGAGAATATGTTAAGTGAGAATTATCGAGTACAACTATGAATTGCATCCTTTTCAATATTATTCAATTCGCTGAAAATATTCAAAATATGAATATGATAAATCCTCATAATACACCAACGCTGTTCAACGCATCCAACGCTCCAACCATAGCACATACGCCGATGCACCATATTTCTCAATATGAAAAGATTTTTTAAATGAAATTTGAAGAAAAATCAAATTTACAATGCACTGACAGGCATCAATTGAAATCATGAATTCTCTGTGACTGGCTTCGCGCTAGTTTCTGAGGGACCAGTCACTAAAGAGGAAATAAAGGGAAGGAAAATTGAGAAAGAAGTAAATAAAAGAAGGGGGATATTAGTTGCAATTTTCCCGCCAACAAGTTGCGTATCGGGATGGGGGTGGGGCAAAAGGCCTTTGCCTCCCCCCGCCCCCGCTAAAAAAAAAGAGAGAGAAGGAAGGAAAAGGAAAAAAGGAGAGCTAAAAGGGACCAAAAAAGAGGAAGAAGAAACAAAAAAAGGTGAAAAGAATTTCGATGCGGTGTTCGAGTAGAATTCTGTGAGATGATGATATACTTTCTCGTAGCTTGATGTGACGAGGTGTCTCTATCCAGATATCTGTTGATAGTATTATAGAATATAGAAGCCTGAAATGACCTTCTGCTCGTAACCGACAAGTCACCGCATTAAAATTAAATTGCAAGTAGTGTTCAACAACACGATGGTGGATGAAACTTTCTAATATTCGAAGATATATGACCTTCAGACCATATTGTTTCATTATTTTTTATTCAATCAATCAACGTCAAAGAATTGATTTGTCATCTCTCTTCAATTTATTATTTCACCTTTTAATGTACTTTCATTCTTATGAATCACGAAAAAACACTGAATTGGATTCTTCAATGTTTGTTTTGATTAATTTCCTCCCCTTTCCTTCTCCCTGTTTAATACTGATAACATTTCAATTTTTCTTAATCAAGGCAAAATATTATTTTCATATTTTCTTTATGCAAGACAGGAAGAGAGAGAGAGAGAGAATATGTTAAGTGAGAATTATCGAGTACAACTATGAATTGCATCCTTTTCAATATTATTCAATTCGCTGAAAATATTCAAAATATGAATATGATAAATCCTCATAATACACCAACGCTGTTCAACGCATCCAACGCTCCAACCATAGCACATACGCCAATGCACCATATTTCTCAATATGAAAAGATTTTTTAAATGAAATTTGAAGAAAAATCAAATTTACAATGCACTGACAGGCATCAATTGAAATCATGAATTCTCTGTGACTGGCTTCGCGCTAGTTTCTGAGGGACCAGTCACTAAAGAGGAAATAAAGGGAAGGAAAATTGAGAAAGAAGTAAATAAAAGAAGGGGGATATTAGTTGCAATTTTCCCGCCAACAAGTTGCGTATCGGGATGGGGGTGGGGCAAAAGGCCTTTGCCTCCCCCCGCCCCCGCTAAAAAAAAAGAGAGAGAAGGAAGGAAAAGGAAAAAAGGAGAGCTAAAAGGGACCAAAAAAGAGGAAGAAGAAAAAAAAAATGGTGAAAAGAATTTCGATGCGGTGTTCGAGTAGAATTCTGTGAGATGATGATATACTTTCTCGTAGCTTGATGTGACGAGGTGTCTCTATCCAGATATCTGTTGATAGTATTATAGAATATAGAAGCCTGAAATGACCTTCTGCTCGTAACCGACAAGTCACCGCATTAAAATTAAATTGCAAATAGTGTTCAACAACACGATGGTGGATGAAACTTTCTAATATTCGAAGATATATGACCTTCAGACCATATTGTTTCATTATTTTTTATTCAATCAATCAACGTCAAAGAATTGATTTATCATCGCTCTTCAATTTATTATTTCACCTTTTAATGTACTTTCATTCTTATGAATCACGAAAGAACACTGAATTGGATTCTTCAATGTTTGTTTTGATTAATTTCCTCCCCTTTCCTTCTCCCTGTTTAATACTGATAACATTTCAATTTTTCTTAATCAAGGCAAAATATTATTTTCATATTTTCTTTATGCAAGACAGGAAGAGAGAGAGAGAGAGAATATGTTAAGTGAGAATTAACGAGTACAACTATGAATTGCATCCTTTTCAATATTATTCAATTCGCTGAAAATATTCAAAATATGAATATGATAAATCCTCATAATACACCAACGCTGTTCAACGCATCCAACGCTCCAACCATAGCACATACACCGATGCACCATATTTCTCAATATGAAAAGATTTTTTAAATGAAATTTGAAGAAAAATCAAATTTACAATGCCCTGACAGGCATCAGTTGAAATCATGAATTCTCTGTGACTGGCTTCGCACTAGTTTCTGAGGGACCAGTCACTAAAGAGGAAATAAAGGGAAGGAAAATTGAGAAAGAAGTAAATAAAAGAAGGGGGATATTAGTTGCAATTTTCCCGCCAACAAGTTGCGTATCGGGATGGGGGTGGGGCAAAAGGCCCTTGCCTCCCCCCGCCCCCGCTAAAAAAAAAAGAAAGAAGGAAGGAAAATGAAAAAAGGAGAGCTAAAAGGGACCAAAAGAGAGGAAGAAGAAAAAAAAAGGGTGAAAAGAAGGGGAGATAGAAAACCTAAAAGAGAGAGAGAAGGAAGGGAAAGGAAAGGGAAAGAGGAGAGAAAGGGAAAGAAAAAAAAAAGAGAAAGAAAAAACGTAGGGGAGATCAGTTGCCAACAAAGTGTAAATCAGGGGGGGGGGGGGGCACTGGCGTACTAATTAGGGAGGGGGCTCGGGGGACATAACATTTAAACGTGGTTTATTTCTAATTTCATAACAGTGGTTTACACATAATGCTGAAATGACATTATTTTCCGAGATTTTTTAGTAATTTATACTTTTTTATGCGTTTGTTGTAAAATGACACATTCCTAAATTTACAGCCAGGCAAGAAATATGCTTCTTGAGATGCCTAGGGGCCTACACGTTAGGGCCCGCGGGGCGGCGGGGATCGGGAGCCTTGAGGTCCCCCCCCCCCCCTCCACTTTTTTTGAAATAGTATATAAAGAGAAATGGAAAGAAAGAGAGTAAGTAAGAAAAAATAGTTAACTGCCAGTGTCACAACAAAATAAGGTATTAACCGTAATTAAACGCCTAAAATCCCTGAGCTTCCGGGGCTCTGGCCCTGGACCCAACCGAGGGCCCTAAGTCGGGCCCCTTGATACTCAGCTGACCGTAATTTAGTGCCTAAAACCCTTGAGCCGAGTCGAGAACGGTACAGCGAATCGTCTTCTTTCTTAAATAATTTTAATGAAACCCCAAAGCTTTCGCGCTTCGCGCGGGAGCGGGGGGGGGGGGTGGTGGAACCGAATTCAGACAAGAATTAAGAATCGAGAATGGTACAACGAATCGTCTTCTTCTCTAATACTTTAATAAAACGTCAAAGCTTCCGCGCTTCGTGCAAGAGGGGGAGTGGGCTGGCTTCAGACAAGGATTAAGAGTCGAGAACGGTACAACGAATCGTCTTCTATCTCTAATGATTTAATGAAACGTCAAAGCTTCCGCGCTTCGCGCGGACGGGGAGGGGGGGGGGTTAAAATGAATTCAGACGAGTATTATTTTCGAGAACGGTATAACGAAATGTCTTATTTCTCTAATAATTCAATAGAACGTCAAAGCTTCTGCATATCGCGCTCGAAGGGGGAAACTGAATTCAGACGAAGTTTATGAGTCGAGAACGGGCAACGAATCGCCTTCTTTCTCTAATGATTTAATGAAACGTCAAAGCTTCGTAAACCAAATACGATGTGGAGCATCGTCCACGAGCCGCGAAGCGGCGAGGCGATTTTTTTGGTGCTATTTTGATCCCCTGTTAGTGATGTTTTCCTGTTATCTACTGAAATCTACTACTACTGTGTAGGTCTGGACACATGATAGCACTTTTCTATGCACATCACATTTTCACTTGGCAGCCCAAGGGGGATCGGGGGATTAAACCCCCTAAACCGCCTACATCCACCCCTGCAACATCTTTGCTGATCTTCTTCTCAATATTGATTTATTGGTCGAGTTACATTATTTGCTGGTCTTTTAGAACAACCAGATTTCAGAGGATTCACACTTTTCTCAACGAAAAACTTCTCCATGTTTCAGTCCTTGCGTGATCGTCTCCAGCTCCAGCAGATATTGGGCGTCAGCGTGCACACCGGTACGTACATATTTTTTTTACACAACTGTTTAGCCACTTCAGTCAAATATACTGTGCAAACGACTAGAGACAGAGTCTAGCATTACCCTAAAGGCGTTGTGCGCCTGTAATCCAGCTAACAGTGGAAGTTACAAACTGATTCAGCCGAGGACGCAGGTTAGAAACTGAGTCACGTCTTTCGGATGGTGAGGTTTAAAGGTCGGTCCCCAGACGTAAATATTCATATCTGATTGATACACGTCTGTAAAAACCAAATACACACACACAAGTGTTACACAGTGTATACTCTTCTTCTATGTACACTGTGTAACACTACTCGTTAATTTGTTTCGGGTTAAATCTATCCTCTCTTCTCTTTCTTTATGTATTTCTGTGTTCTCCTTCAATCTACCCTCTTCTCTTTTGTCATGTATTTCTTTGTTCTCCTCCAATCTATCCTTTTCTCTTTCGTCATCTATGTTTAAATCTGATAGATTTCCTTTATCCTTCTTTATGTATTAGTCCCTGTTTTTCCTTAGTCTATGATCCTCTTAGCTCTTCAATTATGTATTTCTACGTTCTTTCTTTGGCTCATCCTCTTCTCTTTCCTTATTTCCTTGTTTTTCCTTCTCCATATCCTCTCCACTATCCTTAATGTTTTTCCCTTTCTATCAGTTTCCCTTCCCTGGGTGTACGTGCTTGGACCCTTGCACATATAGTGCGCTGACGACTTAGACTCTTTCACCAGAGCACTTCTTGGAACTTTTTCGCGAAAATGGCTAAACAGTTGTGTAAAAAAAAATATGCGCTACCGGCGCAGTATGACGGCCGCATTAGCTGTGCACTGCGAGCTTCCGTTGTTTGTATCGGTAACACTCATAGAGATGGGAGGGAAAGCGCCATCTAAGTTCCTTTTCATTGGTTTAAGGTTTGAAAATTGATACTCAATATTGTGTTAAAGTTATATAAGAAAAGATCATTTTTTTTTATAATTCCGGGGGGGGGGGCGATTTTTTATTTTGCAATCGCCACCGTGGGCAACCTGACGGGGGCGATTATGGAGCTCACGGGGGCGAATCGCCCATCGCCCCTGTGTATTTTGGGCGCTGCTAAGACGGCTCCTGAATGCTCATCTGACCGTAGTTAAATATTAAAACCTCTGAGCTTATGGGGGCTCTACCCCTCTTGGAACACGTCGATTGCCTTACAGAGGGCCCCTGGATGCTCATCTAATCGTAATTAAATACCTAAAACCCCTGAGCTTCCGGGGGCTCAGCCCCTTGACCCCCTGCCGAGGCTCATGCCCTGGACCCCACGCAAATTTACGCTCTACCTGATCGATAATACTCCACTTTGAAAAACGTTCCGCGGGACCTGCATGTAACATGTAAGACTGGTGGTGATGCAGAGTTTTCGTCTGCCCCCCCTTCCGAACTTTTTTTCTCATTTCGTCACTGCCCCTAGAATGTTTGCCCCCCCCCCCCCCCCCAGTCCAAAAACTGCTTCCTGCGCGCCTGGTCTACTGTATCAAAGACCTTTTTTAAGTCAAGGGTCACCACGCCTGCAAGATTACCTTTATCTAAACTATCAAGCCAGTCTTCCGTGACGTTCAATAGAGATGTCATTGTAGAGTGTTTCGGGCGAAAACCTGACTGATTGCAACTTATAATTCCGTTCCGATCCATATAACCGTAAAGTTGATCAAATACAAATTTTTCAACAATTTTAGCTATCGCCGGAAGAATTGATATTGATCTATAATTGTTCATATCAGACTTTTTTTCCCGATTTAAAAACTGGAGTAACACGAGACATTTTCCATTGTAGAAGGACAACACCTTGCTCAAAAGACAAATTTATGATATATGTTAAAGGCTTGAGGACGTAAGTCATTATAATTTCCCAAAATTCAGCTAGTACATTATCTGGACTACAGGCCTTCTTATCTTTTAAATTCTTAATAACATTTAAAACTTGTTCTTCATTAACTAGATCAAAACGGAATCCATCTCCGGGTAAAACAGTAAGCATAACATACTCTCTCCCATTCTCTCCTTCTCTCTTCTTTCCTCTCCCCTCCTTCCCCTCAAACAGGCAACCATATGTGATTTAACGAGACACGCGATAGCAGAGCCGTGGTTCTGCACAGCGCCAACCAAGACCAATTTGACTTGTTCAGACTTTGCTTGGACTTGTGTCAACAGGATATACTCAGCGGCTCTTTACCGATCTGCCATGCTGACAAAGGATGAAGAGAGTTTATTTCAAAGGTAAGCGTGGGCGTATCCAGGAGGATAGGGGAAGTTCCCTGCTTTTTTTTTTCGGGGGGGGGGGGAAGGGAGAGAGAATGGCTGTTACAAATATACCCCTCTTTTCAAGGTAAAAGTTTGGGTGGGGGTGTATTTGTATAGACCATCCACCTCCCTGAACAGTTTTGGAGATTTTTTACCTCCGGATGCCCTTGACGATTTTTTGTTTAAATTCATTTGCTTGCCATGGGTAATACCTACAATAATCAAACTATCACATATAAAAAAGCGGTCATTTAGAGCGATCACTGGGCTAGGACAAAAGCTAAGAGAATTCATATTTGACTGACGGCAGTGGAGGGATATAGAGTTTTTAAAGACCGTCAATACTACTGGGCCAGAAGGGATTAGACCACACAGCGAGGTCACTGACAGGTGACAATCTCATTAACTCAGCTCTCAACTAACATAAGAAAAAGAGGATAATGGGGGACCAACAGGCACCGATTGGGAAGTTCACTATATAGAGGGAGCAAGTAGCTACAAGTAGGACAGTGGGGCTTTAAATGTCATCGCGCAATCCATTACATTGGATTACTCAATAACTCACTTTTTTGTCCTGGGTAGTTTTAAAGAATTGTGGTGTTGTCATTTAATATGATTAATTATATACCAGCCACTGTACTCTCGAGGCAAGAATATGTTAAAGGGGCATGTTCCCCGTATTCCAGAGGGCGTTCAAAATACGTACCCGCTGGCGGACGGTGCTAGCTGCCTATTGACACCAACAGAATACGGCTCTTACGCAGAAGGCATGTTCAGAATGCCCGCACAATGCCGATTACCGTATACATGTGCCGGAGTAATACCAATCGCAGTTCGGCTCTAAGATTCGGCTGCTGTTTCCGCCCACTTTCATGACGTCACAATCGGCAGCGATCAGCTGGCTTGGCGAAGGCAGGCCAGGACGCGCGTACTTCGATCTTTTGAACCAAGATGGCGATGACTAGAGCAGCGATAACTACACTGGCGGGAACGTGCCCCTTTAACATGTTTGATTCAGCACTCAGGTAATTTGTACTTATTGGTGCCAATTTAAGTGTATTTCCACGTTATATATTTCTATATTTCCACAGGCAAAAGCAACCGATACCAGTGCGAGGAGTCAACTTTGTAACAGTGACTGAGCCAGAAAAAAGTGAGTGTAAACAATAAGTCAGATCATTGTTTGAAGGGAAGTTCACCTTGAAATTTCGTTTACTGTAAACAAAGAAAGAAAGAAAACAAAGAAGCAGATCAATTATAAAGGTTTGAAGAGAATCAGATACGATTCTAGAAACTAAATAATTAAAGTCATCATAGATAAAACGCTAATTGGCAACTCCATGTCGTACTTTTCAAGGGATTTTCCCGATTGCCCTAAAGGAGAAAAGTTCTTAAAATGTCATTCTCTCTAAAGAAAATATTTATACTGCAGTATACACCCTAAGTTTGATTATTACAGATGTATTTAACACAACTAGTTCATGAAACAGAGTTAATCCGTCATCAACCTTTCATCGCCTATGTGATCATATTTATCCGTAAAGACCATATCCGAATTGAAAAAAAAAGAAAGAAAAAAATGGATGAATTATATATCAACAGAGAGCTTATAAGCCATAGATTACACTAATTTCAATTATATGCCATATTTTAGTGTCTGTTAGAAGAGTATCAGCTCTCTGAAAACTCAAAATCTAAAGCTTTGACAATCAGAAGTTGACGACCTAAAAACTTGCTATCGACTTGATGACATCATCTTATGTGAAGTACGCTTATTCACAATGACTTTGCATTAATTAAGCACGGCTCATCGTCTCAGCTATATAGGTGAACCGATAAGGTCCACATGTAATGTCGTCTCTGTAACTTCGGCAAATTTGACCCCAAGACATTGATCTACATTTGCCACTCTCAACCCAGGTGATGTTAATGGGTACCTGGCATGAATTAATTCTTTGAAATGCTAGAGCGCCGTATATGGCAGCACAGCTAAAGCCGGGGTAATAATTTCCAAACTTGGAAACGCTTAGTGATCGTAATAAGCGCTATATAAAAAGTTTATTATTATATTGCTGTACACTCGACCATTAAAGGACTGGGATGCATGTTCAATTCACAGAAAAGGGTAAGAATTAACGCGTAATGTAACCAGAAGGACGTTCATTCGTAACTAACATACATAAATTAGCATTCATAAACTTAATCTGAATGAATCTGAATATTAATACAGATAAACATAGGAAAACAGAAACATTTGAATCAATGAATAGTTGGTTCAGAATTTATGCAACCCATACTCACTGCGAAGAAACCCACGCGAAAAGAAAAAAAAAAAGAAGAAAAAACTGCCCTTTTCGCTTCGTTCGTTATCTGGAAAACACGTTAACAGGGCGGTAACAGGAGAACACATGTAGCAAATTCATATGATGGTCACCGCGAGTACATTTCGCAATAACACAAAGGCTTTCGTCATCCTACCATCAGGTCCCCATTTATCTCCTGGGTATGGAGTGGCAAGTGTAGATTAATCAACGAACCAACGAGTTTTGCATTTCAAGTCAAGTGCTTATTAAACCATTCGACTACGAATTCATTTCAATGATATTTAGACCAAAGAAGAAAAAAAAACATGTTTAGCGTCCGTTTTTTTTTTGTAAAATAGGAAGGAGGAGGCCCTTTTTTTTTTCCTTTCAAAATGGCCGCTCAAAATGGCCGCTCGGTACATTTCCCTAACAGTCGGCCATTCAAGATGGCCGCCGACAAGTTTTTTAAAAAAAAATCAGAAATAGATCCATTTTAGAAGTGTTTTCATGTTTTTTTTCTTTTTAATAAACATTTTCAGAAAAATCAACAAAAAAAAAAATCAACAAAAAAAAAAAAAAAAAAAAAATCAAAAAATTAAAAAAAAAACAACAACCAATGAATGGGAGGCGGCCCCCCAAAAGGAAGTGGGCGGGGACGCTAAACATGTATATTTTTTTAATGGCCTTATATATATCACATAGGTATTAGAAAGTACTGTACGTTCTTTTCCTTCATTCGTTTGAAATCCATCATGTTTAAATTAGATAGTGATAATTTTTGTTTTGTCTTTCAGATATATCGAGTCCAGCTCATTGCTCTAACGAGAGGTTACCCCCTTGCACCGTAGGTTCCCAAAGTCTTTCTAACCCCATGGCAGCGGGCTACTTCTTCAAAGGACACTGGTATTCCAATTACTGCCGTCTTCGTAGCTTTGTAATCCCTAGCAGTTCCTTAGAATGCCTCACCAATAAAACCCTGTATTTCCACGGTGACTCCACCACGAGACAGTATTACGAATACCTCGTGATGAGTCTTAAGAGTTCCCTTAAACCGAATCCGCCTACTTTACAATCTAATTGGAAGGTTGGCCCTTCTATCGCCGAAGACAAAGTAAACAACTTTACGGTTCACTATCGCCATCACGGATACCCGATCCGGAATAACTGGACGGATGCATCCGAAGTGAAGTACATTGAGGAAGCTCTTGATGAGCTACAAGCGACACCGGATACAGTCTACGTGTTTACAATATGGGCGCATCTAACCACCTTAAACATGAGTTTCTATGAGCATCGAGTGAGGAGGATAAAGGCCGCGGTGGAAAGATTGCATCGCCGAAGTCCCGAGACGCTTGTCGTCATCAAAAGCGCGAATACCCGTTCGCACGGGAGCGCGGGATCGTCTGTAACGGTAAGCGATTGGTACGCGCGAGAACTGGACATGAAGCTTCGGGAAATATTCAAGAGCTACGATAAGAAAATTGGATTCATAGACCAGTGGTCGATGGTGGTAGGATTTTCGAATGTGGATGCCATTCATCCAGGCCAGGGGATTATATCTACTGGAATGCGTACATTACTGTCTTACATGTGCCCTAAAGAATAACATTGTCATTTTGTGTATATTGAGGTATAATAAGAGTGTTGTACCATTTTGTACTTTATTTGACTTGAAATATTTGACTTGAAACAATCATAGCTAGTAGAGGATAAAGTTGTGTCACGAGCACACCGCTCTGTTCAAAGGTCAAAATCTTATCGTCTGAATATTAAATTTGATTTGATTTGATTTGATTTATTTATTTCCGTACCATATTTTTTGTGGGAGGGAACTACTTGAATCTTTTTTAAAAATTACTTTGAACGCACACGCGTGCCCATTTCACAATTAGCCATCTATAGGTAATAAAATACAACGTTTTTTTTTATTTAAAAAAAAACCCTCTTTCTGTCACTTTTTACTCCTGAATTTTTATTTTATCTCTTTTTCCTAGTTTCTTTAATGTTACTTTTCTATTCTTGTAAAAGTTGGTTAATAATGGGTATGGATGTATTTGTTAATAAAAGAAGTTTTTACAGTGTTTCAAACGCAATATTACAGATATTGTCTTTCAAATATATTTCATACAACTAAGTGAAAGGGTGGTTCCGAAATTATTTCATTAGAAATGCCACTAGATGTAGATAATTGTATATATCTAAATTCTGATGACTGATGATATTCCGTTTGTCTATAAACGCGCATCCAAACAGAATCAAAATCAATCTTCCGCTTCACCACAAAAGCAAACTAAAGATTGACTCTATTGGCCCAGCCAAAGGGGCGCCTACTCAGCATAATTATGCCACCATGTCTTGTCGCAATAGGGAAAAATCATTCCCATCAAGGCTCGTTCAGAGGTGCGGCAAAATGGCGGCGTTTTTTAAAATGTATTATGAGGACGTAAACGTACGCTTTACATATCTGTATCATATATACACAGAGCTCATTGAATAGGCGCAAATCCTTTGTTGCATGCAGTTTTATTTCATTTACACGCAACAGCAACAATTTTTTTTTGCGGTGGTTTACGCGTGGAGACACGTGTAGATAGTTCGATTATAATTATAATTTTTAAAATTCTATACAAATATATATCTTTTTTTGTTGTTGTTGTTGCGATGGTGGAAATTCTATGTCGGTCCTGACTGGCAGAAGGTAAAGGTTTAAGGGAAGGAGGAAAGTCAATTACTGTGGATGAAACTGCTGTTATTTATTTCTCTCTTTTTAAAGAAAAACAAACAAATAAACTTGGAACAACATTAATTCGATGGCCGTCAACGGCGATGAATGATCATGAAATTAAAATGAATGTGAAAATTGCGCGCTATTGAAGACTTTCAACACATCATATTGCTCCGGTTGTAGCACAAACGTAGCTAGTTCGCGTATATAGCAGACGGCAATCGGCGGATCAGACGACACTTGATAGTAATTCTGTATGTGAGATTGCTTTGCTAAATATAAAATACAAGAATCTTTTCCATATCTTTAAACTATCATTGATATCTGATAATTAAACAGTTGGTAAAATAAACCTACCAAACTACCAAACTACATAATACAATGAAATACTTGACTGAAAGTAGGGGAGTTTGATGTGGTGCACAATTAGACCCCTCTGTTAATAATCGAATAGTCCATAGTGTGCATGCATGTTTTGCTTACCTCGGCAAAATGCTTGCCTATACTAAATTGAAAAGTTACGGTGGGGGGTTGGATGAAATGGACATAATAAACAAATCAGAACTGATCTATGATAATTCATGCTTCTTATCCTTCGTGTGCTTGACTTATAACCTTACAATCGCTTGGTAAATTGAGTCCAAAGTTCGACTTGTTGTACATGTGTTATATAGGCAATGACGAGCTTGCGACCTATTTTGATCAAATTACGGTGGGTGACCTTTCAAAAGTCAATGGGATATGAGAGGGTTCCAATGAAAGAAGTAGTGATAACGTCGTCGGAGTAGATGTGCTTTTCGTATAAACAAAAAATGAATTTTTTTACGATTTTTGTTTTGGGTAAAAGTCCATAGGCTAACGTACATGTTAGGCTGCTGGGCTCTGCCGATAGGGGCGTTCTCAATCGAGACTAAACGGAGCCATATGCAAAGCAAGGACAATTTCAATATTCTATCATAATTATATGGTATAGAAACCATTTTTCATTGTTTAGAGTGCACTTATGTCAATAAGTGACGGGCGAGGTTTTTTTAAATTGCATTAATATGAATGTCCAAAAAACATTAGTGATAATGTTTCAGGGAATCAAAAGAAATGTGAAATGCATGTGTCTATATCGATTACATACATTCCCTTTTTTTCACCTTGATAAGATATATACAATTTTGAAGATCAATCTATGAAGGCAATTTCGATAGCCTTTATTTATTTTTCGAAAGACTTCAATACCGATCGTGTTGTGTATTATATACACACAAGTGTGTAGATAGATTAATATTCAGTTAGTATTCTGAACTGCAGTTAGGAAGATAATTTCCCGTGTAACTTTCGATTTTATTGCAATATCTTCGAAAATTTGGATCACAATGGTGTCGTATAGTGTCATTTGGGGGTTATCGTTTATTATATCTTTTCGACACACGCGTAAGACTATCGTTTTATCTCTACGGTGGTTATTCATGAACACACTACTTTCTTGAAATTTGCATGAGCCTTTTCAATAATGTGTTGAAGCACATGAAGAAGATGGAAGAGGAAGAGGAGAGTAATAGTAATAATAATATTGATAATAATAGGCCTAAAAATAATAATACAAATTGAAAATTTTTATAAAGGGATAAAAAGGGAAATTAATGGGATAAAACAATATAAAGTAATTGATAATTAGTGAGGAAATGACGTCACAAACTAATAACCAAATCAGTAGTGATTTCCGCTGTTCCATAGTTTTTCACACTTTTTCAAAAATTCACATCATTACTTCCTTATTAGTTATCTGATTTTACTAAAATTTGTTTTGCCTTGTTTCTCTTTTTTCTGCAAAATATTTTTGGAGTGGACTTAGCCTTTAAGAGGACAGTCATGGTAACTTTTGCATGGAATCTGTAGAATATGATTTGTTATAGCGCCTTTTCGTGGCCGTAAAAAAAACGATCCACAGATTTCACCCAGAAAGTAGAATGTTTGCCACTTATTGTGATTTTTTGTGATTTTAGATTAATCTTGATACTTTTAGTTCAGTGTTGTATTAGTTGATGTTATTTGTGATAGTGTAGCGTCTTTAAAAACACAGATAGAATGTCAATACATACTTGAAGCCAAGTAATAAATTGATGAAACATATCTAAACAATTTTATTGATTCATAGCAGACTTCTTCTTCAATATAGATAGGAGGTTCAATCAAGTTAAGCATCTTGGGTTGAACTGGAGGAAGAACTTCGATAACCATAGTGAAAGCCAAATCTAACTATAGTATGTACTCAGTAAGCAGTCAAGAGGCAATTTTTGTGATATAGAAATGTTATCATTACTTGTACTGGGTCAGAAATAAATATGTAATTACATTGTACATGTACCTTACAATGTACATTAGATTGCAGTTGTTCGTACTTCTTCCATTAAATGTTGCTCAATCATTATAAGTAAAGCGGGGTGTCGAAAAAGAAGCGAGAATAGGGGGTTTTCGTTTCACACGACGAGAGTGTGGACTGCCGCGTGTGACATTGTGTTAAGGCACTGGGCCGTGCCCGGCAGTGCCTTAAAAGAACGTCACATTACCTTAAAAGAATGTCACACGTGGCGGTCCACGTTCTCGTCATGTAAAACGAAAACCCTCTAATGAGAGAAGGAGAGCGACTAAAGGGGGGGGGGTAAATGAGAGTGAGAGAGAGAGAGAGAGAGAGAGAGAGAAACACTGTGGGGAAAATGAGCGAGACATACAGTGAGGAAAATGAGAGATAGACAATGGGAAAATGAATGAGAGAGAGAGAAAGAGAGAGACGAATAGTGGGGAAAAGGAATGCGAGAAAGAAACAGACAGACAGAGGGAAATGAATGAGAGGGAGAGAGGGAAAATGAGAGGGAGACAAAGACAGTGGGAAAATGAAAGACAGAAACAAAGACATTGGGAAAATGAGAGAGAGAGAGAGAGAGAGAGAGAGCGAGACAGTGGGAAAATGAATGATAGAGAAAGTGGGAAAATCAGAGAAAGAGAGATAAAGAGATAGAGAGAGAAATTGTTAATAATATAAAAGAACGAAAGGAGGAAAGGGTTTTAAGATGTGATGAAAAGATAGGATTTGTATGGCTTCCATGGGCTTTTTAAAAGGTTTTTAAAATATTGTTTACCCTGGTGGGTTACAGAGTTATGCATTTAAATAATTGATAACAATCTTAGACAGTACACTGTATAATTATGTATATCTTGGAAAAGTTATATGGGCATCTTCACTGATTAGAACACAATATTCTATTTTAATCAAATAAATAACAATATTGATACGTGTATGTAAGAATATGTCTTTTTTTAATAGAAATGCAACTCACAATGTATAAAATATAAGCATGTTAAGTAAAGGTAAGATATGCCACAGTGTAGAGATGAAAAGATCATAATATTTGAGATGGCATGTAATAATGCAGGCCTATACAAAAACAAGGGAAACGCTCTCTGTGGTCTCGCCTGCATCACGCAATTTGATATGATGAAAAATTGAGGTTGGGACATTATTTATAGGCCGGTCGGTTCAAGCAGGCCTACCATTATTTGTACCAAGATTGATAACTTTAATAATATATGAAAAAATAACAAAAATTAATTTAGTTATTCTCATATTGAGTTGTGAAAATATAATCCAAGTCTATTGACCTAAAATCACCTCTGGCCTTGACTATGTGACCAGGAATTTGTGTCACGTGATGTGTGATACTTGATAACCCTTCATGGAATTTGAACAAATACTTTTGAAATTATGCTAAACATTACAAAGATTTAAGTTGATGCCAGAACCAAGTCTCAGCTTGCAGACCTAAAATTACATTCGTCCTTGACTTTGTCAACTAAAAGACTAAGCACATGATTGGTGATACTTGATAACCCTTATGTTTAAATTTCATAGAATAGGAATGTATACTTTCAAAATTATGACAAAAATTCAAAATCTTAATCTTCGATTAAGTTTTGATGTTGATTATTGTTGATGCCACATTATCGGCAAGACTTCGTTGCCCCGACGGAGATCTAAAAACTATAATTATCGGCAAGACTTTGTTGCCCCGACGGAGATCTAAAAACTATAATTATCGGCAAGACTTTGTTGCCCCTACGGAGATCTAAAAACAATAATTATCGGCAAGACTTTGTTGCCACTACGGAGATCTAAAAACAATAATTATCGGCAAGACTTCGTTGCCCCTACGGAGATCTAAAAACAATAATTATCGGCAAGACTTTGTTGCCCCTACGGAGATCTAAAAACAATAATTATCGGCAAGACTTTGTTGCCCCGACGGAGATCTAAAAACTATAATTATCGGCAAGACTTTGTTGCCCCTACGGAGATCTAAAAAAAATAATTATCGACAAGACTTCGTTGCCCCTAAGGAGATCTAAAAACAATAATTATCGGCAAGACTTTGTTGCCCCTAAGGAGATCTAAAAACAATAATTATCGGCAAGACTTTGTTGCCCCTACGGAGATCTAAAAACAATAATTATCGGCAAGACTTTGTTGCCCCGACGGAGATCTAAAAACAATAATTATCGGCAAGACTTTGTTGCCCCGACGGAGATCTAAAAACAATTATGTTTTCATCGAAATGACTGAATGCTTGAGAATTTACAAATATGTAAAAAAATATGTGTATTTTCAAAACGGTTAAACGAAACCGCCCGTATACATTTAACTGTTAAACGTTTAGCACAAAAATCGTAATGACTCAGGCTTATGCCACAAAATAGTCTAAATTTGTTGACCTGAAATGACCTTTGACCTTTACTTAGTAAACTGAAATTCTACTCACATAATTGGGGACACTTGATAACTCTTTAGTCTAAGTTTCATTGAATAAGAACTTATATTTTTAAAACGATATTAACATTTCCAAAACTTAACCTCATGTTAAGTTTTTGATGATAATGCCACAACATAGTCTAAGTTTGTAAACCTAAAATGACCTTTGACCCTGACTCTGTGACCTGAATTTCTGTCTATCGATTTATCATTCTATGTAGCTATCCATTTACCATGAGTATTAAACTTCAATCGGATAGTGATATTACAATTACAATTTTCATCACTCGAAAATAGACAAACACAAAACACAACGACATCAAACATAATGTTTTGAAGTATTTCATAATTTATTGCTTTTGTCTTAAGTTTATAATCACAATAATTTTTCAATGATTTGGCGCTAGATATTTTTCTGACTTTTCTTTGAAATTAGTACGGATTCGGTTATGTTGTCCAACGGCTCAGTCTCATAATGCAGTTTTGGTTCATCGTAATATTGATGACAAGTTTTCTTTTCCTTTATTCATATAGTCATTCTGTTTTGATCGTTTTATATAAAAAGAAAATTCGTTTTTCCATGAGACATGACCAAAAGTTTGGGCCAATCATACTTGATATAAGTATTCTGCAGATTGTCTTGTGATCATTTCTGTCACTGGAAACTATTTCCTGATTTCAAGTTTAAGGGTCCTTGCATCTCCTCCATCACCTCGGCTTCATTTCCTTCGTGATTTGTTTCCTTATTGTTTATCTTTCTGAGTAAAATGTTAGAGGTACAACAAGGTTTGTCTGATGTCATATCTAGTTTAGGCTTCATAAGAAGACTCCATCAACTCCTGCGTGAGAGGCTGAAATGAAAGATTGCCCTCATCATGTTCAATGGACACGATCTGTTGTCTTCGACCATGTTTGCAGGTTTTCTGTTTTCCTCACTTTCTTGCCAACCGCATTTATCCAAACTCTGTACTAAACCTTTTTGGTTAAATCTGTAATGGCTGTACTCATGATAATACGGTGGATTGATGAGAAGCACGCGGTGATGATTTATTCTGGATGTTGCAGATGTTGCTTTAGTTTCCTGTAATGGTAAAACAATTAAGAAAGAAAAAATGATTACTTTATATACATATATACACAAAGTTAAATCGTGTTGTTTAATTTCTAATCATAATACAAAGGTTAAAATGTCACATGTGTGTTATTAAAGGTAAAGATAAAAATAGGTTAGTCATTAAAGAATAGTTTACACTATTCTCGGACATTTTAAGGAAGGAGCTAGAAAATACTTACTATGAAAATAGGATTTTCTCACCTAGATTCCGCCTATACAACAGACCACCATCAAATGATCCCAATAACCGCGTTTATTACCAAGGAATAAACTTGAGATGCATCCAATTTCATTCATGCAATTTGTCGAGGCTTCGATGTTACACAGTGCTGCCATGTAGCCGATTTGCAGGAGGCTCGGCTGGCGATGATGGTTCGCTTATTATGCTGCTGTTCAAATGACATGAAAATGCAGAGTAGGGTTCACTACTTGTTTTCAGTGATCATATTTGTAGTTTTTCTAAGGTGTGGTATGCTAAAAGGACGGTTCCCCATGCACATAATGTTGCAGCAGTGAGGCTGACAATTATATATAGGCCTAATAATTATGTAGATTATTATTATTATTGAGATTAATTTTGGTTATATTTCATTTTATTTCTTTATTGGAATGATTATAGAATATTTAGAACAATAATGTGTTGACAACTAAAAGAACAATCTGCAAAGACCAGCCTATGGAAGTTCTTAACTTAAAACATGTTAAAACAAAGTCTACGATAATGTCGATGTTGCCAACCACTTTATTAACTATTAACATCTTAACTTATTCAAACCCATCATGATGACCAATCAAGTTGGGGAGGGGGGGGGGGAGGGGTAATGCTAACCGATGATTGGCTTACATCTTTGTTTTTACCAGAACAACAAATCAGCTTCTTGATGATAGATGTATCTCCATCTCATGATCCTCTTTCCTGTTTTCCTAGTGACTGCTCCATGCTCGTCGACGCCTATCTCTTCCATATATACTCCTCCTCTTCCTCTTCCTCCTCTTCCTCCTCCTCCTCCTCCTCCTCCCTCTCCTCCTCCTCTTCCTCCTTCCTCCTCTTCTTCCTCTTCCTCCTCCTCTTCCTCCTCCTCCTCTTCCGCCTCTTCCTCCTCTTCCTCCTCCTCTTCCTCCTCCTCCTCCTCCCCCTCCTCCTCTTCGTCCACCTCTTCTTCCTTCTCCTCTTCCTCCTCCTCCGCTTCCTCCTCCTCCGCTTCCTCCTCCTCCTCTCATCCTCCTCCTCTTCCTCCTCCTCCTCCTCCTCTTCCTCCTCCTCCACCTCTTCCTCCTCCTCCTCCCCCTCTTCCTCTTCCTCCTCTTCCTCCCCCTCCTCTTCCTCTTCTTCCTCCTCCTCCTCTTCGTCCACCTCCTCTTTCTTCTCCTCATTCTCCTCTCCCTTCTCTTTCTCCTCCTTCATGGTGTCGTAGATGAACAGAGAAACGTTTGAGCAGATGTTGTTGATGACTGCCCAGAAATAAGATGTAGATTCTGACTGTCTCTCAGGGCAACCTGATTTAAAAAAAAATGAAATCATTGACTACCTGAAGGTATGATAAAATAAATCTTTGAAATTTTCATCGGCTCGATGAATCTATTATTTACATACATGTGTCATATCTGATTATTTGTATAACAAAAATCATATCATTTTTTTTTCTGCCCTAAACTTATAGGAATCTTTTTGGGGGGTTATTTTTTGATTTGTTGTTGATATTGTTCGTTCTTTGATTGATGTTTTTTATTCGTTCCTTTGACTGTTCGCTTTATTTTGTAATACATAACGCATCTTTCTTTATTCGACCACTGATAAATACACCCTTCAATTTTATTTATTTCTGCTTCTGATTCATACTAGCACTGGTGTACTGATGGGGGGGGGGGGGTGGGAATGAGTTGCCCCCCCCCCCTAAAAAAAAGATTAACAAATGTTATTGATATGACACGATTTTCCGGGTTTTTCTTTACTTTTTTGTAAATTATAACTCATTGCTTCTCTTTCTGCCCCCAACAATTTTTTTTATCATTACGCCACTGCTTTCTACCAACCTAAGGGAAGTGCGATCTCCTGTTTCCTCACTACCGACGATGGTGCACTCCTCATGGGCGGCGTCCATCTCACAGGAGGGGAGAAATTAGGAGCATACAAATCATCACATTGACAGGTGAGTCATCGGATGAACCTCAAAGTAATATTATGTTATGATTTATACTAAAAATAATTTAGGAATTATACACGTATTTGTAAAATTGAAATATAAAAGACAAAACAAGAAAAAAGCTTATACCTGTCTGGTCCAAGCTCTTGACCTTGGTGATGTGGACAATGTCACACTTCTTGACCATCAAAGTCTGGTCAGACTGTGAGCTGGTCTCATCCTCACTGGACTCTTCGATTGCATCCTTGATGTCACGCTCGACCTCCTGATCAACACTGCAATCGTCGTCGGTGTCTTGAGATGGAAAATAATTAAGAAAACCATGAATTTGACAACGAGCCCTGTAAAGTTGTTTTAAAGATATTGTTATAGTTCATCAAGAAAGAGGATTTATAATAAGACTCCCAGGCAACAAATTAGTATTTCTCCAACCTCAACCCCCCCCCCCCCCCCACCTCACTCTCTCTTTCTCTCTCTCTCTCTCTCTCTCTCTCTTTCTTTGTAAATCTCCATCTAAAAATATATATTTTGTATCAGAATGTATTTCTGATCCTCTCTTTCTTTGGGCTATTTATTCCGTGCATGTCCTAATTCCGAATATCTCACGAAAACAATTTCTCCTTTATTTCATTTTCTAACTCAACATAAGCTGATTATTCTCGTTTGCTTACATTCATCCTCAGAATACACAAGTCCAGGGACTGGTGTTGTGTCGTCATCAGCGTTGGATTCGGCATCGGCATTGTCAGCATCTTCGTTCCCGTACTCGCGACATCGGATGTCACCGACTCGTCATCGTTCTCCTCATCGTTGATGAACCGATCTATCATGACGGACGTGAGCAAAACTGAACATATCTATTTCTAATTCGTGGATCTGTTTTCTCCTCTCAAAGGTTAAAGATTAAGACCAGTTATGGTCATGCGATTGCATTGTGAAAGAAACGTTGTGAAATCGATCAGAAAAGGTTGATCATCTAGCATATTGGTAGTGGTGTGTACTGCAAGGTTCTGGAATCATCAAGATGATAAGAAGATGTATATGGGACTATACGCACACGTGCGCGACACGTGCGTTTATCTCTCACAGTCCAATAGATAAACTAATATACCAAATATATCAATCAGTAGGCGGTTTCCCGACAAAATTGTTATCATCATGTATTAGTCAAAACATATTCTTTCACATGATTGGTAATAAAGAGCTTCCATTTCATTTTTTTTAATTGGGGCGTTTCCAATACTGGTCTTTCCCTCTAAGAAGTTCTCATCCCTTCTTTATCATTTCTTCTACCTCCTTTTTTCTGCTTCTCATTCATTTAACCGGTTGGCTACTGAATTATCTAATCCCCATTGGCTTAACACAGGGACCACCAGGTTCCAGTAAGCAATGGGTTAACATTTTCCGAAACGTAATATCACAAAGTATGTCTGAAATATATACTAAACTTAATTGTTCAGAATGTAAGTTTTGTCTCATATTTTATTATGCAAAAACAGTAAAATGCATGCATAATGAAAATCCATAATATTCCTCACGAAAAAAGAGTTTGTCTTCATTCACACATTGTCAATACCATGGGTTTTCCCCCCAATACAGTAGGCTTGCGTGTGCACCATGAGAGATAGGGAAGATTGAGGAGTCCTGAAAAGGACTCTCGGGAATCTTACTTGAGGGTGTGTAGTTATGAAAAGGACTGTTGGTGTAGTCTTGAAAAAGACTGTTGGTTATCTTTAGGAGTGGAGAATAGCTGGCGTGCGTGAGCTTTTCAGGACTCCTCAATCGTCCCTCTCTCTCACATGGTGCACCCGCAAGCCTACTGTATATCTACATCACCATGCAAGCCGATACTTACCAGCAGCATCTAAGACTAGTCTTGTATGACAACCAATAGAGTGTTGTTTAAAAAAAAAAAAAAAAAAAAAAAAAAAAAAAAAAACCTTCAAAGCCATCACGAGCAATTTTTGACACTTGCAAAGAAACGACCGCGCAACTTACGGTAGGACAGGCAAACGCTCACGTCCTTCGGATAGGACGTAGAGGGCAGCTCGTCCTCGACCTTGCTCGGTGCTGCTGGCATCATGGCCTGGTGGTGATCTTGGCCAAGTACAGCAGGGGCAGACCAAGATGTCTGAAGTGCCCATGGCTCGACACCAGTGGCTGAGTGGATCGAAGTAGCAGATGACTTGCTGGAGTCGTTGACAAGGATAACGTCATCGCTGTCGTCATCACTGTCCATATCGCCCTTCATCACTTGCAATGCAATCGAATTTGGCTGTTTTGGCTTAAAGCCCCAGTCCCATATAAAGCCGGACCAGCACGGACGAGCACGGACCACTCCGGACCTTCCCGGACCATGGTCTGGGGTGATCCGGGATGGTCCGGGATGTTTTGTTCAAAAAATCGCAACCGCCGACCGTCTCCCCGGACCCAACACGGTACCACTACGGACCGCCCCGGACCGTCCGGGCATAGCCCCGGCAGCAGTACAGATCATTCCAGACCCAGCACGGAGCCGCCACGGACCGTCCCGGACCACCCCGGTGCCAACACGGTGCCAACACGGATGACACCGGACCATCCCGGTGCCAACACGGATCATCCCGGAACGCCCCGGTGCCAACACGGATCACCCCGGCAGAGCCCCGGATCATCCAGGGTGATCCGTGTCGCCACCGTGCTGGGTCCGGGATCATCCGTAGGGGCGCCGGGGTGATCCGGGGTCAATAACTCACTCCCGGACTGCCACGGATCAACACGGACCGCCCCGGCGCCACTACGGATGACCCCGGACCCAGCACGGTGGCTACACGGATCACCCCGGATCAAACTATTGTCCCGGACCGTCCCGGACCACCCCGGCAGTTTTTGACCGTCAAAAACATCCGGGGTCGACTCCCGGACCGCCCAGGACCATCCAGAAATATCCAGGACCATCCAGGACCATCCAGGACCACCCCGGTGCCAACACGGTGTCAACACGGACCGAATCCCGGATCACCCCGGATGGGGTCCGGGATGGTCCGGGATGGTCCGGGACGTATATGGGACTGTAGCTTTACCATAAACAAATATATTATATGATATGGCATATTGCAGCATGATATATCTGTACATGTATATTGATTTTGAGATTAGAGCTAGTTCGATTCCTCTTAATTGATGGAATCAGCTTTACAGATTGTATTAACTTTTGGTCTCTGTTTGCTTGGTCAAACCATGATTTAAAATATTTTGAGAGCTTAAAATGAATATATATTACCTTGCCAAGATTTTTTATTTGTTATTTTTTACTGAACCTTCTAAGTATAAACTGTTATACTGTACGCACTTCTTAACTTCTTTCTTACAGTCAACCAAGTTTTTATTATCATATCAATCTAATATATTTGCAATCGAACAATAACATATTCTTAACAATATTGTTTATTTATAATTGTAATATAGCAGCCTGTCTCTTTATACTACGTAAATAGGAATACCTTTTAATTTTGTTATTGGCAATGCAAGGCTATTGCATTAATAAACAAGTTATTAACAAAACTGGTCAGAAACAGTTTCAATACTGAATTTCTAATTGCAATCTCAATTTTATTACTGGTTTTATAAACGTTTATTGTTTACTCGTAATTTACTGTCAACCATATTTTCGTTTTTTTTTTCTCTCTCTTTCTTTATGTTTTGTTTTCTCTTCCTTAATGTTCTCCTTTCTCTTCTTCTTCTTCTTTTCTTTTTATTCCTTTTATCATATCAATTTAATTACTGCATGTCTTAATTTGGGTATTCTAAATTGTACTATTTTGATGTACATGTATGTTAAATGTTGCAGTTTGATTTGTAAGTTCAAGATGTGTCGGCTTATAGCTGTGGCTTTGGATTTTTATCAATAATAGCCTTATCTATTCAATTCAATTCAATTCAAATTAAAGCTTGCTATGCGGAATTAGCTTACGGATTATTTTGTGCTGTAGAAATGGGTCTATCCTGTACATGTAAAGAACACTTGCCATCACTGTTCATACCCACTACGTACAATTATAATACATTAGTTAAACAAATTATAGATTGAAAGTACTTTGATTATTTTTAAATTGTTGGAACCATCCTTTTAAATTTCATAAAATTGATCTGACATTATCACTTGGTCAATTCTGATCCTAAGAATCTTGTAAAAGCCTAAAAGCCTGCCATAATAAAGCTCAATTTAAGTAATAGCTACCTCTCGAATTAATCTGGTCTAAATCCCCTAAATAATGTTATTTACGACAGACTATTATGTCTATAAGACTATAATAAACAGTTTCACACTACATGGCTGAAATAGGTAACATGTATAATTAAAAGACTTTGTATATAATTGAAACTTCATCCTCTAAACTTCCAACAATTTTTGAATAATTATATATTATGTATCGCCAGTCGCATTATTTTTCTGTTAAATATGTGTTTTCTTCGACTGTCACCTAGTTACAGATTGAATTCATCCATGAATTAAATACACCTTTGTTGAAGGACATGGCATATCAATTAAAAGTGGTGTATCTATAGATCAATAAAATCTTCGATTCACTTGGGGCAAATGCTGCCAAGAAATGAAGGGGGATTGGCGAATGGGCTTTACATTTTTCTGGACCTTCATAAACCCACCGGCCCCATCTTATGTTGGATATGCCACTGCAGATTGTGTATGAAACTAACAACTGGGACTCTGAAAAGATTATAATGATAATAACTTTTACTTATATAGCGCTTTTCATAAGACATTTATATCAAAGCGCTTTACAATATTGATACAATTAAAACTAAACAGAGTAATGAAAAGAGAACATATTTAAAGTGAAATTATGAAACATAAGATAACAAGGTAAGGTAACGATTTAAGAACTAGGTTAAATATGCATTTTCCATTAGGTAGGTTTTTAATTTTGATCTAAACAAAGTAATATCAGAGATGCAACGAATGGAGGCTGGAAGAGAATTCCAGATTATCTTCCCTTACCCTCTTGCTCTCGGAGAACAATTTTCTGATTCCTGCCCAACAGCAGGTCTTAGGGGTCTCAGAATGATCTTCATCTTCCTTCTCGAAAGACAAAGATCGGGGTCTGGATTTAGCAGAGCCCATTTTGAAAATTGCCAAAAGGTTTCGAAATAATTTGCGAAAATCGCTCAATAACTCTCCGAAAGCTATGTGCGCAAGAGAAATTAATCTCGATTGTCATAAAATTGTAGGGGCAGTACTAGTGGTTACCAGAGATACACGCATGCGCATTGTTAATCATGGTGCGCGCTTGCCTCTCTACGTCAACAATGGTAAGGATGCGCGCGCAGCAAAAAGTTTAGTAAGTTTGTCTGGTGCAGCGCAATGCATGAATCTTAAAAAGAACATGTATGCAGGTCAAATATTTGAATGTATTTCTATAACATGAATAGTTCGACAACTCTAGATATCATATAGTATATTCAAACTGATTATTTTGTATGATATCCTTTAATCTATTTAGGTACTTCGAAATCAAATCACTTTGATAAACATAGGTCTGTAAGTCGGCAATGCACCAAAGGGTGCACCTAAAATATGTGGGCAATATTGGGAGATCTTTTTATGACAAAATTGGCTCAGGAAAATATACAACTTCAGAATTAATGTTCAGTTATTGGTTGAGTTTGCTGTTGCTGAAAGCCAATAAAGTATAAAAAATGGAATTATTTTTACAATATCCTGTTATTGAATTCAGAGTAGTAATTGAAGCAACTTTGGTCTTCATGCAGGGAGAACAGTATAGTTAATTGATGTCGCTACCCTAAATAAATTAATACTACATGTATTTTTAACATTACTGTTTTTATTATCATTATCATTACTATCATTCCTCCTTTTCAGGACTCCTCAATCCTCCCTATCTCTCATGGTGCACCCGCAAGCCTACTGTATAAGACTAGTCTTGTTTCTGAACGATATTGGGGAAAAACCCATGGTATTGACAATGTGTGAATGAAGACGAACTCTTTTTTCGTGAGGAATATTATGGATTTTCATTATGCATGCATTTTACTGTTGTTGCATAATAAAATATGAGACAAAACTTACAATCTGAACAATTAAGTTTAGTATATATTTCAGACATACTTTGTGATATTACGTTTCGGAAAATGTTAAATGAATGAGAAGCAGAAAAAAGGAGATAGAAGAAATGATAACGAAGGGATGGGAACTTCTTAACCTTTGAGAGGAGAAAACAGATCCACGTATTAGAAATAGATATGTTCAGTTTTTTGCTCACGTCCGTCACGATAGATCGGTTCATCAACGATTAGGAGAACGATGAGGAGTCGGTGACATCCAATGTCGAGTACGGGAACGAAGATGTTGACAACGCCGACGACGATTGCAGTGTTGATCAAGAGGTCGAGCGTGAGATCAAGGATGGAATCGAGGAGTCCAGTGAGGATGAGACCAGCTCACAGACTGACCAGACTTTGATGGTCAAGAAGTGTGACATTGTCCAAATCACCAAGGTCAACAGCATGGACCAGACAGGTAAGTTTTTCTTGTTTTGTCTTTATATTTCAATTTTACAAATACGTGCATAATTCCTACATTATTTTGATTATAAACAACATCTGCTCAAACGTCTCTCTGTTCATCTACGACACCATGAAGGAGGAGAAAGAGAAGGGAGAGGAGAATGAGGAGAAGGAAGAAGAGGTGGACGAAGAGGAGGAGGGGGAGGAGGAGGAGGAGGAAGAGGAGGAGGAAGAGGAGGAAGAGGCGGAAGAGGAGGAGGAGGAAGAGGAAGAAGATGAGGAAGGAGGAAGAGGAGGAGAAGGGGGAGGAGGAGGAGGAGGAGTATATATGGAAGAGATAGGCGTCGACGAGCATGGAGCAGTCACTGGGAAAACAGGAAAGAGGATCATGAGATGGAGATACATCTATCATCAAGAAGCTGATTTGTTGTTCTGGTAAAAACAAAGATGTAAGCCAATCATCGGTTAGCATTACCCCTCCCCCCCCCCCCCCTCCCCAACTTGATTGGTCATCATGATGGGTTTGAATAAGTTAAGATGTTAATAGTTAATAAAGTGGTTGGCAACATCGACATTATCGTAGACTTTGTTTTAACATGTTTTAAGTTAAAGATAAACTCCAGTACTGGTATAAAAAAAAAAAAAAATTCACAGAATCAAACGAAACTTACACCGAATGTTCAAGATTACAAATAAATGACATGTGCCAAACAATTTTGGAAGAAAATGTATACTGGCTGAGTAATGAGCATAGAAAGACAAGGAAATCAAGGTAGTACTAGCCCCGACACCATGTGTGTTGTCCCATATATAGCTTTCTATGTGAGTGCTTGTTACTTTACCAATACTCGGTCAAATTTATTATGATTTTGATGACTCCAGAACCTTGCAGTGCTTACATGCTACATGATCAACTGTTTCTGATCCTTTCCACACCTTTTCTTTCACAATGCAATCGCATTACCAGTACTAAAGTTTATCTTTAAGAACTTCCATAGGCTGGTCTTTGCAGATTGTTCTTTTAGTTGTCAACACATTATTGTTCTAAATATTCTATAATCATTCCAATAAGACATTAAAATGAAATATAACCAAAATTAATCTCAATGATAATGATCTACATAATTATTAGGCCTATATATAATTGTCAGCCTCACTGCTGCAACATTATGTGCATGGGGAACCGTCCTTTTAGCATACCACACCTTAGAAAAACTACAAACATGATCACTGAAAACAAGTAGTGAACCCTACTCTGCATTTTCATGTCATTTGAACAGCAGCATAATAAGCGAACCATCATCGCCAGCCGAGCCTCCTGCTAATCGGCTACATGGCAGCACTGTGTAACATCAAAGCCTCGACAAATTGCATGAATGAAATTGGATGCATCTCAAGTTTATTCCTTGGTAATAAACGCGGTTATTGGGATCATTTGATGGTGGTCTGTTGTATAGGCGGAATCTAGGTGAGAAAATCCTATTTTCATAGTAAGTATTTTCTAGCTCCTTCCTTAAAATGTCCGAGAATAGTGTAAACTATTCTTTAATGACTAACCTATTTTTATCTTTACCTTTAATAACACACATGTGACATTTTAACCTTTGTATTATGATTAGAAATTAAACAACACGGTTTAACTTTGTGTATATAAAGTAATCATTTTTTATATAATGTATATAAAGTAATCATTTTTTCTTTCTTAATTGTTTTACCATTACAGGAAACTAAAGCAACATCTGCAACATCCAGAATAAATCATCACCGCGTGCTTCTCATCAATCCACCGTATTATCATGAGTACAGCCAACTGTTAGAATTGTGCCATTACAGATTTAACCAAAAAGGTTTAGTACAGAGTTTGGATAAATGCAGTTGGCAAGAAAGTGAGGAAAACAGAAAACCTGCAAACATGGTCGAAGGCAACAGATCGTGTCCATTGAACATGATGAGGGCAATCTTTCATTTCAACCTCTCACGCAGGAGTTGATGGAGTCTTCTTATCAGCGGTCCGCCCAAATGTAAACTGGCATCAGTTTAAAAAAATGAAGCCTAAACTAGATATGACATCAGACAAACCTCGTTTGTACGTCTAACATTTTACTCAGAAAGATAAACAATAAGGAAACAAATCACGAAGGAAATGAAGCCGAGGTGATGGAGGAGATGCAAGGACCCTTAAACTTGAAATCAGGAAATAGTTTCCAGTGACAGAAATGAATCACAAGGCAATCTGCAGAGTACTTATATTAAGTATGAATGGCCCAAACTTTTGGTCATGTCTCATGGAAGAACGAATTTTCTTTTTATATAAAACGATCAAAACAGAATGACTAACAGTATGAATAAAGGAAAAGAAAACTTGTCATCAATATTACGATGAACCAAAACTGTTATGTATGAGACTGAGCCGATGGACAACATAAATGAATCCGTACCAATTTCAAAGAAAAGTCAGAAAAATATCTAGCGCCAAATCCTTGAAAAAAAATGTGATTATAAACTTAAGACGAAAGCAATAAATTATGAAATACTTCAAAACATTATGTTTGATGTCGTTTTTTTGTGTGTGTGTGTCTATTTTCGAGTGATGAAAATTGTAATTGTAATATTACTATCCGATTGAAGTTTAACATTCAAAGTAAATAGATAGCTACATAGAATGATCAATAGGTCACAACGTCAGGGTCAAAGGTCATTTAAGGTTAACAAACTTAGACTCTGTTGTGGCATTATCATCAAACACTTAACATGAGGTTAAGTTTTTGAAATTTTAGTATCGTGTTTAAAATATAAGTTCTTATTCAATGAAACTTAGACTAAAATGTTATCAAGTGTCCCCATTTATGTGAGTAGAATTTCAGTTTACTAAGTAAAGGTCAAAGGTCATTTCAGGTCAACAAATTTAGACTATTTCGTGGCATAAGCCCGAGTCATTACGGGTTTTTGTGCTAAACGTTTAACTGTTAGATGTATACGAGCGGTTTCGTTTAACCGTTTTGAAAATACACATATTTTTACATTATGTGTAAATTCTCAAACATTCAGTCATTTTCCCAATGTCTCTGTTTCTATCTCTCATTTTCCAACTGTCTTTGTCTCTCTCTCATTTTCCCTCTGTCTCTCTCATTCATTTCCCTCTGTCTGTCTGTCTCTCTCACTCTCTCATTCACATTCCCCACTGACCGTCTCTCTCGCATTTTTCCCTCTGTCTCTCTCATTCATTTTCCCCACTGTCTGTCTCTCATTTTCCAATTGTCTGTCTCAGGCGCGGACCAGGATTTTGTTGGGGGGGGGGGGGGGCCCACTTTTTTTTTGGTCCCCCCAAAAAAATTTCATTAAATCATTGGAGAAAGAAGACGATTCGTTGTACCGTTTTTTACTCTTAATCCTAGTCTAAATTCATCCCCCTCCCCCTCCCGCGCAAAGCTCCGAAGCTTTTACGTTTATCATTAGAAAAAGAAGACGATTCGTTGTACCGGTCTAGACTCTTAATCGTTGTCTGATTTCAGTTTCCCCTCCCGCGCAAAGCGCGGAAGCTTTTACGTTTCATTAAATCATTGGAGAAAGATGACGATTCGTTGTACCGTCTTTTACTCTTAATCCTCGTCTAAATTCATCCCCCTCTCCCTCCAGCGCAAAGCTCGGAAGCTTTTACGTTTATCATTAGAAAAAGAAGACGATTCGTTGTACCGGTCTTGACTCTTAATCCTTGTCTGAATTCAGTTTTCCCCTCCCACGCGAAGCGCGGAAGCTTTTACGTTTCATTAAATCATTGGAGAAAGAAGACGATTCGTTGTACCGTTTTTTACTCTTAATCCTCGTCTAAATTCACCCCCTCCCCCTCTCGCGTAAAGCTCGGAAGCTTTTACGTTTATCATTAGAGAAAGAAGACGATTCGTTGTACCGTTCTTGACTCTTAATCCTTGTCTGAATTCAGTTTTCCCCTCCCGCGCGAAGCGCAGAAGCTTTTACGTTTCATTAAATCATTATAGAAAGAAGACGATTCGTTGTACCGTTCTCGACTCGTATTCCTTGTCTAAATTCAGTTACCCCACCTCCTGCGGGAAGCGCGGAAGCTTTGACATTTATTTTAATTATTAGAAAAACAAGACGATTCGTTGTACCGTTCTCGAAAATAATCCTCGTCTGAATTTCAAAAATGTTTTTTGTCTGCTCCTTTTTCTTCATACTTCTTTTTCCTTTTCTCCCCTCTCTTTTTTTGGCCGGCGTTTTTTTTTTTTTTTTTGGGGGGGGGGGGGAAAGGTGAGGTCACCTTTTTAAGGTCAGCCATTGGCATAATTTTTTTTTTTTTAATCACAAAAGGATCGGGGTTGCTCCAAAATAAACACATAAAAAAACCGAAGGGGGGTTCGAACCCCCCCCCCCCCCCCCCCCCCTGCGTACGTGCCTGCTCGTCTGAATACAGTTTTCCCCCTCCCGCGCGCGGCGCGGAAGCTTGTACGTTTCATTAAATCATTAGAGAAAGAAGACGATTCGTTGTACCGTTTTTGACTCTTAATCCTCGTCTAAATTCAGTTACCTAACCTCCTGCGGGAAGCGCGGAAGCTTTGACATTTAATTTAATCATTAGAGAAACAAGATGATTCGTTGTACCGTTGTCGAAAATAATCCTCGTCTGAATTTCAAAAATGTCTTTTGTCTGCTCTTTTTTCTTCGTACGTCCTCTTCCTTTTCTCTCCTCTCTTTTTTTGGCCTGCGTTTTTTTTTTTTTTTTTTTGGGGGGGGGGGGGAGGGGGACGCCCCCACTGCCCCCTGGTTACGCACTTGCGGTCAGATAAACATCTTTTGATACCTTGTCCGCCCCGGATACTCATGGGTTGAAGACAAATTACGGTCAGATAAGCATCTAGGGGCCGTCCAGGGCCCCTGGTGGAGTCGAGGGTGCGGAAACCCCTGAATCTCAAGGGTTTCAAGCATTTGATTACGGTCAGATGAACATATTTTATACCTTATTTGTGATACTGGCAGGACACTGATTGGCGTGAGGTCCAGCGGGCGGAGCCCCCAGAAGCCCAGGGGTTTTAGGCACTAAATTGCGGTCAGATGAGTATCAAGGGGCCTGTCCAAGGGCCCTTAATTGGGTCCCGGGGCAGATCCTCCGGAAGCTCAGGGGTTTTAGGCGTTTAATTACGGTGAGCAATTTTTGATACCTTATTTTGTTGCGACACTGGGAGTTAACTATTCTTTATTTCTTGCTCTCTTTCTTTCTATTTCTCTTTAAAATGCTTTTCCCAAAAAAATTGGGGGGAGAGGGGGGGGGGGGGGAGCTGGAGGCTCCCGATCCCCGCCGTTCCGCGGGCCCTGACATGTAGGCATCTTCAAGAAGCATATTTCTTGCCTGGCTGTTAATTTACAAACGCATAAAAAAGTATAATTTACTAAAGAATGAGGACAAATCTCGGAAAATTATGTCATTTCAGCATTATGTGTAAACCACCGTTATGGAATTAGAAATAAACCACGTTTAAATTTTAGTTCCCCCGTGCCCCCTCCCCGATCAATACGCCAGTGCCCCGCCCCCCCCCCCCCCGATCTACACTTTGTTCGCGGAAAAATCGCAACTGATCTCCCCTACCTTTCTTCTTTCCCTTTTTTTCTTTCCCTTTCTCTCCTCTTTCCCTTTCCCTTCCCTTCCTTCTCTCCCTTTTAAGTTTGATGGAGGGGGGGGGGGGGGGGGGGGGGAGGCAAGGTCATTTCGGCCCCCATCCTTCTCCACACGTTGTTGCCGGGATTAACTGCAAATGATCTATTTCCCCTTCTTTTCACCCTTTTTTTGGTCTCTGTTAGCTCTCCTTTTTTCCTTTTCCTTCTTTTCTCTTTTTTTTAGCGGGGCGGGGGAGGCAAGGGTATTTTGCCCTCCCCCAAACCCCGATCCACAATTTGTTGGCGGAAAAATTGCAACTGATACCCCCTTCTTTCTATTTCCTTCGTTCTCTCTTATTTTTTTGATTGGGGGAGGGGGAGGCGAGGCTCTTTCGCCCCCCCCGATCACTTCTTCCCCCTTTTCTTTTCTTCTTCCTCTTTTTTCTTTCACTTTCTCTCCTCTTTCCCTTCTTTTCTTTCTCTCTCTCTTTCTCTTTTTTCCCCCTTTTTTTTCCTTCTTTTTTTTTCCTTCTTTTTTTCCCTCCTTTTTTTTCCCAGGGGGGGGGGGGGCCCTTGATCTGGTGGATCAACCAATATTTGTCCCCCGGCCCCCCCCCCCCCACCTGGATCCGCGCCTGGTCTGTCTCTCTCACTCATTTTCCCACCACTGTTTCTGTCTGTCTGTCTGTCTCTCTCTCTCTCTCTCTCACTCACGTAAACCCCCGCCCCCTTTAGTCGCTCTCTTTCTCCCATTCTCGCTTCTTTTCGACATCGCGCTTTACTTATATATGATTGAGCAACCTTTAATGGAAGAAGTACGAACACCTGCAGTCTAATGTACATTGTAAGATACATGTACAATGTACTTACATATTTAATTCTGACCCAGTACAAGTAATGTTAACTTTTCTATATCACAATAATTGCCTCTTGACTGCTTACTGAATACATTCTATAGTTAGATCTGGATTTCACTATGATTATCGAAGTTCTTCTTCCAATTCAACCTAAGATGCTTAACGTAATTGAACCTCCTATCTATATTGAAGAAGAAGTCTGCTATGAATCAATAAAATTGTTTAAATATATTTCATCAATATATTACTTGGCTTTCAGTGTGTATGGACAGTCTAGCTGTCGAACAAGAAGACCACCCCCCCCCCCACACACACACACACACACCTTGATAAAGAAACCAACTGTGTGCTGCCACGGGTACTTTCTATTAGTACATATAATTTGTATAACATGTTCCAAATAAGTTAATGAAAATGATTTTTTTTTTGTCTTCTTCTTTTCTTTTTGTTGTTGTTAAAGATGCTACATTATGACAAATAACATCAACTAATATAACACTGCGGTAAAAGCATCAAGATTAATCTAAAATCACTACAAATCACAATAAGTGGCAAACATTCTACTTTCTGGGTGAAATCTGTGAATAGTTTTTTTACGGCCACGAAAAGGCGCTATAACAAATCATATTCTACAGATTCCATGCAAAAGTTATATTACCCTGACTGTACTCTTAAAGGCTAAGTCCACTCCAAAAATATTTTGCTCTTAATAGATGCAGAAAAAAGAGAAACAAAGCAAATCAAATTTGAGTAATTTGAGTGAATTTTTGAAAAAGTGTGAAAATCTATGGAACAACGGAAATCACTACACAAAATTCCAATTTGGTTATCAGTTTGTGACGTCATTGCCTCACTAATTATCAATTACTTTATATATTTTTATCCCATTAATTTTCCTTTTTTACCTTTTTTTTTTTTTTCCCCATATTGCGTGCATGACATTACGCAAAATATTTTATGAACTTTGAAGAATACTATTGATCATAATCATTAATTTTCATATAAAAAGTGAGGCAATGACGTCACAGACTCGTGAGTCAGTTGCCAACTTGTCTTGTGATTTTCATGTCATTACAAATTTAAAGCTCTCTTATTAGTTATCCGATTTTATTCAAACTTTTTTGATTGGTTTGTTTGATTTTTCTGCTTCTATTGGAAGAAATATATTTTTAGGGTGGTCTTGCTCTTTACAGGTATTTCATTACATTTTGCGGTGACGAAATGAATAAAACATGATGCGAACATAATCGCAACAAAAACAATGAGTTGTAGTATGTTTTGAGCATGAAAATAATAATAATAACAAAGCAATGACGAAGGTCGTCATTGCAATTAGGCCTTTAAAAAAGATGTTGTATTGCCCTTTGCGACCGACCCAAGAAATCTTAAAAAACTACGGTCGGCTTTTTAGAAACCCTATAGTTTTTTTAGGAAAAAAAATGTATTAAAGGATTCAAAACTGAAAAATATCAGCCCAAAGAGGGATATAAAAATATTTTTAAAAATTGAAGAAAACAAAATATTTCCGACCGACCGACCCAGGTTTTGGCACCTAAAGGGCAAAACAACATCTTTTTAAACAATATGTGCAGTAATCGTTTCTTGGATGCAAGTACAATTATGTATTTTCTTCAAATAAAATAGGAATGTATGCATTTGTTAGTATAGGCCTAAATGTGAAAAGCGAATCGGAGAAAGCTTCGAAAGATAGGCCGCACAGTTGCCCATTTACTCCACCGGGCTGGACAGTGGCAATTGCAAATCAACGTCTTACCAATTTGAAGGGATATTAGTGCCGCGCCAGGGTGACATCTACAGTGTGAGTCAAAAAAAGTTCACACCTAGTAAATTGCTAATTATTTTAAAAACCATCTATGAACAGTCAATTATTATACATCTTATGAAAGGGTGTTTTATCCCAAATCATTTGGTATCATTTTTGTGTGGTATGTGTTCACGCTTGGATAAACATGAGGCATTGTTTGCAAGAGTGCAAAAATCGACTTGCGCCAAAGTTGCTTATGTGATGTTTGAATAAAACAATTGGGATTTGGGTATTAATTCGATTTTTGCAGATCCAAATAACATCCCTAACAAAATTAATCATGCCACATATATCAACTATCGAATATCAAAAATCAGCATCCATTGTGCGCGCGTGTGTGTGTGTGTGTGTGTGACTTTGCTTTTGCAAAAAGCATATGCAATGCATTTCATGTGATAAATTCAATTCATTCTCTCACTCCGCTAATCCAAACATAATATATGCTGTAGGCATCCCTTTGGCGCAAGTCGATTTTTACACTCTCGCAACCAAGGCCCCCTATTCATCCAAGCGTGAACACATACCACACAAAAATGATACCAAATGATTTGGAATAAAACAATTTTTCATAAGATGTATAATAAGTTACTGTTCATAGATGATTTTTAAAATAATCAGCAATTTTCTAGGTTTCAACTTTTTTTTTTACTCACACGGTATTAGACAACGAAACACCCATTTAGACCAGAATAAATATCATATCAATCTCTTTACCGCCTCATTTCTGACATGTCTAAATGGGCCTTCAGATATATGAATATGTATACAGTTCAGTTCAGTTTATTTTATTTTTGCACGGCACCCACTTCAAACTGTTCACAAAGGCTGTTCTTCCGCAGGTTCGTGCACAATAAAAATAAATGTACAATTATTATAAGATTAAACATATAACTTACAGATATTAAAAACAAACTTAAAACATTATTATGAAGAAGAAAAAAGAAAATGTACAAACTAAGATACAACCACCAAGTGTATAATTATAATCATGTTTATACTAAGTCAAGGGACCCTCTCACTGAGGCACACACATCGCACATGCACGCGCGCACACACACTATTTTGCATCTATAAAATGAATAAAATACAGCATTATTACTATAGGATTTCCCGGCCAAATTCGCGAGTTTGTCATTCGAATTCATTTACTTTGCATTTAAGTTAGCGCAGATCAGCTTTGACATGCCAATTATCATTCAATTTTCCCGATTTTGTATTTAATTTAGGATTTGGGTCGAAGGATTTCATAGATCTGTCATTCAATTTAGAAACTGCTCAACTAGCATTCAAATTAATCGTCACTTGTCGAGGCGTTATTTTTATCATTCAAATTAACACCTGTCATTCGTATTCGAATTATGTTTATTCAAGTTAGGAATGTTAGGGGAAGAAATGCAACACACGTTCACAGTTTAAAAAAAATGCAATTAAATACAGGATTTGCCATCGGGGTCTTTTCTGTTATTCCATTTCTTAATTTTGAGGAAAAAGCATATTTTGGTAGTCAGACATCGGGTAAAGAAGGGGCGAAATCAAGGAATATGGCATTTCTGAACGGAAATGTTCATATACCCCGGAAAAGTGGGGATACAAAAAGCACCTACCCCAGTCACAATATTGTACCCTTCCTCCATAATGAAATTGTGATAAATTTAAGATGAAAGACAAGACAAACAACTTCCTTACATGAAAATTTACACAAATATTGAGACCATCAAGTCCGTAGATGTAAGTCTTTTTTTTTAACAATCAAACTTAAAGGCTGATGAATATCTAATAAATTTAAAAGTATATAAAGGGTATAAATGCAAGAAAATAAAACAGGATGAAATAAAGATGAAAGAAAAAGAATGAGCTACAGAAAGTGTGTAATAAGCGAGAAATGTATATTGACCATTAATTTTAGTGCACAAAGTGCTAATTTGAATGCTACAAATGAATTAGAATGCTAGAAGTACACCGTCGCGATGTCAGAATATCGTGTTGCGCTAAATCGAATGACCAAATAGCGAAAGAAGCACTTTGTTCATTAATTTGAATGAAACATACATAGATTCTAACGAAAACTTCATAGATTTGAAATCTAGAAAAAGGAATATAAACCCGAGATATAACCGACAGTACTAAAACCGTCGAATTTGAACGCAAGACAAATTAATTTAAATGACAAACTCGCGAATTTGGCCGAGAAATCCTATAATATAAAGATATATAGGCCCTCCTCCTCCTTCTTTTTCTTCTTCTTCTCCTTCTCCTTCTTCTCTTCTTCTTCTCCTTCTTTTTCTTTCTTCTTCTTCTTCTTCTTCTTCTTCTTCTTTTTCTCAAGTGTTTTTATTGTTATTATCAGAAGTATTACTATCACTATTTGATAAATAATGATTATTAGTATAATCACCATCGTTAATTATAATTACTATAGCCTGCATTAAAAACATATTGTTTTTTGTTTAGTTGAAAGCTCTTTAAGTGAACAGAAATATTTCAACCATTTTAAGGTTGCTCTGAAAAAATAATATTTGAGAGTACTACTTGGGAGGTGAAAAAATAATGTTAATTTTTTGTTTAAATTGGTTTAGATTAAACAAATTAATTCCATGAATTTCATTGAAATGTTATAGATGTTCAGAAAAAAAGAAGAAGAAATATATATATATATATATATATTTTAAATTTTGATAATATCTTTTTAATAATAACTTTTTGAAGCAAGAAACAAAACAAATAAATCCTGCCTTCTTTTCGAGGTACTAAACATGGGCCTCGGTGACTCCAATAGTACCATTATCGTTATTATCCTCATTATGTATTATATTTAGGCCTATTGTTATTATTATCAATATTATTATAAATATTACTCTCCTCCTCCTCTTCCGTCTTCTTCTTGTGCTTTAACAAATTATTGAAAAGGCTCATGCACATTTCAAGAAAGTAGTGTGTTCATGAATAACCACCGTAGAGATAAACCTATAGTCTTACGCATGTGTCGAACAGATATAATAAACGATAACTCCCAAATGACACGATACGATACCACTGTGATCAAAATTTTCGACGATATCGCAATAAAATTGAAAGTTACACGGGAAATTATCTTCCTAACTGCGGTTTAGAATACTAACTGAATATAAATCTATCTACACACTTGTGTGTATAAAATAAACAACACGATCGGTATTGAAGTCTTTCGAAAAATAAATAAAGGCTATCGAAATTGCCTTCATAGATTGATCTTCAAAATTGTATATATCTTATCAAGGTTAAAAATAAGTACTGTATGTAATCGACGTAGACACATGCATTTTACATTTCTTTTGATTCACTGAAACATTATCACTAATGTTTTTTGTACAATCAAATTAATGCAATTTAAAAAGCCTTGACCATCACATATTGACATACGTGCACTCTAAACAATGCAAAAATGGTTTCTATAGTATAAGTAAATATGATAGAATATTGAAATTGTCCTTGCTTTGATGTGTTGAAAGTCTTCAATAGCGCGCACTTTTCACATTCATTTTGATTTCACGATCATTCGTCGCCGTCAACCCATCGAATTAATGTTGTTCCAAGTTTGTTTGTTTGTTTTTCTCTAAAAGAGAGAAATAACCGTAGTCTCCTCCACAGCAATTGACTTTCCTCCTTCCCTTAAACCCTTACCTTCTGCCAGTCAGGACCGATATTGATTTTCCACCATCGCAACAACAACAACAAAAAACATATATATTTGTATAGAATTTTAAAAATTATAATTATAATCGAACTATCTACACGTGTCTCCACGCGTAAACCACCGCAAAAAAAAATTTGTTGTTGTTGCGTGTAAATGAAATGAAACTGCATGCAACAAAGGATTTGCGCCTATTCAATGAGCTCTGTGTATATATGATACAGATATGTGAAGCGTACGTTTACGTCCTCATAATACATTTTAAAAAACGCCGCCATTTTGCCGCACCTCTGAACGAGCCTTGATGGGAATGATTTTTCCCTATTGCGACAAGACATGGTGGCATAATTATGCTGAGTAGGCGCCCCTTTGGCTGGGCCAATAGAGTCAATCTTTAGTTTGCTTTTGTGGTGAAGCGGAAAGTTGATTTTGATTCTGTTTGGATGCTCGTTAGACAAACGGAATATCATCAGTCATCAGAATTTAGATATATACAATTATCTACATCTAGTGGCATTTCTAATGAAATAATTTCGGAACCGCCCTTTCACTTAGTTGTATGAAATATATTTGAAAGACAATATCTGTAATATTGCGTTTGAAACACTGTAAAAACTTCTTTTATTAACAAATACATCCATACCCATTATTAACCAACTTTTACAAGAATAGAAAAGTAAGATTAAAGAAACTAGGAAAAAGAGATAAAATAAAAATTAAGGAGTAAAAAGTGACAGAAAGAGGTTTTTTTTTAAAAATAAAAAAAAACGTTGTATTTTATTACCTATAGATGGCTAGTTGTGAAATGCGCACGCGTGTGCGTTCAAAGTAATTTTTTTAAAAGATTCAAGTAGTTCCCTCCCACATAAAATATGGTACGGAAATAAATAAATCAAATCAAATCAAATCAAATTTAATATTCAGACGATAAGATTTTGACCTTTGAACCGAGCGGTGTGCTCGTGACACAACTTTATCCTCTATTAGCTATGATTGTTTCAAGTCAAATATTTCAAGTCAAATAAAGTACAAAATGGTACAACACTCTTATTATACCTCAATATACACGAAATGACAATTTTATTCTTTAGGGCACATGTAAGACAGTAATGTACGCATTCCAGTAGATATAATCCCCTGGCCTGGATGAATGGCATCCACATTCGAAAATCCTACCACCATCGACCACTGGTCTATGAATCCAATTTTCTTATCGTAGCTCTTGAATATTTCCCGAAGCTTCATGTCCAGTTCTCGCGCGTACCAATCGCTTACCATTACAGACGATCCCGCGCTCCCGTGCGAACGGGTATTCGCGCTTTTGATGACGACAAGCGTCTCGGGACTTCGGCGATGCAATCTTTCCACCGCGGCCTTTATCCTCCTCACTCGATGCTCATAGAAACTCATGTTTAAGGTGGTTAGATGCGCCCATAGTGTAAACACGTAGACTGTATCCGGTGTCGCTTGTAGCTCATCAAGAGCTTCCTCAATGTACTTCACTTCGGATGCATCCGTCCAGTTATTCCGGATCGGGTATCCGTGATGGCGATAGTGAACCGTAAAGTTGTTTACTTTGTCTTCGGCGATAGAAGGGCCAACCTTCCAATTAGATTGTTTAGTAGGCGGATTCGGTTTAAGGGAACTCTTAAGACTCATCACGAGGTATTCGTAATACTGTCTCGTGGTGGAGTCACCGTGGAAATACAGGGTTTTATTGGTGAGGCATTCTAAGGAACTGCTAGGGATTACAAAGCTACGAAGACGGCAGTAATTGGAATACCAGTGTCCTTTGAAGAAGTAGCCCGCTGCCATAGGGTTAGAAAGACTGTGGGAACCTACGGTGCAAGGGGGTAACCTCTCGTTAGAGCAATGAGCTGGACTCGATATATCTGAAAGACAAAACAAAAATTATCACTAATTTAAACATGATGGATTTCAAACGAATGAAGGAAAAGAACGTACAGAACTTTCTAATACCTATGTGATATATAAGGCCATTAAAAAAATATACATGTTTAGCGTCCCCGCCCACTTCCTTTTGGGGGCCGCCTTCCATTTTTTTTTTTTTTTTTTTTTGAAATTTTTGGATTTTTTTTTTTTGGATATTTTTTTTTGGTTGATTTTTCTGAAAATGTTTATTTGAAAGAAAAAAAACATGAAAACACTGCTAAAATGGATCTATTTCTGATTTAAAAACAAAAAAATTGTCGGCGGCCATCTTGAATGGCCGACTGTCAGGGAAATGTACCGAGCGGCCATTTTGAGCGGCCATTTTGAAAGGAAAAAAAAAAGGGCCTCCTCCTTCCTATTTTACCAAAAAAAAAACGGACGCTAAACATGTTTTTTTTCTTCTTTGGTCTAAATATCATTGAAATGAATTCGTAGTCGAATGGTTTAATAAGCACTTGACTTGAAATGCAAAACTCGTTGGTTCGTTGATTAATCTACACTTGCCACTCCATACCCAGGAGATAAATGGGGACCTGATGGTAGGATGACGTAAGCCTTTGTGTTATTGCGAAATGTACTCGCGGTGACCATCATATGAATTTGCTACATGTGTTCTCCTGTTACCGCCCTGTTAACGTGTTTTCCAGATAACGAACGAAGCGAAAAGGGCAGTTTTTTCTTCTTTTTTTTCTTTTCGCGTGGGTTTCTTCGCAGTGAGTATGGGCTGTATAAATTCTGAACCAACTATTCATTGATTCAAATGTTTCTGTTTTCCTATGTTTATCTGTATTAATATTCAGATTCATTCAGATTAAGTTGATGAATGCTAATTTATGTATGTTAGTTACGAATGAACGTCCTTCTGGTTACATTACGCGTTAATTCTTACCCTTTTCTGTGAATTGAACATGCATCCCAGTCCTTTAATGGTCGAGTGTACAGCAATATAATAATAATAATAATAATAATAAACTTTTTATATAGCGCTTATTACGAGCAATAAGCGCTTCCAAGTTTGGAAATTATTACCCCGGCTTTAGCTGTGCTGCCATATACGGCGCTCTAGCATTTCAAAGAATTAATTCCTGCCAGGTACCCATTAACATCACCTGGGTTGAGAGTGGCAAATGTAGATCAATGTCTTGGGGTCAAATTTGCCGAAGTTACAGTGACGACATTACATGTGGACCTTATCGGTTCACCTATATAGCTGAGACGATGAGCCGTGCTTAATTAATGCAAAGTCATTGTGAATATGCGTACTTCACATAAGATGATGTCATCAAGTCGATAGCAAGTTTTTAGGTCGTCAACTTCTGATTGTCAAAGCTTTAGATTTTGAGTTTTCAGAGAGCTGATACTCTTCTGACAGACACTAAAATATGGCATATAATTGAAATTAGTGTAATCTATGGCTTATAAGCTCTCCGTTGATATATAATTCATCCATTTTTTTATTTTTTTTCCAATTCGGATATGGTCTTTACGGATAAATATGATCACATAGGCGATGAAAGGTTGGTGAAGGATTAACTCTGTTTCATGAACTAGTTGTGTTAAATACATCTTTAATAATCAAACTTAGGGTGTATACTGCAGTATAAATATTTTCTTTAGAGAGAATGACATTTTATGAACTTTTCTCCTATAGGGCAAACGGGAAAAGCCCTTGAAAAGTACGACATGGAGTTGCCAATTAGCGTTTTATCTATGATGACTTTAATTATTTAGTTTCTAGAATCGTATCTGATTCTCCTCAAACCTTTATAATTGATCTGCTTCTTTGTTTTCTTTCTTTGTTTACAGTAAACGAAATTTCAAGGTGAACTTCCCTTCAAACAATGATCTGACTTATTGTTTACACTCACTTTTTTCTGGCTCAGTCACTGTTACAAAGTTGACTCCTCGCACTGGTATCGGTTGCTTTTGCCTGTGAAAATATAGAAATATATAACGTGGAAATACACTTAAATTGGCACCAATAAGTACAAATTACCTGAGTGCTGAATCAAACATGTTAAAGGGGCACGTTCCCGCCAGCGTCTTATTTTTTCGTACCACGGCGAGGCCGGATTCCTGTTTTATCATGAATATTCATTAGGCAGGGTCGGGGAAAGTCTCGATTCTCTTAAATATTCATATCGAGGTGGGAATGCACGACGCGCGCTATACTCGCACAAAGTGAGAAGATTTAGTTCACGGAGAATGCATATGGGTGAGTAATTGATTGAAATATCAGTAGATTAAGAGAATTTAGTCATTAATTTGAAAAAGCTGTAATTCGTGATCTACTGTAATTTCTTTACATTTTGAGACTGTTCTCAACAGATTTGTGGGGAAAAGGCTAGGAAAATATTTCTCTTGAAATTGCACTTTGATTTTCATCGTCGTGAAGTAGTTTGACTGCGGTTTGCCTTCATGTCACCCTTTAGAGGCCCGGGGTTCCGGCAGGCCCACGTTGGGGAATTTCGGTGCTCATCTGCATCAAGATAAAACTTTCTGATCAGGTTTTATTCCAAATTTGATCGTCATCGTGAATCTAATTCAGTTTTCACCAATCATCCATTGAATTTAAATCTAGATTTAACGTTACACCTTAAAATAATCTATGAAGTATGATTTCTTTAATAATCCAAGAGGGTTAATTCTTGTTTATATCTTTAGTAGGGTCTAGATGTCGACTCTGTTGGCTATACTAGTATTACTAAGACTAAGTGCTATCCGTTCGCTCAGTTGCATCATTGGTGCGTGTCAACTTTTAGACCAAAATTGTTTGTGACCATGGATAATCAAACGGCTCCAAACCATATTTCATTTAGACGTAAACCTGGAACTTATTAATAAAAATATTCAAAAACAAACAAACTAGACCTAGGATTCATTTATTTAATGTTCAGATGTTGTGTGTGTCCAGTGTGCTTGTCAAGTTGTCATAACTTTTCTAGATCTAGACCTATATTAAAGATTTTTTCTTCTCCAAAGTGTGCAGTTCATTTGATAAATCTATTTATGTTGGACGTTGTATAAGAGAAGACCCCTAGGGTAGTCGACAATTATGTTTACTTATACGCAGAGGCGGCGGAGCCTTTGGGCGGAGCAACTTCCAAAGTGGGGGGGGGGGGGGAACCAACAAAAAGGGCACTTTCTTGAAAAAAGGGCACCTTCAGAGGGAAAATATACCATTTTTTTGACATTGGTATATACCCCTATTTTGTGATTACATTATCAGGGATGATTTCAATATTTGTTTCTCTTAATACAGCATTTAAGATATTGCTTAAGTATCATACTTTGCAGTTTTTGGCTTGCAGTGCGAAAAATTACATCTTATAAAGAGGAAAACCCAATCCTGATGGGGTTATATAAGCATAATCTCATAACGGAAGACTGAATAGATCTGTGATAAGTTACATAATTATAACATCTATAACTATGGGCAAGCGTAGCGAGCGAGCTTTGTGGGAAATTGCTTTTAGTCGCTTGAAATTAGGGACACGTTTAATGATGAGAGGAAAAGGGGACACTTATCGAAAGGGTTAAGACACTTATCAGAAAAGAAAAGAAGCATGTGTCAAAGTACAAAGGCTAATTATCAGAGGTGAAAATGGGGCACTTCTTACACCTAAACAAAGAGGCATGCACCAGGGATGATAAGAACATGGGCATTTGTCGACGGAAAAGAGGCACCCATCAGATTTTGATAGGGGGCATTTATAAGCAGTGAAAAGGGGCATTTATGAAAAAGGGATAGGTTCTTTATAAGAAAGGAAATAGGGTACATATCATTGTTAAAAGGGTAATGAGAAGGGGAAGTGGCTCTTATTAAAAAGAAAAAGTGGCACATGTTTAAATAAACGGGGCACTTATCAAAGACGAAAAGTAATACCGGTAATTATGATAAGGGGTAAGGGTGCTTATAAGGAAAAAAGGCATTATATAGGAAGGAAAAGGAGGACTTGTCAAAATAAAAGGGGCATTTATAAGAGATGAAAAGAGTACTGACTAGGAGGGGAAGGGGTGCTTGTCAAAGTAAAACAAGTATCTCTCAGAAGTGAATAGGGTCATTTACAAGAGATGAAAAGGGGCACTTAAGAGAATGAAAAGGAACTATTTTCATAGATGAAAAGGGGCATTTATGAGAAGGGAAAGGGCCTATTTTTAAATGGGGGCACTTATAAGAAAAAGGGGCACTTATTAAAAATGAAAGGGAGCACATGTGAAGATATAAGGTGCGCTTATCCAAGTTAAAAGGGGTAGTTATTAAAAGGGGAAGGGGCACTTTAAAAACTTAATAGGGGCACTTGTCAGAGTAAAAGGGGCACTTTCCTATGTAAAAAGGGGCACTTTTCCTATGCAAAAAGGGGCACTTTTAGGGTACTTGACCAAATGGGAGGGCACTCTGCCCCCCCCCCCCCTCTCGGAGCGCCGCCTCTGCTTATATGGTATGTAGTCCACCTCTTCTTGTTATAATAAACTAATTCTACTTAGTACTGCTTCGTGTTCATAGGCCATAGAAACCACTGTTTGATGCACAAGTTAAATCTTCCATTTAGTTTTACTTTGTACTGTGGTTCATTAAATAGGAATGTTGATTTCCACACCATATTAAAATTAAGGCCAACCATGACATAAAAATATCTATTAATTTGAATTATGCTAGATCTATTTTATTTTGTTAAGGAGAAAGGGATGCCTTGATTGTCGTATTGATTTTCTTCTTCTTTTTGTTCCAAAAGATTGAAACTGAAGAGCTGGAAGGAGGACATTACAACATCTCTTATATTTGCAAGATGAAGCAGAAAGTCCCATGCAGGTACAGTTATCAGGTTATTTAGCACACACATATTAAACGACCACCTATTAATTCACTCAAAAGGAAATGGAACTAAGTTGACATTGCAAGCATATATAGTGGAGGGTATATTTTATTCTAGTTCTGCACCTAGTATACAAATATTGATGTCTTTTCTTTCTATGTTTACAAAGGAAAATTTGTCCTTATTTACAGGAGGTCCTGTGTTTAGAAGAGCCATATCAAATGCACATTGTAAGCACTACATGTAGGGTATACACAGGACCCCTCATTTTTTTTTGTAAGGGGTACTTTCACTTCTTGAGCAATGAAGATGAAGAAGAACACAAAATAAGATTGATAAAAGTCTGTTTATAGGATGTATTATGGTTGATATGTATCCATCAGTATCAGTTTTTAATTGAAGTACATGTACCTACTTTGTTTTCTCTCATGTAGGATGATGCCTCTCTACAGTGGATGATGAAGGCATTCTGGTTTGCAAACTCAGGAGAGGAACAAAGAACAGATGTTGACGGGATCATATCTAGAGATGCGGGCCTACTACACTTCATACGAGCAAGTGTGCTAATATACATGAAGGTACCCCCAATAAATTTTTGTGGAACAAATGTCATGGAGAAAATTATAGATCTGAAACAGATATTTTTCATTGTCAGTTGACTTGTAAAAGAATAATTGACTTAATATCACAATTGTAATTTAGATTAAAAATTAAATGTCAATATAGATGAAATATAAGTCTACATTACGTATGTTTCAGTAGCATTATTTCCAGTACATTCTCTGGTCAAAGTTGTTTGGTCATTTTATGTCCCATACTTAACCGAGTATTATTCAATTACCGGTATGAGCACGAGTTGTATTACATTGTATTACTTATTTCATACCTTGTCTGATCCGAGCTCCAGCAGGCCTATCGTCTTAATGGGATCATCAGTAATAATTTAAGATGCGGTCAGTATTTAAACTAGTCTTGTACAAAAAATAGTTTAGGTTTGCCCACTAGAACCCCAAGTGAATTTCAGTCCTTCCTTTTTCTGAGCAGGTATCAGGGTGTATGTTATTAGTCATTGTTGATTTTTTTATATCTTATTTCATTTTTCCATTCAGACTTGGGTTATATTTTTTTCTGAAAACTAGGCTACAACTTTAGTGATGGATGCAGAAGATATCTACACGAGACTACGTCTTAAAGATGCCACCCTCATATAATGAAAGAGGACAATAGAGATGGGTTTAAACTGGAATATTTACATGATATTTATTTGTATTATATGTTTGTAGAATACTACATTCAATAAAGCTAATGAAGTTTATCATCTTGTCGACTTTCAAATAATTAAAGATAACTAATCCTCAACGAATAAACATTAAAATTCTAACAATGTCAACTACCATCTTATAGGATGAAACTGAGGACTGGGCAGAAAGATTCTCCTTCAAATTTGATTGATAAAGGTCTATCAGTCTATATCAAAGATTGAATTAATCAATGATATTTTGATTATAATTATACATGTTAAAATTCATTTACCTCTATGGACTTCTGTATGGGAAGTTTTGTAGATTATGAAATTATTGCTACTTCAAGTATTGTATGTAAGAAGGTTTGAAAGACAACACTCTAAATGCATTAAATATGGAAACTGCTAATCCTCATTGCCTTTCGTATCCAAACTGGTAGCTTTCATAGAATCATGTTTCGATGCTTCCCAACTAAAGAAAACAGGGGGGGGGGGGGGGCTTGCTATCCTCTTATCTTATCCTCTGTACAAATATGACTATATGTTTATATGAGAAGGATTTAGAAAGTGAAATTTTGAATTATAGCATTACTGTTGGTAGAAGTAATGGCAGTGTCGGGAGGGGGGGGGGGGGTTCCTGGTGAAATTTACGGTATGCCAATGTCAAATTAATAAAAAAGAGAAAACTATTCTTAATAATAAAAATTATACAGTACATGGGCTGGCAAACCAATTACAAATTTCCAGTGTTAAATTCAAATTTTTTCTTTAACAAAATTATGTCAATATATTGTAATTAAACAATGTTTCACTTTCCTTTTTTTCAAGTTAGATATTTGAATAAAATGATTAACATACTTTCCGGTTTCTCTGGCCTCTACATTAAAAATGTTCTACTTCTAGCAAAGCTCCTGGAAAGGCTGTAAAAAGGGAGAGTGAAGAGAATGAAATTGAAATGTGGACAGTAATGGAGTGAATATGGAATGGTTGATGGTAGTTGATAACGAGTGAATGCAAATGAGTGGCAACAAGTACGACTGAAAGTGAGACAGAAAGGAATTGCAACAGGTTGCTCAGTCAAGAGAACAAACCTTGCAGAAGATAGTTTTCGAAAGACAGAGAAAGACAGAAAAGGGGAATTATAAAAAAAGGAAAAGGGGGCATATGTCAAAGGGGCATTTATGAGAAAGGGTTGGGGTTGGGGCTCCTATTAAACAGGGAAAGGGGCACATTTCAAAAGGTAAAAGGGCACTTGTTAGAAAGTTTAAGGGGACGTGTGTCAAAGTAAAAAAAAATGAAAGGGCTTTTATCAGATATCACAAGGGGCACTTATGAAAATGGAACAGTGGCACTTATTATGAAGTTAAAGGGGCATTTGTTGAAGAAAAAGGGGCACCTGTCAGATTTGAATAGTGGGTAATTATCGCCAGGGCCGTAGCCAGAGTTTGGGGGGGGGGGCACATAAATGTAATTGATCGACGTCCTGGGGAGGGGTCAAAAAGAGTTCAACCGATCTTGGATTTTTTTTTCTTCTTTTTTTCTTCAATGTATGTGAAAGAATATGTAGGTTTCTCTCGAGTTAGTCTCATCATGCGTGGGATCTGTGGGTGCTGGGGTTCCTGCAGCAACCCTGTACATGGATTTTCTTCAGTGGGTGCATATAACTCGTGGACTTCACATTGTAAACCTTCAAATGATGAATTATCATCGAGTCCCCCACCCCCCCCCCCCTTCCCTCATTATTTTAGAAAGAAACCAAAGAGAACTTTTAAGAGAAAAAGAGAAAGGAAAGGAAAAAATGGTAGCTAGGCCTAAACAAAAACAAGAGGCAAGATAAAAGAAAACAAGATTGAAGATATGGTATCAATATTATCTTGCTCCTTTCCCTTTTTCTTTTCTCTTCTTTTCATTTAAATTTTCTTGCAATTTATTTCTTTCTTCCTTGGTATCTATTCCGTATTCTTTATTTCTTCCATTCATTTATTATTTATATATATTTTACTTTTTAACTTTGTTATTCTTCTTTCTAATCCCATTTTTCTTTCTTCCTTTTCTTCCTTATGCAGTTAAGTGAGCATAGATCATAGAAATAATTTAAGTGCAATACACAAGTATTTTATTTTTGATAAATGTCTGTACGTAGGCCTATTCTTGTTATCTATTTTATACAGTTTATAATACTGTATCACATATTCAATACCATAATGCAACCTCTGCTTGTAATATTTAAAAAGCAAACCTAGAAATGATTATTTACCAATTCATGAAAAGAACTAGACTCCCATTAATCTCAGAAAAGTAGGCCTAGGCTACTCACAAATTACCTATCAAGACTCTTACTTGAAATATATGCTATATATCTTGTCTACCGGTACTGACATTTTGGCATTTACTAGTAATTAAACACAGCATTTATGACTGTATTATCTAAATGACCATGACATTGCTTTACTATGTCATATTATAGGCCTGCCATTAATCCAACGAACTTGTTATACACGATATTCGATGCTGCGCATGCCTCGATCATACATGAATATTCAAGAGAATCGAGACTTTCCCCGGCCCTGCCTAATGAATATTCATGATAAAACAGGAATCCGGGCTCGCCGTGGTACGAAAAAATAAGACGCTTCCCGCCAGCGACTTTGCGTTTTACACCCTGGCCTGGACATTTTCCCGGTAAATAGCAATGAAACTGCTTGAATGAGTCTAGTCTACGCTCCTCGATCTACATGTGCATGTATTTTCAAATAAAAATTTCTTATAGTCATTTCTTGCATCTAAATCTTAACACACTGTCAAATTATCTGTTCAAATTTCTACTATTGTTTGCTTTCACTTTTACTACATATTTCTTCTTTATATAACTATTTATGCATACACATACTCCTGTATCTTTTGTATTACTTCTCTGACATTGAAGGATTAGATTACCTTCACGAAAAAAAAAAGTATATGAATGTAAAGCAGTAAATAAAGTGCAAATGAATTCATGTAAAACTGGTGTATAATTTCCTTTATATGTTATGTGTCTGTACATTACACTAGACAAAGTGATGAATGGAAAAAGAGAGAAAGAGAGGTCTTATAAACAAATATCATGAATTTAAAATGAGAAAGAGAGAAAGGGAGAGAGAGACAGAGGTCTTAGAAACAAATATGAATTCAAGAAGTGAGAAAGAGAGGGGGTCTTAGAAACAAATATCATGAATTGAGAGCTAGAGAGAGAGAGGTCTTAGAAATAAATATCAAGAAATGAGAAAGAGAGGGGAGGGGGTCTTAGAAACAAATATGAAGAGAGAGAGAGAGAGGCCTTAGAAACAAATATGAAGAGGGGGTTAATGAGAGAGAAAGAAAGAGGGGTCTGAGAAATACATACGAGAGAGAGAGTGGGTCGAGAGAGAGAGGTCTTAGAAAACAAATATGAATAGAGATGGGGGGGGGGGCGGGGGAGAAATGGGTCTTAGAAAACAAATATGAAGAGAGATGAGGGGGGGGGGAGGTCTTAGAAAACAAATATGAAGGGAGAGGGGTCAAGAGAATTAGAGAAATTAGGTCTTAGAAACAAATGACATGAATTTAAAAAATGAAAGACGTGATCCCACAATAATAGAAAATGGTACGAGTGCAATATTTAAATCACAGTTTATGTATTACATTACCATTACACATATTATGTCGAGTGTAGTCTGTGTATGTGTCGTATGTGTACACGTGTGTTAGGGGGGGGGGGGGGGGTCCGAATCAGCAAATGGTTTGAAAGTAGGCTACACGTCAAAAATTGAAACCCTGAAGAAGGCGGAATTAAACCACAAAAACCATAATATTATTTGGTTTCTCTCTTTCCTTACTTTGATTAATTCCTTCTCTAATTTCTCTCTTTCTTTCAAGTTAGTTTTTGTTTTCTCTCTCTGCTTATGACATTCTTTGTTTCCTCTCTGTTCTTTAATTATTTATTGTTTTTCTCTATTTCCTTCTGTTGTTATTCGTTGTTTTTCTCTCACTCGTACGTCTCGATACAAAAGTACCTGTACCGCGTACCGCGACACTGGACATATAGGACGTACGTTGAGCATTGCAGAAGAGCTACGTGCGCGCGCAATATCTTGTCATGGATAGACTTTTCCCAGTCGGTTCCTTGAAATTTATTGGGAAAAGGTCCAGGCCAGGGTGTAAAACGCAAAGTCGCTTCCCGCCAGTGTAGTTATCGCTGCTCTAGTCATCGCCATCTTGGTTCAAAAGATCGAAGTACGCGCGTCCTGGCCTGCCTTCGCCAAGCCAGCTGATCGCTGCCGATTGTGACGTCACGAAAGTGGGCGGAAACAGCAGCCGAATCTTAGAGCCGAACTGCGATTGGTATTACTTCGGCACATGTATACGATAATTGGCATTGTGCTGGCATTCGGAACATGCCTTCTGCTTAAGAGCCGTATTCTGTTGGTGTCAATAGGCAGCTAGCACCGTCCGCCAGCAGGTACGTATTTTGAACGCCCTCTGGAATACGGGGAACATGCCCCTTTAACATATTCTTGCCTCGAGAGTACAGTGGCTGGTATCATATTAAATGACAACACCACAATTCTTTAAAACTACCCAGGACAAAAAAGTGAGTTATTGAGTAATTCAATGTAATGGATTGCGCGATGACATTTAAAGCCCCACTGTCCTACTTGTAGCTACTTGCTCCCTCTATATAGAGAACTTCCCAATCGGTGCCTGTTGGTCCCCCATGATCCTCTTTTTCTTATGTTAGTTGAGAGCTGAGTAAATGAGATAGCCACCTGTCAGTGACCTCGCTGTGTGGTCTAATCCCTTCTGGCCCAGTAGTATTGACGGTCTTTAAAAACTCTATATCCCTCCACTGCCGTCAATGAATATGAATTCTCTTAGCTTTTGTCCTAGCCCAGTGATCGCTCTAAATGACCGCCTTTTTTGATATGTGATAGTTTGATTATTGTGGGTATTACCCATGACAAGCAAATGAATTTAAACAAGGGCATCCGGAGGTAAAAAATCTCCAAAACTGTTCAGGGAGGTGGATGGTCTATACAAATACACCCCCACCCAAACTTTTACCTTGAAAAGAGGGGTATATTTGTAACAGCCGTTCTCTCTCCCACCCCCCCCCCCCCCCCCCCCCCCCCCCCCAAAAAAAAAAAAAAAAGCAGGGAACTTCCCCTATCCTCCTGGATACGCCCGCGCTTACCTTCCAAATAAACTCTCTTCATCCTTTGTCAGCATGGCAGATCGGTAAAGAGCCGCTGAGTATTTACTGTTGACACAAGTCCAAGCAAAGTCTGAACAAGTCAAATTGGTCTTGGTTGGCGCTGTGCAGAACCACGGCTCTGCTATCGCGTGTCTCGTTAAATCACATACGGTTGCCTGTTTGAGGGGAGAGGAAAGAAGAGAGAAGGAGAGAATGGGAGAGAGTATGTGTGTGTGCGTGTGTGCGTGTGTGCGTGTGTGTGTGTGTGTGTGAGAGAGAGAGAGAGAGAGAGAAGAGAGAGAGAGAGAGAGAGAGAGAGAGAGAGATGTTATGCATACTGTTTTACCCGGAGATGGATTCCGTTTTGATCTAGTTAATGAAGAACAAGTTTTAAATGTTATTAAGAATTTAAAAGATAAGAAGGCCTGTAGTCCAGATAATGTACTAGCTGAATTTTGGGAAATTATAATGACTTATGTTCTCAAGCCTTTAACATATATCATAAATTTGTCTTTTGAGCAAGGTGTTGTCCTTCTACAATGGAAAATGTCTCGTGTTCCTCCAGTTTTTAAATCGGGAAAAAAGTCTGATATGAACAATTATAGACCAATATCAATTTTTCCGGCGATAGCTAAAATTGTTGGAAAATTTGTATTTGATCAACATTACGGTTATATGGATCAGAACGGAATTATAGGTTGCAATCAGTCAGGTTTTCGCCCGAAACACTCTACAATGACATCTCTATTGAACGTCACGGAAGACTGGCTTGATAGTTTAGATAAAGGTAATCTTGTAGGCGTGGTGACCCTTGACTTAAAAAGGCCTTTGATACAGTAGACCAGGCGCGCCGGAAGCAGTTTGGGACTTGGGGGGGGGGGGCAAACATTCCAGGGGCAGTGACGTAATGAGAAAAAATGTTCGGAAGGGGGGGGGGGCAGACGAAAAATCTGCATCACCACCAGTCTTCCACGTTACATGCAGGTCCCGCGGGAACGTTTTTCAAAGTGGAGTATTATCGATCAGGTAGAGCGTAAATTTGCGTGGGGTCCAGGGCATGAGCCTCGGCAGGGGGTCAAGGGGCTGAGCCCCCGGCAGCTTAGGGGTTTTAGGTATTTAATTACGGTTAGATGAGCATCCAGGGGCCCTCTGTAAGGCAATCGACGTGTTCCAAGGGGGGGGGGTAGAGCCCCTAGAAGCTCAGAGGTTTTAATATTTAACTACGGTCAGATGAGCATTCAGGAGCCGTCTTAGCAGCGCCCAAAATACACAGGGGCGAGGGCGATTCGCCCCCGTGAGCTCCATAATCGCCCCCGTCAGGTTGCCCACGGGGGCGATTGCAAAATAAAAAAATCGCCCCCGTGGAATTATAAAAAAAAGATTATCTTTTCTTATATAACTTTAACACAATATTGAGTATCAATTTTCAAACCTTAAACCAATAGAATGGAACTTAGATGGCGCTTTCCCTCCCATCTCTATGAGTATTACCGATACAAACAACGGAAGCTCGCAGTGCACAGCTAATGCGGCCGTCATACTGCGCCGGTAGTACGTACCGGTGTGCACGCTGACGCCCAATATCTGCTGGAGCTGGAGACGATCGCGCAAGGACTGAAACATGGAGAAGTTTTTCGTTGTGAAAAGTGAGAATCCTCTGAAATCTGGTTGTTTTAAAAGACCAGCAAATAATGTAACTCGACCAATAAATCAATATTGAGAAGAAGATCAGCAAAGATGTTGCAGGGGTGTTGCAGGGGTGGATCTAGGCGGTTTAGGGGGTTTAATCCCCCGATCCCCCTTGGGCTGCCATGTGAAAATGTGATGTGCATAGAAAAGTGCTATCGTGTGTCCAGACCTACACAGTAGTAGATTTCAGTAGATGCCAGGAAAACATCACTAACGGGGGATCAAAATAGCACCAAAAAAAATCGCCTCGCCGCTTCGCGGCTCGTGGACGATGCTCCACATCGTATTTGGTTTACCCCCCCCCACCCTTAGCAAAAAGCTAGATCCGCCCCCGTGTTTTGGAAGGATATGGTAAAGACTAAAAGTAAAGAAATAATGTAAATAAGGTTGCTACGAATAATGAGGACGACATTATGTGCAGAACGGGAAGAAATGGAGAGAATGTCATCACGGGTAGGCGCAGATCCAGGATTTCTTAGGGGGGGGGGGGCAAATTTGAAATTATGCGAGCCAAATATTGGTACGTAATGGTGACCGGCATTGACGTAAATGGGGGGGGGGGTGCAGGGAGGGGCGATTTTTCCACTCCCTCCTCCGCAAAGCGCCGAAGCTTTGACGTTTTATTAAATCATTAGAGAAAGAAGGCGATTCGTTGCCCGTTCTCGACTCATAAACTTCGTCTGAATTCAGTTTCTCCCTTCGAGCGCGATATGCAGAAGCTTTGACGTTCCATTGAATTATTAGAGAAATAAGACGTTTTGTTGTACCGTTCTCGAAAATAATACTCATCTAAATTCATTTACCCCCCCCCCCCCCGTCCGCGCGAAGCGCGGAAGCTTTGACGTTTCATTAAATCATTAGAGAAAGAAGACGATTCGTTGTACCGTTCTCGACTCTTAATCCTTGTCTGAAGCCAGCCCCACTCCCCCTCTTGCACGAAGCGCGGAAGCTTTGACGTTTCATTAAAGTATTAGAGAAAGAAGACGATTCGTTGTACCATTCTCGATTCTTAATTCTTGTCTGAATTCGGTTCCAACCCCCCCCCCCCTCCCGCGCGAAGCGCGAAAGCTTTGGGGTTTCATTAAAATTATTAAAGAAAGAAGACGATTCGCTGTACCGTTCTCGACTCGGCTCAAGGGTTTTAGGCACTAAATTACGGTCAGCTGAGTATCAAGGGGCCCGACTTAGGGCCCTCGGTTGGGTCCAGGGCCAGAGCCCCGGAAGCTCAGGGATTTTAGGCGTTTAATTACGGTTAATACCTTATTTTGTTGTGACACTGGCAGTTAACTATTTTTTCTGACTTGCTCTCTTTCTTTCCATTTCTCTTTATATACTTTTTCAAAAAAAAGTGGAGGGGGGGGGGGGTGGGGGAGGGACCTCAAGGCTCCCGATTCCCGCCGTTCCGCGGGCCCTGACGTGTAGGCCCCTAGGCATCTCAAGAAGCATATTTCTTGCCTGGCTGTAAATTTAGGAATGTGTCATTTTACAACAAACGCATAAAAAAGTATAATTTACTAAAAAATCTCGGACAATTATGTCATTTCAGCATTATGTGTAAACCACCGTTATGGAATTAGAAATAAACCACGTTTAATTTAATTTCCCCCGAGCCCCCTCCCCAATCAGTACGCCAGTGCCCCCCCCCCCTGATTTACACTTTAAATAATAATAATAATAACAACATTTATAATGCGCACATATCCACCCCAAGAGATGCTCAAGGCGCCTAACAAGGTAACTGATCTCCCTAAGTTTTTTCTTTCTCTTTTTTTTCTTTCCCTTTCTCTCCTCTTTTCCTTTCCTTTCCCTTCCTTCTCTCTCTCTTTTAGGTTTTCTATCTCCCCTTCTTTTCACCTTTTTTTCCCCTCTCTTTTGGTCCCTTTTAGCTCTCCTTTTTTCATTTTCCTTCCTTCTCTCTTTTTTTTTAGCGGGGGCGGGGGGAGGCAAAGGCCTTTTGCCCCACCCCCATCCCGATCCGCAACTTGTTGGCGGGAAAATTGCAACTGATATCCCCCTTCTTTTATTTACTTCTTTCTCAATTTTCCTTCCCTTTATTTCCTCTTTAGTGACTGGTCCCTCAGAAACTAGTGCTAAGCCAGTCACAGAGAATTCATGATTTCAACTGATGCCTGTCAGTGCATTGTAAATTTGATTTTTCTTCAAATTTCATTTAAAAAATCTTTTCATATTGAGAAATATGGTGCATCGGCGTATGTGCTATGGTTGGAGCGTTGGATGCGTTGAACAGCGTTGGTGTATTATGAGGATTTATCATATTCATATTCTGAATATTTTCAGCGAATTGAATAATATTAAAAAGGATGCAATTCATAGTTGTACTCGATAATTCTCCCTTAACATATTCTCTCTCTCTCTCTCTCTTCCTGTCTTGCATAAATAAAATATGAAAATAATATTTTGCCTTGATTAAGAACAATTGAAATTTTATCAGTATTAAACAGGGAGAAGGAAAGGGGAGGAAATTAATCAAAACAAACATTGAAGAATCCAATTCAGTGTTCTTTTGTGATTCATAAGAATGAAAGTACATTAAAAGGTGAAATAATAAATTGAAGAGCGATGATAAATCAATTCCTTGACGTTGATTGATTGAATAAAAAATAATGAAACAATATGGTCTGAAGGTCATATATCTTCGAATATTAGAAAGTTTCATCCACCATCGTGTTGTTGAACACTATTTGCAATTTAATTTTAATGCGGTGACTTGTCGGTTACGAGCAGAAGGTCATTTCAGGCTTCTATATTCTATAATACTATCAACAGATATCTAGATAGAGACATCTCGTCACATCAAGCTACGAGAAAGTATATCATCATCTCACAGAATTCTACTCGAACACCGCATCGAAATTCTTTTCACCCTTTTTTTTCCTTCTTCCTTTTTTTTGGTCCCTTTTAGCTCTCCTTTTTTCCTTTTCCTTCCTTCTCTCTCTCTTTTTAGCGGGGGCGGGGGGAGGCAACAGCCTGGGAGGCAAGGTCCTTTCGCACCCCCCCCCCGATCTCCTTCTTCCCCCTTTTCTTTTCTTCTTCCTCTTCTTTCTTTCTCTTTCTCTGCTCTTTCCCTTTCCTTCTTTTCCTTCTCTCTCTCTCTCTCTCCCTCTCCCTCTCTCTCCCTTTTTTGCGGAAGGGGGGGGGGGGCAAGGCCCGCTCACCCCCACTGGATCTGCGCCTGCATCTACATTATATCTACTAACGTTAGACCCTAATAATGGATCTAGAATGTTGATTGACCTGGTCTCAGTGACGGGTAAACTTTTTTTTCTCAATTACTAGGTCTATAACCATGAAAACCGTCTAATTTTACTTTAGATTTTTAAACAGTAACAGTTACGACCTAAATTAGGCCTAAGGCCAAGGGCTGTACTCTACATTTTAATAACAAATTTAACGTTAACGTTAGACTTAACTTAAACTGTTGTTTCTCTGTGATACAAGTGGGATGGGAACACTTTTTTTTTCAACAGCAAAAAAAAAATCTTTCCCCTTTTTTTTCCTTCTTTTTTTCCCTTCTTTTTTTCCCCTTCCCCCCCCCCCCCCCCCCCCCTGGATCCGCCACTAATCACGGGGAAAAAAGTATTCAGCATTGTAACAAGTAAATTCCTAAGAGGGAAAATGCCGACTTAAATAAATGATAATGATAAAATACCAAGGAATTTAGGAGTGTCATGGGTACCAATTCAATGGAAATTTGTATTAAAATAAGAGCCCCCGTCAGCACTAAAAGAGCCCCCGTGAGAAGGCTCACGGGTCTCTTTTTTTGGGGGGGGGGGGAGGAGCCCCCGTGGACAAAAAATTAATTTAAGTCCTGCGTCTTAGGGCCCTTGGTGTGGTCCAGGGGGCAGAGCCCCCGGAAGCTCAGGGGTTTTAGGTATTTAATTAAGGTCAGATGAGCATCCAGGGGCCGCCTTAGGGCCCTTGGTGGGATCCAGGGGGCAAAGCCCCGGAAGCTCAGGGGTTTGAGGTATTTAATAACGGTCAGATGAGCTTCCAGGGGCCCGCCTTAGGGCCCTTGGTGTGGTTCAGGGGCAGAGCCCCCATGAGCTCTGGGGTTTTAAGCCTTTAATTACGGTCAGATGAGCATTTTTATACCTTATTTGTGACATTAGCAGGTCACTTATTTTTTTCTCCGTCTTTCTTTTATTTCTTCTCTTTAACATACTTTTTTTCAAAAAGGAGGGGGGGGGGGGCTCGAGCCCAGCCACTTTGCAGAGAATGACACAAAGGCTTCTATAAATTAGCGTATTTCGCCTGACTGTAATTTCGGAATTTCTTATTTTCCAACAAACGCATAAAAAGGTAAGACTTACAAAAAAAATGGAAAAAAAAATGCCGGAAGATCATGTCACAACATCAAAATTAAGAAATACATACCCCCCCCCCCTTCCCTCCATCAGCGTTCAGAGGCTCATGTCTTCTCATTCCTATAACAAAAAACTTTCCCATTCTCGCATAATATGTCCACGATATGCGTGTATTGCTATTATAGAGACCTCCATTGATAAATACCGTATACACTGTAGGTGACATGCGCAATGTTTATGAAATTTAATTCCTGTGAACTTTCCTTTTCTTTGAATGGAATTGTACAGTGCGTCCCAGAAAAAACGAAACCGAGAAGTATCGATGTTCTATCATAACTCAATCACAACTATAATTAATGAATGATACATATTTGGAAAGCTTAGAGTCTCCTCTTTCAGTTGATGCTATTCAGATGATGTATATTTCACGCATGAGTGATTAAAAGCAATTTGAAGGAAGGAAACTAAAAGGCATTTGGCGGGCGGTATCTGAATTTCGAAGAAAAAATCACATTTCTAGAAAGTTGATTTTCTGCCCTTTCATATGACACCTCAATCAGGAAAAATGAGCGAGGAATGACAAAGTTCTGTTTGTTTAAAGTAGTGCTTGCATTTCCATAATTTTATTGAACGAATTCGTTTTCACTGGCTGCCTGCCGTATCAATAAACGAAATTAACAAAAGACTTAACTCCGTTTCGTTGACAATCAGCCGTAGACGAGAGTCTTCATGCATAGCTGATTGTTAACGAAACAGAGTTAAATCTTTTGTCAAATCGGTTTTTTCCAATGGGGTTCATTCCAATTCACAAAAGATGCAATGTGGAATACCGCAGAGGTCAAATATTGGCCCATTGTTATTCATCCTGTTTATTAATGATATGCCTTTATGTCTGAAAACATGTAAAATATCTTTATATGCTGATGATATGTGTCTATATTACGCTAGTGCAAATCATCAAACTCTTACTGAATCATTAAATGCAGACTTATTACTTATTGATATTTGGTTAAAAAGGAACATACTTGCTTTAAATGTGCCAAAATGTGAATTACTTTTTATTGGAACGAAGAAACGGCTAAAAAATATTGTAGTACCAGATGTTTACATACAAAATGTTCCTCTCAAACGTGTAACCCACCGTAAGTATCTTGGAATAGTTATTGATGAACATTTGGATTGGGGTAAACATATTTAATATTTAAGAAAGAAGGTATTAACAGATATAAATTTGTTGAAAAGACTTAGACCATATGTTACACAGCAAACTGCACTTATATTTTATAAATCAGTAATTAAATGTATATAAGTTTGATTACTGTAGTGCAATTTGGGGGAATGCCGGAAAAGGAAGTTTAGACAGTTTGCAAAAGCTACAGAATAGGACACTCCGGGTGGTAATTCAAGTTGAATGGAGGTTCCCAAGCCGAGATTTAAAACGGAGAGATGAACATGTTCTATGTATTTTGTATAAAATAGTGCATGAAATGATATATGGTGGGTTTAGAAAGTACTTTTTTTTATTAAAGAATATCATTATGGCTTGAGAAATGCTTATAAAACCTTAGAACTGCCAAAACCACATATGAATTTAAAAAAGGAACTTATGTTATAGAGGCATTAAATCTTCGAATCAGCTACCTATGAACGTACAAAATATGTCTTTCTCTGTATTTAAATCAAGGGTAATATGAATATTAATTTTATATTTTGTTCGCTTAAATATCTATTTATATAACTATAACATCTAAAATAAACGCTGTCTGGAAAGGGGGGGGGGGGGGGGGCTTGGTAGTAGTATCTTGGTTTGTAAATTTTCATTTTTCTTTGTATACTTATGTTTTTTGCTTTTGTTTTTGTGTTTTTAATATTCCATATGCTATGATATGTGTTATCTTATAATTGTACATGTAATTTTTATATTGCGCACGGACCAACAGAAGAACAGCCTTTGGCTGAAGTTGGTGCCGTGCAAAAATAAAATAAACTGAACTGAAACTGAACTGAGTGAGAGAGAGAAGGGGTAGGAAAAGAGGGGAGAGAGGGGAGAGAGGGAAAGGACAGAGACTTGCCGTAACCATGAAAACGATCATAATCACAAACCCTGCAATTAGTGTAGAATCAAATGTGTGACGTTACTTGCGCCCCCCCCCCCCACCCCTATATTTTCCTTTATAAGTTATATAATTATTGCAAATATGTTTTTATACAACTCCTCACTCCTGTATGTAATATAAATTCCGTCATAATTGACAAGTTTCAAGTTTATAAAATGTGTTGTACAGAGCAAATTGAATAGGAGCTCTCATGATAAGTCACAGTGTTGCCAATTTGTCTTTAACTAATGACAACTTCAAATCTTCATGACCTTCCTATTTCTAATCGGATTTTGCTCGAACTTTCACTAATATGTTTCACTCATTTTTATGGAACTTAACAAAAGGGTGGACTTCGCTTTTAAAAGGTGGAGTTTTATCACAGAGCGAAGGTAAACTCTAAAAACAATTGTATAAACAGCAGGTGCTGTGGTCTAGTGGTACATTAACTCGCACCCATAGGCGCCGGAAGAAGGGGGGAAGGGAAGGCGCCCCCCCCCCAACCAACAAAATGAGAGGGAAACGCATTCTCGCCCCCCCCCCTCCACAAAAAAGCAGTAAAAGAGTACAGATTGTTTGTATTTTTTAACCAAAAAGAACATAACAAATAATAAAACCTGAATTGAACCACATATCAATTGGTTGACTTCAGAAAAAAGGAAAGTTAACAGGAATTAAATTTCCTATACATTCTGCATGCCCCTAGATTTATCAATGGAGGTTTTTATAATAGCGATACGCGTATATCGTGGAAATATTGTGAGAGGATGGGAAAGCGTGTTTGTTTTTATTGTAGGGGTGAGAAGAAATTAGCCCCTGAACACTGGCGTACTAATAGGAGGTTCTAATTCGATACCAGTGATTTACAAATGTTCCTGAAATGACATGATTTTCCGGTATTTTTTTCATTTTTTTTTGTAAATCATACCTTTTCACCCATCGAGGGCCCTAAGGCGGGCCCCTCGATGCTCATCTGACTGTAACTACATACCTAAAACCCCTGAGCTTCCGGGGGCTCTTCCCCCTGGACCTAACCAAGTGCCCTTAGGCGAGCCCCTGAATGCTCATCTGACCGTAATTAAATAAATAAAACCTCTGAGGTTTCGGGGGCAAAGCCCTTGGACCCCACGCCAATTTACGCTCCACTCGCTTCGCTCGCTACGCTCTACCTGTTCGTTACTACTCCACTTTTAAAAATGTCCCGTGGGGCCTGCATGTAAGAGTGGTGGTGATGCAGATTTTTCTTCTGTCCCCCCCCCCCCCAAAAAAAAAAAAACGTCTCTGCTCATTACGCCACTGCCCCAGGAAGGTGAGCCAGCGTGGCCGGTGAAAAAAATACAAATATGGTAGGGTAGCAGCGAAAATTATGCTAAATCGCCAAATTTTATGCCCAACCCCCAGACATCGAATTTGTAAGGAAATATCTGGCGCCGACTCAGCAAGCCGCTGAATAAGCGGGAGTGGGGGGAGGGGGGGGGGGGGTAGTAAGAAGCAATTTTTTAGGAAATATTTCGCGCCGACTGCGCCAGCCGCTGAATAAACGAGGGGGGGGGGGTAGTAAGAAGCATTTAAGGGAGAAATATGTTGGAAAATGTATGCAAATTGTGCTAAAAATGCTCAAATTATGCCAGAATTTTGCTAAAAATCGCCAAATTATGCCAGGCATAATGCCAGATACTAAAAGGGACAAAATTATGCCTGAAAGCATAATTATGCCAGATCTGGCAACTTGAGGTGAGCACCCTGGAATGTTGCCCCCCATCCCCCCCCCCCCCCTAATCCGAAACTGCTTCCGGCGCGCCTGCTCGCACCTCATTCCTAGGATAAAGGGTTGACATCCCAGCCCGGCATTTGACAAGACATTAATCCGCATTTGCAACTCTCCACCAAGATGTAAATGGGAACCTAGCTTTCGCTGGAGTAATAATTGCTGGGCCCTCAGAAAGACCAGTATTGATGCTGATGAAGCTTCCTTTGGTTAAAATTGAATATTATGCTCCTTCTTCTTCTTTTTTTTTCTTTTTCTCCTTCTTTTTTTTATTCATCTTCTTCTACTTCTCACCATCATCATCATTATCATCATCATAATCACCATCATCATCCTCATCATCATCATCATCATCATCATTTTCATCGTCAACGGTGGTGGTGGTGGAAGTAGTAGTAGTAGTAGTAGTAGTAGTAGTAGTAGTAGTAGTAGTAGTAGGAGTATTAGTAGTGGTGGTGCTGGTAGTAGTAGTAGTAGTAGTAGTAGTAGTAGTAGTAGTAGTAGTAGTAGTAGTAATAGTAGTAGTAGTAGAAATACATTTAGTACAAACAAAAGAAGGGTAAATTATTTCCTACTTACATTGGGTACGGGAGTAATTATGTTGCACACGGTGTCTTCTACAACAGATTTATTTCCAATCGTCCCGGTGAATCGTCCATTGTAGCCACATCTTGTTGGGCAAGTATCCCTTGCTCGTCTCAATACATTCACAGCCTCGGCTGGATGGACGAGACTTGCACGAACGAAGGTTTTCCCGACCCATCGTAATGTGAACGATGCCTAAATGTGGTGTCAGATGAGAGATAAAAGATGGCATATATCGTAATACATTTGTACAGAAGAAATACGATCGCATAAACTTTCGAAAAATTATTCCAAGGCAATTCCAATGACCTTACACGTCACCAATTAAAATGTGCTAATGTTAGTCCCTATTGGCGCTGAACATAATCTGTTCTTGATTTGTCTCGGATATAGAATAATTGAAAGTACACCTGATTTGATTTCGATATGAGGAGATAGCGCGACAAGATTATTATAAGAAGAAGGGGGGGGGCATCATTTCTTTTTACGAACCTTGTACTTGCCATCTCCAAGATAAGAAACTTCTCCATCGGCAGATGCACCGGCTTTAAGGTCATTATTGTAGATCCTGACCCGGATATAATCTCCTCCGTTTACTTTTAATTGATTCTTACTGTCTCTGGCCTCGATGATGACATCCAGACGATCACATATTTGGTATTTCCTTGAGGCATCGATGATGTAATACGTAGAATTCTTATCGCTCGTAACACCAGCGGTTTCCTTAAAGAAATAAATGAAAATAAAAGCATTTATTATGATAAACAATAATTGTAATATCAATAATGATAATGATAAGAATAATAATGATAATAACTATATCAAAAAATGATAATAATCATTATTACCTAGGGTTGGTCAATTCTGCTGGCCCTGCAATCATCATTACCCTAGCAATCGCCAGGTAGCTATTCAAACCTGAGTGCTATTTTTGGAAACGATCAAACAATTTTCCTAAAGAGTACTGCGTATAATGTTTTTGCAATTCCAATTAAATAATGACAGGGCCCATTTACAACACATTTGATGCATGAGACGGATAAAGGCGTAATCTTTAAATTTTGTCCATTTTGGGCCACTTTTCGAAGCCTTTCTTTCGCCCTTAGGGCTACCTATTTCCTATTTCCACTATCACAGAAGCTACAGACTTCTCACAAATTGCTCTGGATAGTCTGAGAGAAGTTCTTTCGTTTGACACGTAGTAACATGGGCGTCATTGCACGCAAAACGCTTTGACACGATTGCATTTCTGGTTCTTAGAATTATTATTACTATTCTTCAATCTTATCCTTATTTTTATAGTTATCTTTTGTAATACGTCATATGCCCAGGTTTTACTACTGTACTTCATCAAAGATGTCTTCCCAAAACTCTTAATTCGCTGCTAAAATATTATCAAGAGAAAAAAGGAAACATTGGAATAAATATTTGTTAAATAAAGTAATATCTAAAGAAGATCAAAATTAAGAATAAGGCGGAATATGAAATAGAAAAAAAAACATAAAGTAGAATATAGATCATATTAAAGATAAAGTTGAGTTCTGGTCATGCAATTGCATTGTGAAAGAAACGGTTGGGAATCGATCAGAAAAAGTTGATCATGTAGCATAAGTATTGGTGTGCACTGCAAGGTTTTGGAATAATCAAAATGAGGAGACATTGTCAATACATGTGTTTATCAAAATGACATGAAAACATTGGTTTACTCACGGGTCTCGAAATATTGAGGTGTGGAGTTGTTTGTTGGACGGTAGAAGCGTAATGTCCTCTAGTACTAGTAGATCCAAAGACCTGTTGGAATATGAAAACAAATATTAATTCTAACATTGAGAACTGGTCAAGCTTTACAAATGTGTCTTATTTATTAATTATAATTCTGATTAAGTTATGATAAAATATCAATAATTATTGGTTTCGTTTTTTCTAGGACGCACTGTTTATAATATATAGTTCGCTGATAACACCATTTTCGGCGGCTTGAATCAATAAGCCAGTTCGTAATTGCATAGTGCGCATGTGCCAAAATCTGGAACGAACTTTTCCAAATGTAACATGAACATATTAAGAGAGTTGAGAGAGCAATCGCGTTACCAGGTGGGGGTTCTTGGGGTGTGCTATGTTAATAATTATTATTATAACTATTATTATTGTTGGTGGTTTTTGTATTCTTTTAATTATCAAGATTATTATAGTCATTATTATGAGGTGGGCTGTATAAGGTACATACCACCTTATAATTTCGTTAGAATTGCCTTTATTTATTTATTATTCTTTATTTTTCTTATTTCGAACCACTTTTTTGTAAGCACGATTACTTAAAAATGGCTCAATCAAATGCATTCAAATTTGGTACACATATGTATAGGCATATGTACAACGCACAATAACGTTTTCAACATTGACCGTCACTGATGACGTCATCTAGGCGCCATTTTGTAAAAGTTTATGAAAATCAACTCATGATCATATCTTCATAACCAAAGGTTATTTCTCATTCATATTTATCATGATCAAGGTCAATATCCGTCCGGTCAATTGCAGGTCAAATAACGCGCGCGTGTGCGTACGTCCGCGCGTCAATGCGCGTGCAAAATTTTGAAATGCTGAAAATCGTCTCAAAATAATTTTGCATACGTTTTAGGTCATTCTAAGCATTTTATAAAAAATCGCGCACACACGCATGCGCGCGCGTTTTTCGCGCGTAAAACTAAACACAACTTAGAATCGCCATTTTTTTTCTTTCATGATATTCCACATATTTTTACAAACAAATTGATACTATTTTTTTATCTCTTTATGACAATTAATAACGGAATGATCGAACGTTTGACATAAATTTCCGTGCGCGTGAGCTCTTGTAATACATAGCATATATTGGAAAAATCATGCCTATGCAAATATCCATTATAGCTCTTTGTGATGCACCGGGGCCCTCAATTTTTTCATATTTAGATAGAGGATGAGTCGGAGATATGATTTCATGTCTCATATGGCCATTAAGTGTATCGTGACATCATCATAATGGCCTTCGAACTCAAAATACGAATTTGCATATTATGACGTCAGCATATTTATGGAAAATCGATTGTATCTCTGTAAATATTGCTCAATTTTCTTCCAAATTTCGATATGGTGTAGCTAAGACAATTCTCTACAAATTTTGATTCACGATTTTTCATTTCGACAAAAGCATCATGGCGTATTTTTTGCGATTAAAGGAGGAATGTCAATTTTTCACATTTTGCGTGTATTCTCTATGGGACATGATTTTTTTTCTCAAAACTCGATTCTACATTCCCGTCTTTCGCGAGCAATATCTTTGTCGTTTAAGCTTCATTTAGGCTGAACTTTGAGTATGTTGTAGCTGAGACAACAAGCTATCTCAAATGTGCCCTTTATTTTGTCTCAAATTTTAATTGGACCAGCCCACCTATACTTGTTCCAAACAAGTATTACAAATCTAGTCAGGTGGGCTGTATAACGTACAGACCACCTTATAATTTCGTAAGAGTTGCCTTTATTTATTTATCAGATGGGATGTATAACGTACAGACCACCTTATAATTTCGTTAGCATTGCCTTTATTTATTTATTTGTTATTTATTTATTTTTCTTATTTCTAACCGCTTTTTTGTAAGCACGGTGACTTGAAAATGGCTCAATCACATGCCTTCAAATTTGGCACACATATGTACAAAGCACAATAACGTTGTCAACATTGACCTTTACTGATGACGTCATCTAGGCGCCATTTTGTAAGATTTTACGAGAATCAACTCATGATCATATCTTCATAACCAAAAGGTATTTCTCATTCATATTTATCATGATCAAGGTCAATATCCGTCCAGTCAATTGCAGGTCAAAGAACGCGCGCGTGCGCGTTCGTCCGCGCGTCAATGCGCGTGCAAAATTTTAAAATGCTCAAAATCGTCTAAAAATCATTTTGCATACGTTTTAGGTCATTCTAAGCATTTTATAAAAAATCGCGCACACGTGCATGCGCGCGCGTAATCGCGCGTAAAACTATTACACAACATAGAATCGCCATTTTTTTTCTTTCATAATATTCCACATATTTTTACGAACAAAATGATACCATGTTAATCTCTTTATGACTATTAATAACAGAATGATCGACCGTTTAACATAAATTTCCGTGCGCGCGAGCTCTTGTATTACATAGCATATATGGGCAAGAACTTGCCTATACAAAATCCATTGTAGCTATTTAGGATGCAAGGTGACGCCAATTTTGTTTTCATATTTTGATAGATAATGAATTGGAGATATGATTTCATGTCTCATTTGACCCTCAATTAACTCATGACGTCATCAAAATGGCCTCCGAACTCAAAATTCCAATTTGCATATTATGATGTCAGCATATTTTTGGATAATTGATTGTATCACTGTAAATATTGATCGATTTTCTTCTTAATTTTGATATGTTCTAGCTGCGACAATTTTCTACAAACAAATGTCTACTATTGTTCATTTCGACAAAGGCATCATGGCGTTTTTTGCGATTGAAGGAGGCATGTCAATTTTTCACTTTTTGCGTGTATTCTCTATAGGACATGACTTTGTCTCAAAACTGGATTCTACATTTCCGTCTTTCGCGAGCAATATCTCCGTCGTTTTAGCTTCTTATGGAAAATTGATTGTATCTCTGTAAATGTTGATCGATTTTCTTCCAAATTTTCATATGTTTTAGCTGAGACAATTTTCTACAAATGCAGTGACCACGATATTTCATTTTGACAATGGCATCATGGCGTATTTTTGCGATTAAAGGAGGCATGTCAATTTTTCACATTTTGCGTGTATTCTCTATGGGACATGACTTTTTCTCAAAACTGGATTCTACATCCTGTCTTTTGCGAGCAATATCTCCGTCGTTTTAGCTTTGTTTACGCTGAACTTTGAGTATGTTGTAGCTGAGACAATAAGCTATCACTAGTGTGCCCTTTATTTTTCGATCAGATACCGGGATCATGCTCATATTTCAATTACAAAGTGGGATTTGTGCATTCCATTTTCCGTTTACGTGTAATCTCTATGGGAAATGTTTTGGTATATCGGTAACGCACTTGACTTCCGACCTCGAGGTCCCTGGTTCGAGTCCGGGCGTCACCAACAATTTTTTTCTTCACTTTTTTTTCTTTTTGACCATTCACTCTACCATCTCCTTTGAATATTAAAACACGTACAATCGCAAATAATGTAATAAACAACCATATTTACTTTATTATTACCCTATTATCACTTGATCCATTACTTTTTGCGTGTAATCCTTATGGGAGATGACTTTTTCTCAAATCAGGATTCTACATTCTTGTCTTTTGCGAGCAATATCGCCGTTATTTCAGCTTGATTTTTGTTGATTTTTGAGTATGTTGTAGCTGAGACTATATACTATCAAAATGTTCTCTCATTTTTTTCAGTCTGATGTCATCATGGTCTGTTGATGATAATCATCAACATCATCATGATGATCATCATCATCGTCATCGTCATCGTCATCACCATTACTATCAAGATCATCATCATCATCATCATCATCATGATCATCATTGTTTACATGTCTATATAACTTCTCCCTTTCTCAATATAGTAAATATTATAATCTATCATAAGACTTGAAGACAGACCACCTAATTCGTCCCCATGACGATTTAAATGTCTAGTTAGGTGGTCTGTCAATGACAGATCACCTATTGTTTTCGTCAGAATTTTCTTTCTTTCTTTATTTATTTATTATTATTATTATTTATTTTTATTTATTTCTTCACACTTTTTTGTTCACAGGATAACTCAAGATCGATTCAATCAATTTCCTTCAATTTTGGCACAGTCATAGGCCATTGTCATGAGACGTGACAGTAACATTTTCAAGGTCATCAAATTTTCATGACGTCATCCAGGCGCCATTTTGTGTTTTTTTTGGTACTTTTTACTCATGATCATATCTTCATAACGGAAAGGCATTTCTCATTCATATTCATCATGATTAAGGTCAATATCCGTCCGGTCAATTTCAGGTCAAAAAACGCGCGCGGATGCGTACGTCCGCGCGTCAGCGCGCGCGCAAAAAATAGAAATGCTCCAAATCGTCTTTAATTAATTTTGCATACGTTTCAGGCCATTTCAAGCATTTTTAAAAAAAACGCGCACACGCGGATGGGCGCGCGTTTTCGCGCGTACTGATATTTTGCAACATAGAATCGCTGAATTTTTTCTGTCATCATGTTTGACACATTTTTCCAAGCATTTTGATACCTTGTTCACCTTTTACTGACCAGTAATAACGGAATGAGCGTCCGTTTAAGATAATGTCCGTGCGTGCGAGCTCTCGTAATACATAGCATACATGGGCAAAAACATGCCGATACAAAATCCATTGTAGCGCTTTAGGATGCAAGTTGAACCCAATTTTTTGTCCATATTTTGATAGAGTATGAATTGGAAATATGATTTCATGTCTCATTTGACCCTCAATTAACTCATGACGTCATCATAATGGCCTCCCAACTCAAACTTTCAATTTGCATATTATGACGTCAGCAGATTTCTGGAAAATAGACTGTATCTCTGTCAATATTGATCAATTTTCTTTCAAATTTTGATATGATCTAGCTGAGACAATTCTCTACAAATGCAATTATCACGATATTTCATTTTGACAAAGGTATCATGGCGTATTTTTGCGATTAAAGGAGGCATGTCAATTTTTCACATTTTGCGTGTATTCTCTATGGGACATGACTTTTTCTCAAAACTGGATTCTACATCCTGTCTTTTGCGAGCAATATCTCCGTCGTTTTAGCTTTGTTTACGCTGAACTTTGAGTATGTTGTAGCTGAGACAATAAGCTATCACAAGTGTGCCCTTTATTTTTCGATCAGATGCCGGGATCATGCTCATATTTCAATTACAAAGTGGGATTTGTGCATTCCATTTTCCGTTTACGTGTAATCTCTATGGGAAATGTTTTGGTATATCGGAAACGCACTTGACTTCCGACCTCGAGGTCCCTGGTTCGAGTCCGGGCGTCTCCAACAATTTTTTTTTCTTCACTTTTTTTTCTTTTTGACCGTTTCACTCTACCATCTCCTTTGAATATTAAAACACGTACAATCGCAAATAATGTAATAAACAACCATATTTACTTTATTATTACCCTATTATCACTAGATCCATTACTTTTTGCGTGTAATCCTTATGGGAGATGACTTTTTCTCAAATCTGGATTCTACATTCTTGTCTTTTGCGAGCAATATCGCCGTTATTTCGGCTTGATTTTTGTTGATTTTTGAGTATGTTGTAGCTGAGACTATATACTATCTAAATGTTCTCTCATTTTTTTCAGTCTGATGTCATCGTGGTCTGTTGATGATAATCATCAACATCATCATGATCATCATCATCATCATCATCGTCATCCCCATTACTATCAAGATCATCATCATCATCATCATCATCATTGTTTACATGTCTATATTAAACTTCTCCCTTTCTCAATATAGTAAATATTATAATACATCATAAGACTTGAAGACAGACCACCTAATTCGTCCCCATGACGAATTAAATTTCTAGTTATTATTATTATTTATTTTTATTTCTCCCCGTTTTTTGTTCATCGGTTAACTCAAGATCGGTTGTGTTAATTTCTTTCAATTTTGACACAGTCATAGGTCATTGTCATGAGACGTGACAGTAACCTTTTCAAGGTCATCAGGTCATCGTGACGTCATCCAGGCGCCATTTTGTGAAATCACGTTATCCATCATATCTTCATGATGCCTAAGCAAAGGTCATTCATATTCATATCACATATACTTCAGGTCAACGGTCAACAAGTCATGTCATCAAAGGTCACATAAAGGTCATGACGCTCACGTACGCGCGCGTCAAAATTTTAAAATGCTCAAAATCACTTAACTATTAAACGAGAGTACGAATCAGGTCAATTTAAGCATTTCAAAATTTTCTGTCCGTACGTGTCACCGGGCGCGTTGCGCGCGCTCATAACGCGCGGAAAAGGTCAAATTCAAATTGTTTACATGATTTAGATTCCTCTTACCGTAAATGACAATTTACATTAATTTCAGTCACTCTTGACCTTTCATAAGGCCGTGAGCGCGCGTCAAAGTTCAAATTCCGCGCGTGCTGCTATGGGCAATATAATGTAAATTTGATCAAAAACATGCTACTTTATAAATCGAAATAGCTCTTCAGATAGTCCGTCGACCCCCAATTTTTATATCATGGTTGGAAAGAGCATGAGTTGGAGATATGATTTCATACCACTCTGACTCGTACAAAGTGAAACAAAATCTTCATATTTGCATCTAAACTAAAGAAAATGTATTTTGTTGATGACGTCATTTTTGTCTTTGTTTAATTGAGATTATCTCGGTTATCAGTAATCGATTTTCTCCCAGATTTCGATATGTTGTAGCTGAGATAATTCTCTATCACAAACATGTCATTTATTTTTTATTTAAATGACGTCATCATACTTAAATATTCGATTAAAGACGACAATGCATAATTTGTTATATTTGCGTGTTATGTCTATGGGAGGTCACTTTTTTCAAAACATGAATCTGCATGACAAGGTGTTTTGACCAGTATCTCGGTTGTTATTCAACAGTTTTCTCCCAAATTTTAGTATGTTGTAGCTGAGACTATTTGCTATCTAAATATTTCCTCATTTTTTTTAAATTAGTTGTCAGGATCATGCTTATGCTCATCATCATCATTAACATTATCGTTTTTATCGTCATATAACATTATCATTATCATCATCATCATCACCTTTACTATCATGATCATCACCATGTTCATCATGATCATCATTGTTTACATGTCTATATAACTTCTCCCATTCTCAAATCTATCATAAGACTTAGACAGACCACCTTATTCGTCTTCGTGACGAATTAAATTCTAGTTTATTTTTATTCTTTATTTTTCTTATTTCGAACCACTTTTTTGTAAGCACGATTACTTGAAAATGGCTCAATCAAATGCTTTGAAAATTGGTACACATAGGTATAGGCATATGTACAAAGCACAATAATTTTTTTAACATTGACCTTTGCTGATGACGTCATCTAGGCGCCATTTTGTATAATTTTACGAAAATCAACACATGATCATATCTTCATAACCAAAAGCTATTTTTCATTCATATTTATCATGATCAAGGTCAATATCCGTCCGGTCAATTTGAGGTCAAATAACGCGCGCGTGCGCGTACGTCCGCGCGTCAATGCGCGCGCAAAATGTTAAAATGCTCAAAATCGTCTCAAAATCATTTTGAATACGTTTTAGGCCATTCTAAGCATTTTATAAAAAATCGCGCACACGCGCATGCGCGCGCGTTTTCGGGCGTAAAACTATTGCATAACATAGAATTGCCTTTTTCTTTCTTTCATAATACTCCACATATATTTACAATCAAATTGATACCACGTTTGTCTCCTTGTGACCATTAATAACAAGATGAGCGTCAATTCAAGATAAATGTCCGTGCGCGCGAGCTCTTTTAATACATAGCATATATGGGCTAAAACATGCCTATATAAAATCCATTGTAGCTCTTTAGGCTGCAAGGTGACCCCAATTTTGTTTTCATATTTTGATAGAGAATAAATTGGAGATACGATTTCATGTTTCATTTAACCCTCAATCAACTCATGACGTCATCATAATGGCCACCGAACTCAAAATTTCAATTTGCATATTATTACGTCAGCCAATTTATGGAAAATTTATTGTAGCTCTGTAAATATTGATCGATTTTCTTCCAAATTTTGATTTTTTCTAGCTGAGACAAATTTCTACAAATGCAGTAACCATTATCTTTCATTTTGACAAAGGCATCATGGCGTATTTTTGCGATTAAAGGAGGCATGTCAATTTTTCACATTTTGCGTGTATTCTCTAAGGGACATGACTTTTCTCAAAACTGGATTCTACATTCCTGTCTTTCGCGAGCAATATCTACGTCGTTTTAGCTTCGATTACGCTGAACTTCGAGTATGTTGTAGCTGAGACAATAAGATATCTCAAATGTGCCCTTTATTTTGTCTCAATTTTTTTGTTGGATCAGCCCACCTATACTTGTTCCAAACAAGTATTACAAATCTAGTTTATTTATTTATTATTCTTTATTTTTCTTATTTCGAACCACATTTTTGTAAGCACGATTACTTAAAAATGGCTAAATAAAATGCCTTCAAATTTTGCACACATATGTATAGGCATATGTACAAAGCACAATCATGTTTTCAACATTGACCTTCACTGATGACGTCATCTAGGCGCCATTTTGTAAAATTTTACGAAAATCAACACATGATCATATCTTCATAACCAACAAGTATTTCTCATTCAAATTTATCATGATTAAGGTCAATATCCGTCCGGTCAATTTCAGGTCAAATAACGCGCGCGTGCGCGTACGTCCGCGCGTCAATGCGCGCGCAAAATGTTAAAATGCTCAAAATCGTCTCAAAATCATTTTGCATACGTTTTTGCCCATTCTAAGCATTTTATAAAAAATCGCGTACACGGGCATGCGCGCGCGTTTTCGCGCGTCAAACTATTACACAACATAGAATCGCCTTTTTTTTCCTTTATAATGTTGCACATATTTTTAAAAACAAATTGATACCATCTTTATTTCTTTATGACTATTAATAACGGAATGATCGACCGTTTAACATAAATTTCCGTGCGCGCGAGCTCTTGTAATACATAGCATATATGGGCAAAAACATGCCTATACAAAATCCATTGTAGCTCTTTAGGATGCAAGGTGACGCCAATTTTTTTAAATATTTAAATAGAGTATGAATTGGAGATATGATTTCATGTCTCATTTGACCCTCAATTTCCACATGACGTCATCATAATGGCCTCTGAACTCAAAATTTCAATTTGCATATTATGATGTCAGCATATTTTTGGATAATTGATTGTATCACTGTAAATATTGATCGATTTTCTTCTTAATTTTGATATGTTCTAGCTGCGACAATTTTCTACAAACAAATGTCTAGTATTGTTCATTTTGACAAAGGCATCATGGCGTTTTTTGCGATTAAAGGAGGCATGTCAATTTTTCACTTTTTGCGTGTATTCTCTATAGGACATGACTTTGTCTCAAAACTGGATTCTACATTCCCGTCTTTCGCGAGCAATATCTCCGTCGTTTTAGCTTCGTTTACGCTGAACTTTGAGTATGTTGTAGCTGAGACAATTAGCTATCTCACGTGTGCCCTTCATTTTGTCTCATACTTTAGTTGGACCAGCCCACGTATACTTGTTCCAAACAAGTATTACAAACCTAGTTTATTTATTAGGTGGTCTGTCGATGACAGATCACCTATTGATTTCGTTAGAATTTTCTTTATTCTTTATTCTTTATTTCTTTATTTCTTTATTTTTATTTCTTCCGTACACTTTTTTGACCACACGTTTACTCGAAATCGACATGGTCAATTTCCTTCAAATTTGTGTCAGTCATCAAGCCTTATGATTTCAAGTTTAATTTACCTTTTCAAGGTCATTAGGTCATCGTGACGTCATCCAGGCGCCATTTTGTAAAAATCAGGTCATTATCATATCTCGATAACGAGTAATCAAAAACAAACCATATTTGGTATACATCAACTTCAGGTCAAAGGTCAACTAAAAATGTTAACAAATTCCGCGCGCGCACCTCGACGCGCACGTACACGCGCATCAAATATTTATAATGCTCCGATTCGTTTAAAATTAATTTTGCATACGTTTAAGGCCATTTTAAGCATTTTTAAAATTTGCGCGCGCGTAATTATGCACGCGCGTTTCCGCGCGTATCCGCGCGTCCTGGCATTTTGCAACATGGAATCGCCAAATTTTTTCTATTATCATATTTATTACATTTTTCCAAGCATTTTGATACCTTGTTTATCTTTTTCCGACCAGTAATGACGCAATTAGCGGCTGTCAAAGTTGAACGCACGCGCCGACCTGCGCTATCTGTATCCACAATACATGGGCAAAAACCTGCCTATACAAAATTCATTTTAACTCTTCAGAATGGATAGATACCCCCCAATTTCTTTCATATTTAAATAGATTATGAGTTGGAGATATGATTTCATGTCTCATTTAACCCTCAATTAACTCATGACGTCATCATAATGGCCTCCGAACTCTAAATTTCAATTTGCATATTATGACGTCAGCAGATTTTTAGAAAATTGATTGTATCTCTGTAAATATTGATCAATTTTCTTTCAATTTTTTTTTTGTTCTACCTGAGAATATTCTCTACAAAACCAGTTTCCACAATTTTTCTTTTTGACAATGGTATCATGGCGTATTTTTACGATTAATGGAGGCATGTCAATTTTTCACATTTTGCGTGTATTCTCTATGGGACATGACTTTTTCTCAAAACTGGATTCTACATTCTCGTCTTTCGCGAGCAATATCTCCGTCGTTTTAACTTTGTTTACGCTGAGCTTTGAGTATGTTGTAGCTGAGACAATAAGCTATCACTAGTGAGCCCTTTATTTTTCGATCAGATGCCGGGATCATGCTCATATTTCACTTCAAAGTGGGATTTGAGAATTCCATTTTCCGTTTACGTGTAATCTCTATGGGAAATGTTTTTGTATATCGATAACGCATTTGACTTCCGACCTCGCGGTCCCCGGTTCGAGTCCAGGCGTCTCCAACAATTTGTTTTCTTCATTTTTTTTCTTTTTGACCCTTCACTGTACCATCTCCTTTGCTCATTAAAACACGTAGAATCGCTAATAATGTAATAAACAACTATATTTACTTTATTATTACCCTATTATCACTTGATCCAATATTTTTTGCGTGTAATCCTTATGGGAGATGACTTTTTCTCAAATCTGGATTCTACATTCTTGTCTTTTGCGAGCAATATCGCCGTTATTTCGGCTTGATTTTTGTTGATTTTTGAGTATGTTGTAGCTGAGACTATATGCTATCTAAAATGTTCTCTCATTTTTTTCAGTCTGATGTCATCATGGTCTGTTGATGATAATCATCAACATCATCATCATCATCATCATCGTCATCACCATTACTATCAAGATCATCATCATCATGATCATCATCATGATCATCATTGTTTACATGTCTATATAACTTCTCCCTTTCCCAATATAGTAAATATTATAATCTATCATAAGACTTGAAGACAGACCACCTTAATCGTCCTCGTGACGATTTAAATTCTAGTTATTCTTTATTTTTCCTTTTTCGAACCACTTTTTTGTAAGCACGATTACTTAAAAATGGCTCAATAAAACGCCTTCAAATTTGGCACATATATGTATAGGCATATGTACAAAGCACAATAATGTTTTCAACATTGACCTTCACTGATGACGTCATCTAGGCGCCATTTTGTAAAATTTTACGAAAATCAACACATGATCATATCTTCATAACCAAAAGCTATTTCTCATTCATATTTATTATGATCAAGGTCAATATCCGTCCGGTCAATTTCAGGTCAAATAACGCGCGCGTGGGCGTACGTCCGCGCGTCAATGCGCGCGCAAAATGTTAAAATGCTCAAAATTGTCTCAAAATCATTTTGCATACGTTTTAGGCCATTCTAAGCATTTTATAAAAAATCGCGCACACACGCATGCGTGCGCGTTTTCGCGCGTTAAACTTTTGCACAACATAGAATTGCCATTTTTTTTCTTTCATAATATTTCACATATTTTTACAAACAAATTGATACCATGTTTGTCTCTTTATGACTATTAATGACGGAATGATCGACCGTTTAACATAAATTTCCGTTCGCGCGAGCTCTTGTAATACATAGCATATAAGGGCAAAAACATGCCTATACAAAATCCATCGTAGCTCTTTAGGATGCAAGGTGACGCCAATTTTTTTTTAAATATTTAAATAGAGTATGAATTGGAGATATGATTTCATGTCTCATTTGACCCTCAATTTCCACATGACGTCATCATAATGGCCTCCGAACTCAAAATTTCAATTTGCATATTATGATGTCAGCATATTTTTGGATAATTGATTGTATCACTGTAAATATTGATCGATTTTCTTCTTAATTTTGATATGTTCTAGCTGCGACAATTTTCTACAAACAAATGTCTAGTATTGTTCATTTTGACAAAGGCATCATGGCGTTTTTTGCGATTAAAGGAGGCATGTCAATTTTTCACTTTTTGCGTGTATTCTCTATAGGACATGACTTTGTCTCAAAACTGGATTCTACATTTCCGTCTTTCGCGAGCAATATCTCCGTCGTTTTAGCTTCGTTTACGCTGAACTTTGAGTATGTTGTAGCTGAGACAATTAGCTATCTCACGTGTGCCCTTCATTTTGTCTCATACTTAAGTTGGACCAGCCCACGTATACTTGTTCCAAACAAGTATTACAAATCTAGTTTATTTATTATTCTTTATTTTTCTTATTTCGAACCACTTTTTTGTAAGCACGATTACTTAAAAATGGCTCAATAAAACGCCTTCAAATTTGGCACACATATGTATAGGCATATGTACAAAGCACAATCATGTTTTCAACATTGACCTTCACTGATGACGTCATCTAGGCGCCATTTTGTAAAATTTTACGAAAATCAACACATGATCATATCTTCATAACCAAAAGCTATTTCTCATTCATATTTATTATGATCAAGGTCAATATCCGTCCGGTCAATTTCAGGTCAAATAACGCGCGCGTGCGCGTACGTCCGCGCGTCAATGCGCGCGCAAAATGTTAAAATGCTCAAAATTGTCTCAAAATCATTTTGCATACGTTTTAGGCCATTCTAAGCATTTTATAAAAAATCGCGCACACACGCATGCGTGCGCGTTTTCGCGCGTAAAACTTTTGCACAACATAGAATTGCCATTTTTTTTCTTTCATAATATTTCACATATTTTTACAAACAAATTGATACCATGTTTGTCTCTTTATGACTATTAATGACGGAATGATCGACCGTTTAACATAAATTTCCGTTCGCGCGAGCTCTTGTAATACATAGCATATAAGGGCAAAAACATGCCTATACAAAATCCATCGTAGCTCTTTAGGATGCAAGGTGACGCCAATTTTTTTTAAATATTTAAATAGAGTATGAATTGGAGATATGATTTCATGTCTCATTTGACCCTCAATTTCCACATGACGTCATCATAATGGCCTCCGAACTCAAAATTTCAATTTGCATATTATGATGTCAGCATATTTTTGGATAATTGATTGTATCACTGTAAATATTGATCGATTTTCTTCTTAATTTTGATATGTTCTAGCTGCGACAATTTTCTACAAACAAATGTCTAGTATTGTTCATTTTGACAAAGGCATCATGGCGTTTTTTGCGATTAAAGGAGGCATGTCAATTTTTCACTTTTTGCGTGTATTCTCTATAGGACATGACTTTGTCTCAAAACTGGATTCTACATTTCCGTCTTTCGCGAGCAATATCTCCGTCGTTTTAGCTTCGTTTACGCTGAACTTTGAGTATGTTGTAGCTGAGACAATTAGCTATCTCACGTGTGCCCTTCATTTTGTCTCATACTTCAGTTGGACCAGCCCACGTATACTTGTTCCAAACAAGTATTACAAATCTAGTTTATTTATTATTCTTTATTTTTCTTATTTCGAACCACTTTTTTGTAAGCACGATTACTTAAAAATGGCTCAATAAAACGCCTTCAAATTTGGCACACATATGTATAGGCATATGTACAAAGCGCAATCATGTTTTCAACATTGACCTTCACTGATGACGTCATCTAGGCGCCATTTTGTAAAATTTTACGAAAATCAACAAATGATCATATCTTCGTAACCAAAAGCTATTTCTCATTCATATTTATCATGATCAAGGTCAATATCCGTCCGGTCAATTTCAGGTCAAATAACGCGCGCGTGCGCTTACGTCCGCGCGTCAATGCGCGCGCAAAATTTTAAAAATGTTCAAAATCGTCTCAAAATCAGTTTCCATACGTTTTAGGCCATTCTAAGCATTTTATAAAAAATCGCGCACACGCACATGCGTGCGCGTTTTCGCGCGTAAAACTATTGCATAACATAGAATCGCCATTTTTTTTCTTCCATAATATTCCACATATTTTTAAAAACAAATTGATACTATGTTTGTCTCTTTATGACTATTAATGACGGAATGATCGACCGTTTAACATAAATTTCCGTGCGCGCGAGCTCTTGTATTACATAGCATATAAGGGCAAAAACATGCCTATACAAAATCCATCGTAGCTCTTTAGGATGCAAGGTGACGCCAATTTTTTTTAAATATTTAAATAGAGTATGAATTGGAGATATGATTTCATGTCTCATTTGACCCTCAATTTCCACATGACGTCATCATAATGGCCTCCGAACTCAAAATTTCAATTTGCATATTATGATGTCAGCATATTTTTGGATAATTGATTGTCAGTATCACTGTAAATATTGATCGATTTTCTTCTCAATTTTGATATGTTCTAGCTGCGACAATTTTCTACAAACAAATGTCTAGTATTGTTCATTTTGACAAAGGCATCATGGCGTTTTTTGCGATTAAAGGAGGCATGTCAATTTTTCACTTTTTGCGTGTATTCTCTATAGGACATGACTTTGTCTCAAAACTGGATTCTACATTTCCGTCTTTCGCGAGCAATTTCTACGTCGTTTTAGCTTCATTTACGCTGATCTTCGAGTATGTTGTAGCTGAGACAAAAGGCTATCTCAAATGTACCCTTTATTTTGTCTCAATTTTTTGTTGGATCAGCCCACCTATACTTGTTCCAAACAAGTATTACAAATCTAGTTCATTTTTCTTATTTCTAACCACTTTTTTGTAGGCACGATTACTTCAAAATGGCTCAATCAAATGCCTTCAAATTTGGCACACATATGTATGGGCATATGTACAAAACACGGTAAGGTTTTCAACCTTGACCTTGACTGATGACGTCATCTAGGCGCCATTTTGTGAAATTTTCTGAAAATCATCTCATGATCATATCTTAATAACCAAAGGTATTTCTCATTCATATTTATCATGATCAAGGTCAATAAAAGTCCAGTCAATTTCAGGTCAAAAAATTGCAGGTGAAATAACGCGCGCGTGCTCGTACGTCCGCGCGTCAGTGCGCGCGCAAAAATTTCAAATGCTCAAAATCGTCTCAAAATTATTTTGCATACGTTTTAGGTCATTTTAAGCATTTTTTAAAAAATCGCGCACACGCGCATGCGCGCGCGTTTTCGCGCGTAACACCATTACACAACATAGAATCGCCTTTTTTTTTCTTTCATGATATTTCTCATATTTGTTCGAGGAATTTGATACCATGTTTATCTCTTGATGACCATTAAAAAGAATGAGCGTCATTTCAAGATAAATGTCCGTGCGCGCGAGCTCTTTTATTACATAGCATATATGGGCAAAAACATGCCTATACAAAATCCATTATTGCTCTTTGGAATGAACCGTGACCTTCAATGTTTTTTTCATATTTAGATAGAGTATGAGTCGGAAATATGATTCCATGTCTCATTTGGCCATTAAGTGTATAGTGACATCAACCCTTCGAGGCTATCAAGAAGACCCGTTAAGTGCAAAACATTCAGAGGCGCTCGTATTGGAGATGTTTGTGACATTGTTTGTGAGCAAGCTATTCAGCAAAATGCTAAAGAAGTAATCCTTCATCTAGGTTCGAACGATGTCACTTCACACGACGCAGATGAAATTGTTGCAAAACTTGAGTCCCTGGCAGAACAAATTGTCAAACTGACACCAGCCAAAAAAATAGGTGTCAGCAAGCGATTTCGAGAAAGTGCGCAGTGTAAATGAAATGTTGAAACTTCTAGCCAATCGCCGCAGCTGGGGAGTCGTGGACAATGAAAACATCACTCCTGACACACATCTCGCTGCTGATGGCGTACACTTAAACGGCTACGAAGTACGTGTATTGGCACAGAATATCATCGCATATCTTCGAGGATCCCGCCCTGCGTTTCATCGTGACCAGTTTCCATCAGCTACTGTTTATGTTTCTGATCCGGCTAGTTTGGATAACAAATATGCTCGGTTCCAATCTCAATATCCTGATGCTCCGTCTTTTCAGATGACGAGCAAAGCGAAATTCCGCAAGAAAGCGTCCGACCGTGTTTTCCCACGAGACTGGCTAGATTGTCTACAAACAGCCCGGAGACTCCTCAACAGTCACATAGATTAGACAATAGTCATGAAGACATTGATGACTTCAATCGATCAAGTGATTCAGTTCGAAATAGTGACAATGCAGACAGTAATAGCAATCAAGAAGCCTATCTTGAACTTGCTGATGATGGAAGTATACCAGTTATTTCAAAACGAGGATTACGTATGTGTCATTTGAATGTTAATTCCTTACCAAATAAACTTGACGACCTAAGGTATTTGTTAAGAAATTCTCCCTTCGACATCATTGGCCTTACTGAGACTCATTGTGATAACACGGTTAGTGACAACGAACTGCATATTGATGGTTATGATTTACTAAGGAAAGATAGATGGGTGGGGCGTGATGATTTATTTGAAGAACACCCTCCACTTTCAACATGTGAAAGATCTTGGGTTAAACTTAGAAACTATTTGGATAAAAACCAAGGTACGGAACGTGAAATCATTTTTAATTTGTGTTATGTACCGTCCGCCGAACTCTTCAGTTGATTATTTTGATTTAATGTCTGCTATGATGAGTAATGCTCTAGATTTTGATTGTGAACTGATTATATTGGGGGACCTCAACTGTGACCTACTTTCTGACAATGTCGATTCATCGACACGATCTCTTATGACTGTAATGCAGGGATCACTTTTGTCACAGTTGTTTGAGATTCCTACTCGTGTGACCCAGCATTCTAAAACACTTATTGACCTTATTTATACAACATGTCCTGACGATCACAGTATTTCAGGTGTCATAAAAACTCACATTAGTGATCATTTTTTGATATTCACATGTTTACATTCTAGAAGTGCTGGGAATGTTCATAACGATATCAAATTCAGAAACTTAAAAGAATTTAAGCAGGAAAATTTTGTCAACGATCTCTTTAACTTAATGTTTAGAGAATTAGCTTGTGTTAGCAACGTTGACACAGCTTGGAAATTGTGGTACAATCAAGTAATGTCAGTTATTAATAAACATATGCCATATAAACGCAAAAGAATGAGGAAAAAACCCTCTCCTTGGATCACAGGTGAAATTATTACATTGATAAATAAAAGAAAGTATCTCCATAACAAGGCTTTAAAGTTTAACTCCTCAGGATTATGGAAAGAATATCGTAGAATACGTAACATGGTAACAAGTTTAACTAAAAAATCTAAACAAAAGTATATACAGGGTTTATTGCAAGATAAGTCTGGTGACCCCGGTGCATTATGGTCTATTCTAAAGCAACTGTCCTCTAGCACTGGTCAGCTTTCCATAAAATTGAATATTAATGATGTTGAAATTTATCAGCCTGAAATTGTTGCCGAAAAACTGAACGACTACTTTATTGATAGTGTTTCAGAACTCCTGGGAAAAACAGATTGGAGAGCCAGTGAAACCACAAGTCCAGATGTAATTGTCAGTTGTCCATTGCCACAGGAGAATTGTGAGGACCTTGATCATGTTGATCGTCAAATTTTTGATATTCCTTCAATCACCTACGATTTTGTTGTAAAAGAAATTGATAGCCATTCTGTAAAAAAAGCGACAGGGCCTGATGACATCTCTGTTAAAATGTTGAAAATGATGAAATATGCCACAAATGTAATAGATGGTCCTATTTATATTTTCAACCTTTCTTTGTCAAACGGGCATTTTCCAAAAGCATGGTGCTTGGCCAAAATTCGACCTATTTTTAAGGGCGGTGATCGATTATGTATAGAAAATTATCGACCAATATCCTTATTGTCAATTGTTTCAAAAATTTTGGAGAAATGGGTACAAAAGCATTTACAGACATACTTATTAAATAGCGATTTCTTCAGTGAAAGTCAATTTGGCTTTAGACCGAAGCATTCATGTGAAAGTGCTCTATTGTGTATGGTTGATGACTGGGCAACTGAAGTTGATAGGAGTAAATTTTGTGGGGTAGCGTTTATTGATATGCGTAAAGCCTTTGATTCTGTTAACTACGATGTATTGCTGAACAAACTTTCTATGATAGGATGCTCTGAGAATGCATTGGCATGGTTTAAATCCTACTTTTGCTTTAGGGATCAATTGACAGAAATAGGGGGTAAATTATCCAATACAAGGTCAACTATCTCTGGGGTACCACAAGGCTCGGTTTTAGGGCCCCTGTTGTTTACAATATATATTAACGATTTGGTTTCCAGTATAAAGTCAGGAAAAGTTGTCATGTTTGCTGACGATGCAACTCTGTATGTTAGTGGTAGTAATCTTGAATCGGTTGAAAGTCAACTAAATTCTGCAATGAATGAAGTCTACAAGTGGACATCTAAAAATAGATTGGTACTAAATGATAAAAAAACGAAAGTGATGCTTCTTGGTTCTCGACAACGATTGAATACCTTGTAGGATAAAAAAATATCTGTTATAATTAATGGTACCTTACTCGAATGTGTATCTGAATATAAGTGTCTGGGGGTGTCGATTGATGATACTCTGACATTCAAATCTCATGTTACTTCTATTGCAAAAGTCATGAAACAAAAACTTGGCCTAATTAGAAGAAACAAGTATATATTTAATGTTGATCAACTCAAAAGATTATATTGGGGATTTGTTCTCCCCCATGCATTATATTGTTCAACCGTCTGGTCATCTTCATCCGAATCTAACTACAAAATATTAAACACGCTACACAAGCGCGCAGAATACATTGTACATATTGTAAGTGGATATACTTGGGAAACCTCATCGGAAACAGTTTTTCGAATACTAGCCTGGCCTACTCTAAAATAACTGTTTAACAAGTCAATATCATGCATGGTGTATAAATGTGTAAGTGGGGTAGCACCATCCCAGTTAAGTAGTAAATTTGTTCTAAATGACAATGTCTCTACACGTGTAACACGAAGCACCAACAGGTTGTTATTACGTATCCCTCAATGCAAAACTCAATTTTATCGGAGGACATTTGTACCAGTTAGTGTAAATGAATGGAACTGTTTGTCCGATGAATGCCGATCTGCCCAGTCCTTAGCCATTTTCAAAAAATGTATCAAACCTTGCAATAAATAGCTTTTTTTAAATGAAGGTGGAGGAGGGGGTTGCAGTGAGGTCAAATTCATTTTATGCTTGATTTTAATGTAATTTTTAGTTTGTAAACAGGTGGTAAACAGGTGTGTGTGTTAGCTTTCGTTACCCCTGTCATTTCTATATATAATATTGTTCATTGTCATATTTATGTTGTTTTTTAATCAGAGCCCTGTTCGGCCGTCAGATGGTAAAACGGTCTAACTCGAAAATCGCTGTTCTGAGAAAAATGACTTTGAAGTTTAGAAGTTTCAGCTTTTTTAGGAAATGGGTATAATCCATTTTTAGCAAAGGGACAAGAAGAAGCATATTAAACACTGATAACTGAAGAATTTTGTGCTTATTTGGGGTTTTAATTATTAAAAAAATGAGATTTTTGTGCAGATAGACTGTTTAAAAACAGCACATGCATACACTCCCACTACACATCATAATATGGTAAAATGGTCTATCTTCGAGAAAGACCATAAACACTATTGCCATAATACTAACTCGAAGATAGACCATTTTACCATCTGACAGCGATGATTAAAAAATCTCAATTCAGAAGGTTAAAAGGTTTATGTAAAATATAGCTCGTTTTACCCCCAAACGATATTACCGGCAATGGGCTAACTCACAGATAGACCGTTTTACCATCAAATCTGAAGGAAAAATACAAAAAAGTACCAAGATAGCGGAAATTATCTCTAAAAGAAGACATGATGGGATTTTCTCAATAGCACCATTGGAAATAGCGCCCTCACATGACCCGGAAAGTGAATTTACCTCAAAAAGTCAAAATTTCGAGTTAGACCGTTTTACCTTCTGACGGCCGATTTGTATGCCTCGATAATACAAAAAATAAACAATAAGATTCTTCCTCTTCCCCTCCTTCTTCCTAGTACATGTAGTAGGAGTAGTACTAGAAGCAGTATCACAATAATAATGACAACAATGTTTATTATGGTTGGTGTTGTTACTAATGTTATTTTTGTAATTATTATGTTTGTTATTGTGATCCTTATCATGATTATTATCGTTAAGATAAGTTATTTTTGTAATTATTATAATCATTATTATTGTAATCATTATGATGAATATGGACATGATGATTTTGATGACGATAAGTATAAGTATATAGTATTATTTTAATTGTTATCATATCATTATTATCATCTGTATTATCAGCATAATCTACAATGGCAGTAGTGTAGTATAGTACATGTAGAATTAGGCCTTATAGTAGAGGTATCATTCTGATCATTATTAGTCTGATTATCTTTTGCAATACGTCTAGACGATAAACTCATAACAATCGACAATTGTCATGAATCATTGTCTTTAAGTTTACCATTTAATGCATCTGGTTCGAATTTTGCTCAGGTATTTGGTACTGGATGATTTAAATGGTAGAAATTAACTTGTGTCCTATTCATTCTAGTCTTATTCATTTGCATTATGCTTTATTCATTCAAATTCTAATGTTTCTGACTGTTTTAAAGACAATATCTTATGTGTCGATCATAGTTCTATGTAGCTTGATATCTCACGGTAATTTAGAGAAAAGCAATGCAAGCAATGATTTCTGAATAGTAGCGACTATCGCGTTCGCCTTTGCTGTTCTTCAATAATATTTGACAAGCAGTATTAATTAATTTTTCAAGGACTCATGATAAATTCGTTTAACAGTTGATTACCCTCGGTTGATTCTTTTGTTCGGATTATTTGGCGGGGAAAATAAACGTGAATGTATTATTATTATTATTTGTTCATCGTCGCTACGATGCTCTTTGAATCAAAAAAAGCTTTTAGTGTTAGGCTTCCTGAAAGAAATTTCAATTGTTGTTAAGAAATGTTTGGTTGCACTCTGTAGATTATGATGATGTGTTTGATCTTTTTTTCAATACAAGATCAAACACATGATGAAAATCTACTGGCTGGATGCCAATAAGTTCTTGACAACAATAACAAACAATGAGCTAGTGCTATTCGGTGTGGCGTACACATGGCAATCACATGGTAGATAAAATTATGATCATCAGTACTGGGTCAAATAAATTAAAGAGAACTGAATTTGAACCCGGGCCATAGGCTATCCCCTCTCGTTCTCTCTCCTTCTCTCTCCCTCTTCGTCGCCTTACTTTCCCCTCTCTTACATCCCTGTGCATTTTGTATGCCTCGATAATACAAAAAATAAACAATAAGATTCTTCCTCTTCCCCTCCTTCTTCCTAGTACATGTAGTAGGAGTAGTACTAGAAGCAGTATCACAATAATAATGACAACAATGTTTATTATGGTTGGTGTTGTTACTAATGTTATTTTTGTAATTATTATGTTTGTTATTGTGATTATTATCCTTATCATGATTATTATCGTTAAGATAAGTTATTTTTGTAATTATTATAATCATTATTATTGTTATCATTATGATGAATATGGACATGATGATTTTGATGACGATTAGTATAAGTATATAGTATTATTATAATTGTTATCATATCATTATTATCATCTGTATTATCAGCATAATCTACAATGGCAGTAGTGTAGTATAGTACAGTACACGCCGAAAATCTCCGCAACACGATTTACACGATTCAAAATTTACACGATTCGAATGCTCGCGGGAATCGTGTAACCATTTATTTTACACGATTCGTCTTTTGCCAATTAAGCGAAATTTGAATCGTGTAAACGTGTAATCGTGTAAAATTACACGATTCCCCAATTCAAGTCGAATCGTGTAATCGTGTAATCTGCATGCCGAAAATCTCCGCAACACGATTACACGATTCAAAATTCACACGATTCGATTGCTCGCTGGAATTGTGTAACAATTTATTTTCAGTGGTGATGGTGAGCAGATTACGATGTCTAGTTTAGTAGAAGCAGGAATAACCAACAGCTGAGAGAGGGGGGGGGGGGGTGAACAAAGACAACGGGGACGAGGGGGAGAGCGAAGATTACGCATTCTGTCTCTCTTATATAATTATTTTTAATTGCGGTGTGTGTCTCTAGTTTAATTTTAGACTGTTTGAAAATGAAAAAAAATCAGTTCACTTCCCGAAAAGCACTCTCGGATGAAATCCTCGGTGAGAAAAAAAGAGAAAAAAGTGATGAACGACAAAGGAAGGGGGGGGGGGGTATTCCTTAGTTGTAAATAAATATAAAAATATTATAAAACTTAAAGGAGGGCTAACATAACTAAGTATGTTGTGATACTTTTACATTACAAGGCAGTACCAATTAGAAGTATGTTCACCAGCTCATTCGTTACTATAAATGTCGTTATACTATGTATTTTATTCCGTCATTATCCATGAGAATGCGAGTGGCGTCATTTTCCCCTACGAGAGTTCCTGGCCTTGGCTGGTAATTATGTTTTACGTCATTGGCAGCTTGAAAAAGGTCACAAACAATTACACTTTGATTACTTATTGCTTTTTTGACTTTCCTCATTTTTGTAAATTATTTTTTACAACATTGCATTTAGCTACATGTATGAAGAGCCACGGTCAAGGATTAATGGCACACTTCCTGTCACATACAAAGGAAGCTTACACTGAATGTAGCCTGTCATTTGACCCTCGCCGGGGACAAAGGGCGTTGCCCTAGCTACAGGTAGTGTTGTAGATCATTACGTAAAACCTATTGTTCAGAGGGTCACATGTTTAAGGGGGTCAAAGTAACAAGGGGCAAATGTAATAGAAACCCCTATAGTAGAAACGCGCTATGCATATACGCCCTGCACAGCTTCCAACATACAACAATATACAAGAATAACAGGTCAAAATTAAGTCAGCTTGAACAGGATAACCCACGAAAGCTCGAGAGCTTATTTCCAGTGAGGTCCCCGACAAACATGTACACAATTAATAAGTTAAAATAGTAACATTTAGAGACAGATAAGAAAAAGAAAATCAAACTTATTAAAGATAATAATGATGATAATGATAATAACATCATTGAACTGATGATAGAAATGATAATAAGTACAAGAAGAAAATAAGAAGGAGAAGAAGAAAAAGAGGAGGAGCTAGGAGGAAGAGGAAAATAATGATGAATATGTAGAACTTTATATTACGTAAAAAAACATAAGTATGTACAAAATGAAAAGGTATGAACCCGCAGAAGAATACAAATTTCAATCATATAATATGTCATTCGCTTCGATCTTCTCTGACTCTCAAGTGTTAGGTATTCCTTTAATTTCCTCTTAAAATAAGCAAAGTTTTCTATTTCCTTTATATCATAAGGAAGGGAATTCCTAATTTTGTATGCCATCGTAATAAAACGAACTACAAATACTAATTACTCTTTCTGGCAAGTTAAAGTTGAATCGGCTATTCCTTGTATTATAATCATGTGAGTCAGTAACGAGATCGAAGTTGGAAGAAATATAATGATATAATGCACGTGATGCAATACGAGTTCAAGACATCGGGTTTTTAGCACGGGAGTAAAATCTTCAATTACCTAAAAAGCACTAACCAAAAAAAAAAATCTGGACAAATATGTGCTTGTGCTATCACTGTCATTTGTATATGGTCACAAAATAAGATTTTAGGCCCTGTATTAGGCGAAGTTTCAAGGACGAAATTTAATGCTAGGATACAAAAAATAAAAAGTATGGCCGCCCTCCTAGGGGGCAAATGTAACAACGTTATAACTAGTATAATTCTCCCCACGTAACTGGAAAAAATATAATGTAGATGAGTCAAGCATATGTCATAGACATAATTTGTTTTAATTTTTTTTATTGGGGTTCTTTAAAATATTGTTTAATTGATGAAAATCTATCCGGCGCATAATCTTTGGGGAAAAAAAAGAAGAAAACAAATCTATTTTTCTGAGGGAAATATGATTTGTAGGTACAACTGTATTTGGTTAGGATTGCCCCATAGGTGTGTTACAATTACCTCGTGTTGTGGGGCAATTGTAACAGTTGACTACCGGTATTGATATGATAATGACTTGATAATAACTTGTTTCACTTAACTCAAACCTCGTCATATTTCAAGCCAAGAAATGCATCTTTCATTTCATATACCTTTAAGCAAGTAGCCTATATAACTATAATAAAGTTGAAATGTCAGAATTTTATTTCAGAATTGGAAACAGGTATTACAATAATATTGTCCTCGGTCCCCCCTAAGGATCTAAGCCACTGGTTACACGACAGGGGCGGATCTAGCCGGTGGTGAGGGAGGGGCCCCAATTCATGAAAAAATATTCAGCGGCGCATAAGTGTGTGGGGTGGGGGTAGTGAGCACTATTTTTGTTTTACTCAACAACCCCCCCCCCCCCTTGAGCGAAAAATAAAAAGGTAAAATTGTGGTAATCTTTTTTAAGACCTTTTTTCCCAGGGTGGGGGCCCGTCTTTTTTCCCTTTTTTTTTTAGATGTAAAATTTACGGTGCACTAGAAAAAGTGAGGGACCAACAGTCCTTGTGTTACATTTAGCAAGCGGTACAGCACCCCCCCCCCCCACGATTTTTCAAGTACCCCAAAAGTGCTTCTTTTTACATAGAAAAAGTGCCCTTTCAACCTTGTAAGAAGTGCCCCTTTGTAGATAGGAAAAATCTCCCTTTTACTTTGATGAGTGCTCCTATTAATTTTTAAAAGTGCCCCTTCCCCTTTTATGTCAAGATCATTAATTTTTTGGCTTTCCATTTTTTGGCTTTCCTCTTTTTCGTAAATTACATTTAACAACATTGCATTCAGCTACATGTATGAAGAACTACGGTCAAGACTTAATAGCACACTTCCTGTCAAATACAAAAGAAGCTTACTCTGAATGTGGCCTGCCATTGACCCTCGCCGGGGGCGTTGTCCTAGCTACAGACAGAGATGCTTACATAATACCTATTGTTCAGGGGGACCCCCTTTGAACATAGGATCTCCTGAACAATAGGTATTACGTTCGGATCTAAGCCACTGGCTACAGAGTACAGGAAGCAGTAGCAAGACGAGAATGAATATAATACGTGAATGGCCAACTGGCTTTGCGTTACGTTTAGCTAGCGGTACAGTGCCCACCCCTCCCTTTTTCAAGAATCCCCAAAGTGCCCCTTTACACGTAGGAAAAGTCCCCATTTTACTTTGACAAGTGCCCGTATTTATTTGTAAAAGTGCCCCTTCCCCTTTTCAACTCTGAAAAGTGCCCCTTTCATTTTGACACTTTTTCCTTTTTTTTTTTTTTTAACACGCGCCCCTTTTCCTTCGACGAGTTCCTATTTTTCTTTACAATAAGTGTCCATTTTCAATTCTCATAAGTGTCCTTTGTAATGTCAATTAAGTATTATCCCTCTTTAGGTACGAGAAGTGCTCCTCTTCACTTTTGATGCCCCCATCAACTCCGATTAATGCCCCTATTAAAATCTGATCAGTGCCCCTTTTCTTTCAACTAATGCTTTTTTCATCCCTCTCTCTCTCTCTCTCTCTTTCTCACTCTCTCTCTTTCTCTCAATATCTTTCCACTGCCCCCTTTATCTTTCTCGCCTCTCTATCTTTCATTGTGTTCCACTCTTATCTTTTTTATTTTTCTCTTTTCCTCTCCGTTTCAAAGCCTTTCTACTTCTCATTTCTATTTCTTTCACTATGTTTCGCCCTTCTTTTCTTCCGATCAATTTTTTTTTCGTTTTCCTCTTTTCTCTCTTGCAACGTTTTTCTTATCTTTATCGTGCCATTTCAACCCTCATTTTCTTTTTATAATGTTCCCTTCTCCTCGTAGGTATCTTTTTTCCTGTACTTTTCATCTATCATGTCTTCTTCTTTCTGACGTTTTCCTACCTTGTCTCATGGTGCAGGTTAGTAGAAAGTGATGAGGTTTATACACGAATATAAAGTACAGTAATTACCTGATGTAGGCAAGTGGGTGTAAAAAGCAATTACTTGGTTTAAGCGAGTGGGGAAAGCAAGACACGATTAGCAGATTGTTGCAGCTGGTCGAATCATCCTTCCAATGCCCTTATAACCATTATAACTATTTACACGATTACACGATTCAGAGCGACAGTCTTCAATCGTGTAAATTTACACGATTACACAGTTACACGTTTATTGCATCTGGTCGAATCATCCCACCAACGCACTTTATTATTTACACGATTACACGATTCAGAGCGACAATCTTCAATCGTGTAAATTTTCACGATTACACAGTTACACGATTCAGGTGAATCGTGTAAACCGTGTAATCCAAAAAATATATCGTGTAATCGTGTTGCAGAGATTTTCGGCGTGTACTGTACATGTAGAATTAGGCCTTATAGTAGAGGTATCATTCTGATCATTATTATTCTGATTATCTTTTGCAATACGTCTAGACGATAAACTCATAACAATTGACAATTGTCATGAATCATTGTCTTTAAGTTTACCATTTAATGCATCTGGTTCGAATTTTGCTCAGGTATTTGGTACTGGATGATTTAAATGGTAGAAATTAACTTGTGTCCTATTCATTCTAGTCTTATTCATTTGCATTATGCTTTATTCATTCAAATTCTAATGTTTCTGACTGTTTTAAAGACAATATCTTATGTGTCGATCATAGTTCTATGTAGCTTGATATCTCACGGTAATTTAGAGAAAAGCAATGCAAGCAATGATTTCTGAATTGTAGCGACTATCGCGTTCGCCTTTGCTGTTCTTCAATAATATTTGACAAGCAGTATTAATTAATTTTTCAAGGACTCATGATAAATTCGTTTAACAGTTGATTACCCTCGGTTGATTCTTTTGTTCGGATTATTTGGCGGGGAAAATAAACGTGAATGTATTATTATTATTATTTGTTCATCGTCGCTACGATGCTCTTTGAATCAAAAACAGCTTTTAGTGTTAGGCTTCCTGAAAGAAATTTCAATTGTTGTTAAGAAATTTTTGGTTGCACTCTGTAGATTATGATGATGTGTTTGATCTTTTTTTCAATACAAGATCAAACACATGATGAAAATCTACTGGCTGGATGCCAATAAGTTCTTGACAACAATAACAAACAATGAGCTAGTGCTATTCGGTGTGGCGTACACATGGCAATCACATGGTAGATAAAATTATGATCATCAGTACTGGGTCAAATAAATTAAAGAGAACTGAATTTGAACCCGGGCCATAGGCTATCCCCTCTCGTTCTCTCTCCTTCTCTCTCCCTCTTCGTCGCCTTACTTTTCCCTCTCTTACATCCCTGTGCATTTTGTATGCCTCGATAATACAAAAAATAAACAATAAGATTCTTCCTCTTCCCCTCCTTCTTCCTAGTACATGTAGTAGGAGTAGTACTAGAAGCAGTATTACAATAATAATGACAACAATGTTTATTATGGTTGGTGTTGTTACTAATGTTATTTTTGTAATTATTATGTTTGTTATTGTGATTATTATCCTTATCATGATTATTATCGTTAAGATAAGTTATTTTTGTAATTATTATAATCATTATTATTGTTATCATTATGATGAATAAGGACATGATGATTTTGATGACGATTAGTATAAGTATAATTATAGTATTATTATAATTGTTATCATATCATTATTATCATCTGTATTATCAGCATAATCTACAATGGCAGTAGTGTAGTATAGTACATGTAGAATTAGGCCTTATAGTAGAGGTATCATTCTGATCATTATTATTCTGATTATCTTTTGCAATACGTCTAGACGATAAACTCATAACAATTGACAATTGTCATGAATCATTGTCTTTAAGTTTACCATTTAATGCATCTGGTTCGAATTTTGCTCAGGTATTTGGTACTGGATGATTTAAATGGTAGAAATTAACTTGTGTCCTATTCATTCTAGTCTTATTCATTTGCATTATGCTTTATTCATTCAAATTCTAATGTTTCTGACTGTTTTAAAGACAATATCTTATGTGTCGATCATAGTTCTATGTAGCTTGATATCTCACGGTAATTTAGAGAAAAGCAATGCAAGCAATGATTTCTGAATTGTAGCGACTATCGCGTTCGCCTTTGCTGTTCTTCAATAATATTTGACAAGCAGTATTAATTAATTTTTCAAGGACTCATGATAAATTCGTTTAACAGTTGATTACCCTCGGTTGATTCTTTTGTTCGGATTATTTGGCGGGGAAAATAAACGTGAATG